>NW_028270178.1:69249186-69614380 GCF_037043375.1 Chiloscyllium plagiosum | reverse complement strand
GGTCCACCTCCTGTCAGAACGAGTATCTGATTCTCCACCTTTATCTTCTCATCGCATTCTCAGCTATCTCGCCCCAAACCCCCTAAACCGCCCATTATCTCTCAGCCCCCATGGCCACGAAACTCATTCCTGATGAAGAGTTTATACCCGAATCATCAACTCTCCCGCACCTCGTATGCTGCCTGACCGACGTGTTTTCTATCACCACACTGTCAACTCTGAGTTCTAGCATCTGCAGTTCTCCCTTTCCCCACGGTGCAGTATTGTGAAAAAGTCACATTATTGGAAAAGTGCAGTTTCTGTGGTTTTCTAAGTTGTTAATTTCATTTGCCCAATCGGCTCTACCTGGACTATTGTGTGTCTTTCCGCAATTATCATTATAGCAGGGATGTGATTGCATTGGTAACGGTGCAGAACAGATTTACCAGGATATTGTCTGTTCGAAGAGTTTCACTTATGATGATAGCTTGGACGGACTGGGCTGTCACAAAAATGTTCTCTTTTATAACAAAATAACAGAGCTGTTCTTTTCCTCAAGGATAATGTGTCTTGATATCTTTTATTTTTATCAAAGGCGTTGTAAAACAGTACAGGCTCCGAATTGGATGAAGTGTTACAAAGATGAAAATGTTTGCTGACAGTCCTTTCGTTTCTCCGTAAACCGCTGAGGCTTAAGGCCAAAGATTTTTTGTTTTAGAAATGAACTGTATAATGAAAAAGGAGTGGTCATTCTGGAAAGCTGAATTCAGGTTTTAGATCCTGCAGCAGTGGTGCACTAACTAATAACCTCACTCCTTCTGCCCTTCTAATTTTTACCTTTCAGCTTCTGTTTCATTTTTTACTGTATTTAAGGTTCTTGTTTTTTATGATTGTTGTGTATGTTCAGAATAGCATATGTAAGTCTACGTTGGATAGACTAAGTTCCGTGGGTATTCTATATTCTGTTTTTGTTTTTGTTTTTCAATGTGTCATTTTGTGACTAATTTTTGTAACTCGCTTCCGCGAGTAATTTTCACGATACACTTAACGAAAAAAATATAACGTTACGGTCTGGCTTGTCTGCTTAATAACATTTTGAATGGTTTAGCCTCGTCCATAACAAATTGAGAGGGAGTTGATGGATTAAAAGAGCAACTGATAGGTGCTTGCGTCTTGATTTCGGGTGTTGATTTGGTTTGGGGGAGACAATGCCTAGGAAAGCAATGTCTCATTTAGGTACAAAGAGTTGTCTGGCTATGGACGATGTTAAGTTGGTAGTCTTACATAAAATAATTCAGGCCTGGCTTCTGGAATTAGCAGCCATGCTGGGGTTGTATTTGCCTATTTCTGTGAGGAAAGGGGAGATCATTCCTGCAATAGCTCAGCATTTAAATAGGCTGGAAAATCCATAAGAATCTGTAGAGATGGTTAAAATTTATTTGAAAATGAAGCAGCTTGAGTTAGACGCGAGAGATAAGGAAATGACATCAGATTTGAAACCGTTTGAGAAACGATTCGAAGTAGAGAGAGGGAAGAAGATAAAGCAGCAGAGCAGAGAGAAAGGGAGACAGGGTTTGAACTTCAGAAATTGGCAATTATTAAAGGAATTCACCTTAAAAGGCTGGAGATAAAGGCTGAAGATAAGCTTACTCTGGAAGTGCATATTGTTAAAACGGCAAGGTGAGCAGCTGAAATGGCTGATTGTTATGAAGTGGTGCATAAAACAATGATGTGCTTCCAGAATCATTTTAAGTCTGAGGGATCGACATTGGGGCAAAGCGAAATCCTCACTTGCAAAGGGAAAGTTAAATCTCTGTGAAGATCATTAGGATAACATATCACAGGGTAAATAGGGAACTCTTGAAGGGAAGAAGATCTGAGGTTTGCATTCCAATAAAGTAGGCCACATGAAGTCAGTGTTGGAGAACCAGGGAAAGCATTGGAAAGTCAGATGCAGGAAAATAAAACAAGCCTGGATGTTTTGTTGGCATGGCAACAGAAAGCACAGTGGAGGGTGGAAAGCTGCATCAGAGTGCACAAGCCGATCAGAGGTTGGTAAGGGGGATGTGGCAGATCTGCTTTAAAAATATACCTGCAAAGTTAAAGTTTATTTACCTTGGCCAGGAGTAGCAGAGAGAGAGGTAACAATATTCAAGGACTCAGGATCGTGCCTGTCTGTGATGAAGAAGGAGGGGGAAATATGTAGTCCTAAAGAACTGTGCGTACGGGAATTCATGATGGGACGCAAAAATGCTCAGTTATGTGCAGTGAGGCAAAAAAGAGTGGAGAATTTGTGGCGGGAGTTCTGGAAAAAGTCTCAGCTCCAAGAATGCAATTTGTGCCTGCAAATGATATAGCGTGCTGCCGACTCCAGTTGAAAAGCCAGTCGAGATCTAGGCAAGTGTAGCAATGCAGGAAGTTCATCAAGGAATTTTCCCAGATTGTGTCTTAACGCGATCACAGAGTCACAAGCTGAAGCAGGAGAAATCAAAAAGCAGGGATAAGGAAGCTGAAATATGATTACAAATATTTTAATCAGATCAGTGGGACACAGCAGGGACAAGCGTTAAAAATGCAAGTATATTCAGCTCTGCTGTGCTGCTGACCTACAGCAGAAAGATGGAAAATTAAAGCAGTTAGATCAGAAGACCTGTACCTGGAAGGAGAGTGAATGCATCCCCGTACGATATTAATTAGCAAATGATATGTTAAGGAGGAAATGGAGAGCAACACATATTCAATCAAGTGAGAAATTGGCAGAAATTTTTTTTTCCTTTAGGGTACTGAAAAGTGGTTTTGCGAGTGCCGCAAGTGCCACAAATTGGAGGTTACTTCGGCGTGAGGAAAACGGAGGCTAAAATACAAAGACATTTTTACTGGCCTGGATTGTAGAGGATTGCATTTGAATTTTGCCAGACGTGTCATACGTTTCAGCTAACAGGGAGACCATGGGAAATAACAAAGCCTGCACCTTTAATGCATATTCCAGCGTGCGAGGAATCTTTCTTAAGTATCTTCATTCATTGTGTAGGTTCCCTACATCCAATAAGCGATGGGAATAAGTATTAATTAACAGAAATGGATGTATTGACGAGATTTCCAAATGTTGTTCAATCATGCAATATGACAGCTAAAAAGACTATGGTAGAATTACGATTTTTTTACAAACTAGATTTCGACTACCACCAGAGATACAATTAGCTCAAGGGTCAAACTTCACATCTAAACTTTTCAAGAAGTATATCGATAGCTTGGAAATAAAACGATTCAAATCTACTGTGTACCATCCAGAATCACAGGGTGACTGGAAATGTGACGTCAATTATTAAAGACTATTTTGAGGTTTTATGGTTCGGAGTAGCCAGATTGTTTGCATAAGGGAGTTGCGTCAGTGCTGTTTGCGATCTGAGATGTACCCAAAGAATCCACCAAAGTAAGTCCGTCTGATACAAATTCTGGGCATAAAGTAAGAGGACCATTAAAATTTATTAATGCAAAATTAGTATGTCAGATTAGAGAGACCACATTTGGACGATGTGTCAAATTTTAGAGTTGGACTAAATAATGTTGGGGAGTTGTCGGGACAGTATTTAAAAGTATCACAGCAAATGGTGAAGCAGGAAGTGTATGAGAAATCAAAAAATCACAATTTCACCAATGGGAATAATGTATTTATTTACATTTCATTAATCGGTGAAACTTTAAAATAAGGTTTAGAAGACCTTATCAAATTGAAAGGAAATTGAGTTAGGTTAGCTACTTGATAGCGACTCCAGGCATGAAGGAATCTCACAGAATGTGCGATGGGAATATGCTCTGACGGTATTTTGGCAGAGAACGAACACAAGAGGAGAATGTGTTATTGACTACGACATACTGGGAAGAACCAATGTCAAGGAAATATGCATTGGGCGTTCCTGAAATAAAATTGGACAATGCAAAAGTTGTCCAATATTTGTAAAGTTATTCAGTTATCTTCCAGAAGAAAATCGTATGTTATTACTCTTGCATGGGGAGATCTGCTGAAATATACTGGGAATTAATAATCTAATCGTAGATGATGTAAATATAGGAGATGCTGTTCTGACATTGTAACATCTTTGCACGCATAACCCTCTAAGTTTGTACAAGTTCATATGGAGATGTCACGTATGCTCGAAAATGGCATAACGGAAGTGAGTTTCAATGAATAGAGTTCACCCATCATCATGGTGCCAAAGCCAGAAAAGACCCAACAGTTATGTGTGGACTATCACAAAATCAATGTTGTTAGAATGACTGATGCATATACACATCTGCAGTTGGAGGATTGTGTGGAAAAGATTGGCGGAGCAACGTACATTTCTAAGTTGTACTTCCTCAAAGGTTACTGGCAGTGAACTTTGTCAGAAAGATCAAAGGCAATTTTATAACGCCAACTAGCCTGCAGAAATTTAAAGTAATGTCGTTTGTACGGAAAACACTTCAGCCACATTTCAGTGGTTATCTGACAGGGTAATTGGCTGATACGCAACTGTGTGGTGTATGTTGTGCCTGGTGACTATCAGTCTCTCATGGTTTGCATATTTACAGCATTTATCGGGCCTGTTTGATCGAATTCGGAAGTTAAACTAGTTTGTAAACCTAGCTAAAAGTGAATCTGCCAAAGCCAAAGTCACCTTCCTGGGATATGTCGTTGAAGACGGACAAATTGCCCCACGGGATGCGAAATCGTAAGTTACAGGAGCCTTCTACACATTTTTGACGAAAAGAGCAGTACTGGGGTTCCTCGGATTGAGTGGCTTTTACTGAAAGTTTGTGCTGAATGCTAACAGTGGGACTGTTCCATTCACCGAATTGTTAAGGACAGACAAGAAATTTCAGAGAACGCAAGACTTTCAAAATGTATTTGACAGCAAAAATAGTTTGTAAACCATTGCCAAAGTATCAGCAACATCTAATTACACGAAGGCTTTCCAGGTGCCTATCGATGCCAGTGATGTGCGTGTCTCTCTTCTTCTGCCCCTCTAATTTCCACCTGTAAACCTGTTTCATTTTTCCTCTGTGTTATGGGGTTTAATTATCAGGACTGTTGTATGTTTTTGGAAAAGCATAATTAAGTATATTTTGGATAGCTGAGTTCTGTCGGTATTTATATTCTATTCACTGTGTTTCATCCCTTAATACTGTGAATAATTTTCTCTCTGTTTTAAAAACTGGAAGTCAACCTAGCTAAAGTATTCAGAGTAAATTTTACTATATATTCACCAAAACAAATAACGACATTGCGCTCTGCATTGCCTGCATAAGAATGTTTTGAGTGGTGTGGCCTTGGCAAAACGGGAGTTGTTTTTTCTCAGCGCAGAGCTGATTGTGAGAAGACATGATTGACTTGTGCGAAATAATGAGGAGCATGGAATTCCAGATTGAAGGAAACATTTGCTCTTGATCGATCACGGGTTTGTAGATTTCAGACAAGATGCAGAAAGCTTTGAATAGACTGGTCGGAAAACTTTGTCAGTCAGCAAGTGATAGACTCTGGAACTCACTCTCGATAAAGATCAGTTTACCCTTCATTCTTCTCTGATTCCATTGGCCAAAGAGTTTCGAAAAATGCTCAAAGCCGACCATTCCCGCGAGCAATAGTTATTCGATCGGTAACTTAATGAAATGGAAAGGTGTCCATGAGTAACGTTTGAGACTCTTCGGCTTCCCTCCTGTGATGACGCTGAAACATTGACTCTCACGTTCTTGGGGACATTTAATGAAGGCATTCTTATTACTGCAGGTTAGGAACATATGTCATATTTCGGCTTCAGAAAAATCAGTTTTTTTGCTTATTAAAAGTCTACACCACCTCCGAGCCAGGTAGGATTCTAACCTACAATGTCCTGATTCATCGGCAGACGCGTTATCCATTAAGCCACAGGCCCAACGCACGCGCATGGCCTTAAGAGCCGTGATGTTAACACGGACCTGGTTATTAGCAGTCATGTTCACCAGTTGAACAAGCGAAAATAAAAATCACTGTCACTCCTTCAGTCCAATCTTCATCAACTTTCAAAGCAGCGAATTTTCCAAAAAAAGGCATATGTCCTCATGAAGTTTCCATTCATACTCTGTCTGCACAGTCATTCAATGGAATCACTGCTGATCTGATGGATTTCGAATCCACTTCTTCACCATATATGACGTGAACGTGAGCCTCATCAACACCACCTATATACCAGTTAATTTTCAGAGGTTTCGATTACAGTAACGATCTTTGCGAGTATGCAGGAAAGTGAATACTGTGAACCGACCAAAAAACAATCCCTTCATGGAAATTAATCCTGTGCAAAGTCAACCATTTAAGGATGGGCAGATGACGTAAAAATCCTCTGTTTCTTTCTGCACAGATGATTCTCCAAGAATTGACTCTTTGGAGAATTCTTCTTTGTAATTTAGACTGTCCCAGTTGCAGATATTCGCTCAATCCACAAACAAATGTCCTGCTGAAAACTGCTTCACTTAAGCTTAAAACAGTTGACTATATTTTCTCCCAGCTGATGTCCCAATGTTCCCTGCTCCACGTCAATACAAGTTCTTGCAGGTGAAATTGGAATTCCCAGCCGGATGTCCCACTGCTTCTTGATGCGTGGGAAATGAAGCCGCTGTCGTTAAGGCTGGAGATTTTAGCCTCGATATTTCACGTGCCTCTATATCATCACAAAATGGCATTCCGCTCACCGACTGCATTTTTGCAGCTACATACTTGCGTTCATCGACATCACCATTTCCAAATAGTTTTGGGTGCAATGCGACTCAATCTCTCTGATTTCACGCCTGGGAACTGGGATTATATGACATGCCATTATAGGATTACGTCAATGAGTGAGGAAATTGGTGAAGTAACCGATTTAAAATACAGTGCTATTGAGAAATATATTTCAGCAATGCCCTGCAGTATCCAATGACCCTTTTTTTAGTTTTGTCGATATCTAGCAACCGTAATCTCATACAACCTCAGTGTTGCAATTCCTACAGTCTCTCGGGACATAGACGTTAAAGATTCAACCGAATCTGAGTTCCCACATCTCAGTCACTGTTTGACAAGTATTCATTCGTGCGTGTGGTTCTGTTCCTGACATAACCTCTGCCACAATCCTTAATGCTTTTTGCATCTTGTTTTGCCATGTGGCGCCAGGATCATGAAATGGTTCTTCCTTGGCATTATCAACACTGCAAATTCTGCTCGAATCACAGTGACTGCAGTCGGCATTTTTCCCGTTTTTCTGCATGTAATGTGTGCTCAGCAAACGCTGGGAACATCAATCTTTGATTTACATAAAAATGCTCTTCGTAGTGATAAATTTCGTTCTTCAAACATCCGCTGTCTCACATCTTTGCGTTTCAAATATCAGAACCACCCTTTATGGGAGAGCTCTCTCCCTCCCAGAGAAACGAACCCTCTTAAACGGTCACCCTCTCATTTCATTGTGGTATTGCACAATATAGTACTCACATTTACACTGTTCATTCTGTACTGCTGCGGTCACTATTTTGGGTGAAAGTGCCCCAATCCCATGGTCGGCATCATCAAACAATTCAATCCATTTACATGCAGCTGTTCTGTGATTCATTCTCGTGGAGCAGCTTTTCTTGACATGGACAAGAGTTTACTGGAACATCGGGCTCAGCATAAGTGCACAGCGCAATATTGAGCAAAAGATGTTTTATTGCAAAAGACAAGTTTCTGTGGCTTTCTACAGTAATTTATTTCATTTGTTCATTCGGTTCCCCCGAAATATTGCCTGCAGTTTTGCAATTCACATTACAGTAGTCATGTGATCTCACTGGAAACCGTGCAGAAATTGACCAAGTTGAAATGTTTAGGTTATGAAGACAGATTGTTTTGACTGGGGTCGTTTTCTTAAAGCAGAGGAAACTGTGAGGATACATGTTTCATATGCACTAAATAATGAGCGACATTGACAATGCAGACTAAAAGAAACGTTCCCTCTTGACCGATCAACAGGGGCGTAGACTGAAGTTAAGAGGTGGAAAGGGTTGAGGAGATATGCAGAAAAATCTCATCAGCAAGCGGATGGTTGAATCTGGAGTTCACTGTCTGCAAGGAAACACAGAGGCGAGCCCATATAACCATCAGAAATACTCGGATCTGAACTTGAGATGTTAATGCACATAAGACCATGTGATAAAAATGAATAAAGACAGTCAAGAGATTGCTTCTGGCGAAAGCATGTACAGCGAGCTTGAGGGCTGTCATTCTACACATACGTGGTATTTGCGTCGCTGTCCGTGGTGAGCTAGCAGTTCCATTTCTTTCGCTTTCTTCGCTATGACCCGGCTTTGAGTCTCCGTCCAGGAGTCGGGGTTAGTTTTGTACCTGACCGCACCCATCAGCAAAAGCAGACCACCTGCATGTGGAGTGCTTTAAATACCTCGGATAATTAAGTACACCGAGAAATGAGAGACGATGTCCCAGCCTCTTAAAGAATGGGGATGGCGCCTCGGCAGTCTCTCCTCATTCAGACAGATCACTTTCCAGTCTCCTCTAATTCCACTTCCTAAAGATTTTCCCAAGATTGTCAAAGTTGAGACTAGGCTCTGTGTCTTGTTTCCTTGACAATCGCAGGTGCCACAGTGAACCTGGTAAAGTTTGGATATGCAAAGGGGAGCGTGAGAGACGAATTCAGCTTCCTCTCCAGTGATGACTCTGGGATATTGACTCTGACGTTCGCAGGGACAGCTAATGAAGGGAGTCTCAGAGACGTCTACCCACCCCTCGATCAGTAACCCTGCTTTAGGTCACTCCTCCAATTTCACTGAGGCATTTGGCAATCAAGCACTCGCATTGACATTATTCAGTCTGTGCAGCTGCAGTCAATGTTGTTGGGTGAACGTGACCCAATCCCACAATGAGAACCCAACACCAATCGAACTATTTACATACTGCTGTTATGAGATCAGTGCTCACGTAGCAGTTTTTACTGACATGTACCAGAGATTTCTGGAACATCAGGCTCAGGAAAAGAACACACTGCAATATTCAACAAAGGACTTTTTTTGGAAACGATCTGTTTCTCTGATCTAATTTCAATGGAGAAAAGGAGATTGTGAGGATACACGATTGAAATGTGTTAAGCAATGAGAGATAAAGAAATGTTTCCTCTCGGTCAAACAGCAAGGGGTGTAGACTAAATGTAAGATGCAGAAAGTTTTCATTAGATGAGCATGAAATACTTTTTAAACCAATGGTGGTGGATAATTCTGTAACTAATTGTGATGAAATCAACACAACCTTCAGAGGTATTCAATCTGTATTTGTGATGTTAAGGCATACAAGGCAAAGGGATGGAAAATGGAATGAATATCGTCAAGCGGTTGTTTCTGCCAAGAAGCCGTCCAACACGTTTGAGGTCTGTCACTCGACCTGTGCGTCTGACCGCTGTACTCGTCCCTGGTCGTGTAGTGGTTCTGAATTGGCACTTTTCACACTACGGTCCGGCTTCAATTCCCAGTAAGGGCTGTTTTGTTCGGCATCAACATCATGGGCATCTGTGATAGGATTCCTTTCAATGCTTCAAATCAATCAATGGCGCTGCGAATAACAGTGTCAATGTCCCAGACTCTTAAAGAAGGAGAAGGTGCCTCGTCACTCCATCAACCAACATGAGGCTGAGATATTTATTTTGTTTCCTTGCCATTTCGAGGAGCCGCAGCGATTGGGTCGTTCGCTCTGTGAAATTGAAAAGTGCCGATTCACAGTATGTGGGACTATTTGGTCTTCCGTACTTGTGATGACGCTGCGACATTGACTGTGATGTCATCAGAACGTGAACTGAAAGAGATTCTCATGTCAGCATATCAGGAACTCAAACTTCATCTCGGTTTCAGAACAATGAGGAAGATTAGGTGGTGACTGTAAAAAATACCTGCGTTAACCTTGAGCTAGAGCGGAGTGAAACCTACAATGTTCTGATCTGGAGTCAGGCACTTTAGATTTTGCGCCACTTGCCCCACATGTGCTTCACGCTTACATGCTGCAGAGTTGTGATGTTTACATGGACAGGCAAAATAACAGTCAGATTCAACAACTTAACCAGGAAAGAAAATCACCACCACTGCGTCAGTCCAACCCTCCCCACTTTGTGTATCAGCACGATGCATAATGAAAACATATCTGTCATGATGAAGCTTCCATTCAGCCTTTTGTCTGTTCCACTTATTGAATGGGATCATCGCTGATCCTGTAAATTTCAATATTAGTTTCCTGCTTTTCCTCCATAAATCAAGATAAACTCGAGCATAATGGCAACATCAAATAGAGTCATAGAGTCATAGAGATGTCCAGCATGGAAACAGACTCTTTGGTATTACTCGTCCATGCTGACCAGATATCACAACCCAATCTAGTCCGTATCCCTCCAAACCCTTCCTAATCGTATATCAATCCATTTGCCTGTTAAATGTTGCAATTGTACCAGCCTACACCACTTCCTCTGCCAGCACAATCCATACATTTATCACCCTCTGCGTGAAAACTTTGCCCCCCATCGGTCTCATTTTTTCTTTCCACTTTCACACTAAACCTTTAATTCTGGACTCACAGACCCCATGGAAAAGACTTTTTCTATTTACCTTACCTATGACCCTCATAATATTGAAAAACTCTAAGAAGTTACCCATCAGCCTCCGACGCTCCAGGGAAAACAGTCCTAGCCTGTCAAGCCTCTCCCTATATCGCAAATCCTCCAAACCTGGCATTTTTTTTCTGAACCCTTCCAAGTTTCGTAACGACTTTCGGATAGGAAGGAGACCGGAAATGCACGCAATATTACAACAGTGGCCTAACCAATGTCTTATGCAGTCGCAACATGACCTCCCAAATCATGTACTCAATACTCTGATCAACAAATAAAAGCATACCAAACGTCTTCTTCATGATCCTATCTACCTGCGACTCCACTTTCAACGATCTATGGAACTGCACTCCAAGATCTCTTTGTTCAGCAACGCTCCCTCGGGCTTTACCATTAAGTGTATAAGTCTTGCTTTGATTTGCTTTCCCAAAATGCAGCACCTCACATTTATCTGAATTAAACTCCATCTGCCACTTCTCAGCCGATTGGCCCAAATGGTCAAGATCCTTTTGTAATCTGTGGTAACTCTCTTCGCTGTCCACTGCACCTCCAACTAAATGACAAAAAAGTAGAGGACGCAACACCGATCCTTGTAGCACTCCACTGGTCACGGAACTCCAGCCTGAAAAACAACCCTGCAGCACCATCCTCTGTCCTCTCCCTTTGAACTAATTATATACCGTTAATGTTTTGAAGTTTAGTTTGCTTCAATGCCTTACGTGGGTTTTCAGGACATTTAATAATATGACACGAGATGAAAATCGCTTGCTGCAATTTCACCAAATACGCAGTCAGTCTTATGATAAAAGTGAGAAAAAGAAAATATTACCAGCGTTTCTTTCTGCACAGGTTCTCCAGCACGATCTGAGTCTTTGCCACATTTTCCCTTATTTTTCAGAGAATTCCATGGGACAGATATTCACTCAATCTACAAACATGGTTCCTGTTAGATACTACTTTAATTCAGATTAAGATGACTGAACATTCTTTCTCATAACTTGATGCCTCTTTGCTCCGTGCTCCTTCTCAATACAATCTGCTCCAGTTGAGTTTGGAAGTTCTAGCCTACTGCCACAATGCCCCTTGCTTTATGCCAACTGAAGCTGATCCATATGAGTTGGAGGTCCCAATCTGATATCACAATGCTCCCTGTTCCATGTCAATAGAAGTTACTACAGGTGAGGTTGGAGTCCCAGCACCGGCATTTCATGGACCTTTAAACCGTCACATCATGCCCATTTCCAGTTTCATCTTCACTATTGCCCCACTCAGTCTCTCTAAGTTTAGTCCTGGGAACAAGAGATTATATGATATTCTGCAACACTGGTTACTTATGCGGAATATGACACTTCTCCATTTCATATATCAGAATTCAAACGCACGCATTTTCAGTGATTTCCCTCCCTTCCATGGTGACTAACCCTCCTTTACATCGCTCCTCCCATTTTACTCAGCCATCCCATAATCTAATGCACACATCAGCACTATTCTGTCTGTGCTGCTGCTGTCGCTCTTGATGGGTAGACGTGTCCCATCCCATCATCGGGACCTTGAAACCAGTCGATCCATTTCAATCCCGCTGATTGTGAAATCAGTCCTCATGTCGGAGCCTTTATTGACATGGACCAGAGATTACCTGTTAACAATTCGTCTTGAATTCCTGCCACTAAGCCAATGTGGCACCACACTCGCTTTGTTTCCATTAATGCCACAGACGTTGATCTTTTCAACAGTTTACCATGGTAAAATCAACACACAACATGTCATCCACACTCGTCTACTTCTTGTGCTATGCGGCTTTCAGTCTGAGGTTAAGCTGACTGGTTTGTGATCTCTCCTACCAGGATGCTCTCCCACTGCCATTCATCCTACTGCCCAGCTTAAGTTCTCAAAACCAGCTTTACTATTGTGCCCCTCTTGTTGGTCTTGCCATGACTGATCAAAACAGTGCTATTGAAATGACTTCAAAAATCATTTCCCATTACATTGACGCACTACATTGAAATTGTGAAAATCCCTTATTACTCCTACACTTTTATTTGATCATTATTGAGAGATAAACTGCTATTAAACTCCATTATACCACTAAGTTGTTCGGGGCTCTGTGGCTGATTTTTTACAGTCGCGTTTGATGTTCATTTCAATGCATAATTCCTCAGAACTACAATTTTTCTTTCGACCAAAATAGCCAGCCTTTTCATTTAAAGTCTCCTCTAAAGATATCAAAGAGGGAAAAAAAATAAGATTTTCAGCAGCAGATGAACTGAGATTCGGCCGAGTTATCAGTTGTCAGTGTGTGGGGCACATGTGATCGTGGTAATGATAAGATCCAACAGCACACAATACCAGATTATAGACCAACAGGTTTATTTGGACGCACTAGCTTTCGGAGAGCTGATACTTCATCAGGTGGTTGTTGAAAATAAGATTGTTAGACACAGCTCATTCGTCCAATTAAACCTGTTGGACTATAACATGATGTTGTGTGATGTTTTCTTAACTTTGTACACTCCATTACAACAATGGCATCTCCAAACCACTTAAAAAGTCGCCTGAATGCGCCTATGAAAAGGAAGTGTTCAGAGCAATATGGGCCAAGTGCTGGCAAATGTGACTGGATTAGGATAGGATATCTGTTCGGCATGGGAAATTTGGTCCAAATAATAATTTTCTGTTGTGTAAATCTCTACGATTGATCCACTGCTTTATTCTGCTTCGAAAGATCAGGCAGCATTGCTTGTTGATCACTGTAAATCTTAACCATTCAAATGCCAAGGCACTAATGGCACTAAATCCTAAAGATTAAACAACCAGAGAAGATCTCTTTTGATATCACCCTGGGACGATTCGATTCAGCATTGCTTTCTTTGCATGATTTATTTAGCTCTGTTGAAACTTATTGGAAATACACAGACTATTCAGTCATCTATTATACTGCAGTATTTAGATCATGAGGCCCCCAACTTACAGGTGTGCTGCTGTAGCTCATGGTGACACAATTGCTCTTTTAAGCCTGGGATTGTGATGTTGCACCTCCCTGAGGCATGTGTAAATTTTTGGACAACTGCCGAATCGAACATCAAAAGGAGCACTCAACAGATTCTGCTGTTGAGATCTGAAATGGGATAAATTATCCAAGCAGGTGAAATTCTTCTTTCTGCATTTGCTCATTCCTAGGGGTCGTGTCGTATGACTCTCTGTGTCGATGAAAATGAGGCTCAGTTCCCCGATGGGACATGTACACATTTTTCAATCTCACACAAAAGCACATGTTGCTGGAAGACCTGTGTCTGAGGACGTTTCACCGAACCCATAATGTTCGCTCTGATTTCTCCTCACCGATGCTCCAGAACTGGTGAGCTTTCTCGGCACTCTTCTGCTATTGTTTCCCATCTCAAAATTCAGTCCAATATATTGTGTCGTTTACGTTTAAAACGTTCCAGGGAAAATATTATTGAGATGACCACCTGTAACTGAAGAACACTCAATTATACAGGCCAATTGCTTGTAATCGGGATAACGGGCCTCTATCAGTGTGTTAAAACTCCATGACTCCATCATTTTAAGGAGAAACTTATCTCCAATGAATACTAAAAAAAAAGCCGAAAGATGTTTCCTTAACTAACGATTAAGACTCTCTTGCCTGTATCCCAGGTGGTACAGTGTGTAGGATTCGGCGCTTCTAACAACACTGCCCGGGTTCCGAATCCAGGTGCGAAATTTCAGGTTTATTACTCCTGAGAGTGACAACTGCAAAAGCAGAGCAGGTTTTTTGGAAATCAATATCTCGGAACAGCTAGTGTCGCCAAGAACCTGAGACCTCATTCGGAAACTAAGAGCATGTTTACAGACTGACTCTGTTCACTTAGATAGTTCACGCTTCATTCTCCTTATTGCACTTCCCAAAGAGTTCATAAACCTCGGTTGGGGCTATTTTAGCTTCCACACCTCTGAAAGCGATGTGAGATTGACTCTGGTATTCTCAGGAAAATTGCTGATGTGACGCAGTTAAAGGATCCTCTTTCCTGCAGATCAACAATCCAAAAATCATCTCATCTTCAGTACAATAAGGACGGTGAGTTTGGAAGTATAACGAAGCTGGAAGTTGCATTCCAACCAACCAAGAGACAAATGTGTTCTGCTTCGTGGCCTGTGCATACCAAACACATGCTGCAGAGTTCTGATATTTGCATGGACACTAGCAGCAATGGGAAGCCTCACAAGGTGAAAACTCATGAAAGACAATCTCAGTCACTGAATTCTCCACTTTGTGAAGCAGTGTCTTTCAATGACAAAGGAAAGATATGTGGCCTCATGTGCCGGCTTCACAGTTACCCCCTTCACTGTTGGAACTTTACACTGTTTTATTTATGTTACTGACTTTGAGTAATGGACCATTGGAGCCAGCGAGAAACTTCTGGTCGTTTCTCCCCCTGGATCTTTAATCCGATAAGTTGAACAATGCATTTAAAGCTATCGCGCCTTCACCGCAGCTCAGCGCCTCAAAACAAGCATCTGTCAACATCAACCTATTCTGTTCCTTCCAGCAGCACGCCCTGCTCAAAACAAACATCAGATAATCACAGCTCCGCTTTCTCCACCTCGAAATGTAGGGCGATAAAACCAACTCTTTGGAAGCTTGGAGAGGGAAGTATTGTTGCTGGAGTTGGTTCTGAATTGAAAAACAAGCTGAAGAATGTATGTATGTCAGGTCACAAGGGTTCCTGGCAGCATCACTGGGGCTCCCTGTTTTGCACTACGAATTTGCATCGACCTGCATACACCACCCAGTCAAGAAATGAAGAAGTATTTCTCTTCTTGTGAATTATCTGACTGTAAGCCAATACACAGAAAATCCACTGAAGGTTTGTACCTCAGGTTGAGATGTAGGGTGCAGGTTTGCTCGCTGAGCTGTAGGTTTGATATCCAGACGTTTCGTTACCTGGCTAGGTAACATAATCAGTGGCGACCTACAAGTGAAGCGAAGCTGTTGTCCCTTGTTTTCTATTTATATCATTCTCCTGGATGCGGTTCCTGGGGTTTGTGGTGATATCATTTCCTGATTGTTTTCTGAGGGATTGATAGATGGCATCTAGATCTATGTGTTTGTTTATGGCGTTGTGGTTGGAGTGCCAGGCCTCGAGGAATTCTCTCGCATGCCTTTCCTTGGCCTATCCCAGGATAGACGTGTTGTCCCAGTCGAAATGTTGGCTTTTTCTTCCGTGTGTAGGGCTATGAGGGAGAGAGGGTCGTGTCTTTTTGTGGCTAGCTGGTATTCATGTGTTCTGGTGGCTAACCTTCTTCCTGTTTGTCCTATGTAGTGTTTGTGGCAGTCCTTGCATGGAAGTTTGTAGATGACGTTGATTTTGTCCATGGGATGTACTGGGCTTTTTAGGTTGGTTAGGTTTTGTTTGAGAGTATTGGTAGGTTTGTGTGCTACTAGGATTCTGAGCGGTCTTAGTAGTCTGGCTGTCATTTCTGAAACTTCTTTGATGTATGGTAAGATGATTAGGGTTTCCGGCTGTGTTTGGTCTGCTTGTCGTGGTTTGTTCTTGAGGAATCTGCGCACTGTACGTTTTGAGTATCCGTTTTTCTTGAATACATTGTATAGGTGAATCTCCTCTGTTTTGCGTAGTTCGTCTGTGCTGCAGTGTGTGGTGGCTCGTTGGAATAGTGTTCTGATACAACGTCGTTTGTGTGTATTGGGATGGTTGCTGGTGTAGAACAAATTGAGGACTGCAGATCCTGGGGGATCAGAGCTTAAAAATGTGTTGCTGGAAAAGCGCAGCAGGTCAGGCAGCATCAAAGGAGCAGAAGAATCGACCTTTGGGGTATAAGCCCTTCTTCAGGAAGCCCGAAACGTCGATTCTCCTGCTCCTTTGATGCTGCCTGACCTGCTGCGTTTTTCCAGCAACACATTTTTAAGCTCTGGTTGCTGGTGTAGTTAAGTATTTGGTCAGTGTTTGTCGGTTTTCTGTATACGGACGTTTGTAGTTCTCCTTATTTCTTTCTTTCGACTGTGACATCCAGGAATGCGAGTTTGTTGTCGACTTCTTTCGCCTTGATGAACTTTATGTCTGTAAGGATGTTGTTGATGATGTTAAATGTCTCTTCTATCTTGTTTCAAATTGTGTCATCTATGTAACGGACACAGAGTTTTGGTTTGATGGTTGATAGAGCTGTTTGTTCTAGTTTTTTTAAGCGGAGATCGCATGGCTGTGCCGCTAGTTTGTTTGTAGACTATGTAGTTGAAAGTGAAGTGTGTGGTGAGGCACAGGTCCACTAGCTTCATGATCTTTTCGTTGGTAATGTGATTGATGGTGGTTGTTGCATGTGTAATGATCTCTTTTAAAAGTGTGGTAAGTGTTTCCTTTGCCAGGTCGATGTTGATGGAGGTGAACAGTGCTGTTATGTCGAATGAGATCATTGCTTTGTCTTCCTCCATTTTGGTGTTTTTGATATTTTTTAGGAATTCCTGGGTGGGATGTATGGAGTGCTGTGACCCTTCTATCAGGTATTTCAGTCTTGCGTGTAGTTCTTTGGCCAGTCTGTAAGTTGGTGTTCTGGGTAGTGCGACTATTGGTCTGAGGGGAGCTCCTGGTTTATGGAGTTTTGGTAGTCCGTAGAATCGTGGGGTGCTGGCCCCGTCGGTTTTCATTTTCTGGAATTCCGTCTTGTTTAATTGTCCGGAATTGTGTAATATTCTTATGAAATATGCAATTTCGTTTCCTCGTTGTGGGTTGGGTCTAGCTCCACCTGTTTGTAGGAGTTGGTCTCTGCGAGTAGTGCATTGGATTTCTCGATGTCGTCTCTGCGAGTAGTGCATTGGATTTCTCGATGTCCACATTCAGGATGATTTGGAGATGCTGGAGTTGGACTGGGGTATACAAAGTTAAAAATCACTCAACACCAGGTTATACTCCAACAGGTTTAATTGGAAGCACACTAGCTTTCGGAGCGACGCTCCTTCATCAGGTGATAGTGAAGGGCTCCATCGAGCCCTCCACTTTCACCTGATGAAGGATCGTCGCTCCGAAGGCTAGTGTACTTCCAATTGAACCTGTTGGACTATAACCTGGTGTTGTGTGATTTTTAACTCTGTTCAGGATGACTGTGAGTCGACCTTTGTATACAGGTAATATAACGATGTTTTTGTCTTTTATTAGGTTTTATAGAGCTTTCTTTTCTTGTGTGTTCAGTTTGTTTCCTTCCCTCTTTCGGCTCAGAGTAGGTGCAACT
Organism: Chiloscyllium plagiosum; assembly: GCF_037043375.1. Taxonomy (NCBI): domain Eukaryota; kingdom Metazoa; phylum Chordata; class Chondrichthyes; order Orectolobiformes; family Hemiscylliidae; genus Chiloscyllium; species Chiloscyllium plagiosum. Next base: position 69,596,537 of record NW_028270178.1, on the reverse strand, counting down.
GTCTGTCTGATCGTTTGTTGCGTTTCTTCCATGGACCAAACCAACGTCATCTACAAAATTCCATGCAAGGACGGCGACAAACGCTACATAGGACAAACAGGAAAGAAAGTTAGCGACCAGGGTACACGAACACCAGCTAGCCACAAAAAAGACACAATACTCTCTCCCTCGTAGCCATAAACACGGATGAAAAAAGTCACCATTTTGAATGGGACAACACATCTATCCTGGGACAGGCTAAGCAAATGCATGCGAGAGGATTCCTCGAGGCCTGGCACTCCAACCACAACGCCATAAAAAAACACATAGCTCTAGATGCCATTTATCATCCCTCAGAAAACGAACAGGAAATGACATCACCCCAGGAACCCCAACCAGGAGAAAGATATAAATAGAAAGCCGGAGACAACAGCTTCGCTTCACTTGGAGGTCGTCATTGATGATGTTACCTAACCAGGTAACGAAACGTCTGGATATCAAACCTACAGCTCAGCGAGCAAACCCTAGAAAATCCACTCTCCTCCTGCCATAATCAACCCAGTGACTGATTGCATCCATCTAGAAGGTCATTGGCAGCAGATACAAAGAAGAATTCTGCCGCAGCAAATGCCCCTCCAATCACCTCACCATTCTGTTTTGGAAATATGTCGCACTTCCTACTTGTTTAAATGACACAGTGTTGGAAATGCATTTTAAGTTCCCAGGAACTAGGGTCGTATCAACATTTTCATGCTGATGAGAAAACAATCTTATACTGTCACTTTGAGACTGTGTTCCCATTGTGCATCAGCCCAATTTAGCTGCTCTATCTCCTACAAAAGAGACGACACTTCACAAGTCCTTCATTTGCATGTGAAGAACATTCAGAAATGTCGAATCCCGCCTTAACAACGAAGAGAAGGACCAAAAGCAGGGCAATGAATGGAAATCGACCATTCCTCTCTCCTCTAATTGGAGAGAAATCAGTGGGAAAACCTTCCATCTCAGCAAGCAAACCTACATCCAGAGCCAATGTATTATTTTTATTTTTACAATGCTGGAGAAATTAGTGTTGGCTGTGGAGTCAGCATATTTATCAAAATTTCTCATTCGCTGACAGCATAAGCGAGAAGTTTGAACAAGGAGACCCGAGGGAGTGGTCCCTTCATTACAGAAAGAATGGACTGGTGGCGATTTTACCAGAACATCGCCAGTCCTCACGTGGGGGACACGCTCAAGAGAATCTCTTAATTAACTCAAACTAGTGATGGGAACTGAAACCACGCTGCTGGTATTACACTGTGCTACAAGCCAACCAGCCGGTTAATTGAGCTAAATCGATGCTATCTAACAGGGCTGTCAGAAGTGTGAATGTGTCATTAAATTCCTTGCTACCCACAGTGCAATTGAACTGCCGTTCCACACAATATGGCTCAGTGTTTCGCACTGTTGCCTCAGAGCATGAAGGACTGGCTTTGATTCCAGCCTTGGAGGCCTGTCTGTGTGGCATTTGCACATTCTCCACGTGTCTGCGTGATTTTGCTCCGGGTCGTGAAATTTCCTCCAAGACAGTGCACATGTTAGGTGAATTGGCCATGATAAATTACCCACAGCGTAGGTTATTAGTCAATGTAAATATAAAATAGGGAAATGTGTCTGAGTGCTCTTTGGAGGGTTGGTGTGGACTTGTTGCGCCGAAAGGACTGTTTCTGCACCGTAGGGATTCTAATTCTAGTGAGTTTTCTGGTCTTTCATCAAATCATTGCTACTCCTAAAGCTCTTTCAAAGTCAGAATACTAAAATGTTGTATCATGTGTGGGAACAAGCCCATATCTGCTGAGAGTGAATCCCTTCCCACACAAGGAGCAAGTAAACGTTTCTCGCAATTGCGAATATGATAGTGCTCACTGAATAGGGATGACAAAGTGAATCCCTTACGACACTCAGTGCAGGCCTCTCTACAGTGTGGCCACTCTTGTGTATCTGAAGCTTTGCTGATTTAATAAATTCCTTCTCATACACAGAGCAGACGAATAATGTCTCTCCAGTGTCAGGTCTACCGGTCATATTAGGCGGACTGTGAAGTTTATTCCTTCACAAACAGACCAAACAAAACTTCTCTCCCTGTGATGAACGTGTTTGCGTGATATTAGGTTGAATCCCCAAGTGAATACCTTCCCATCTATGGAACAGCTGAATGCCTTGTCCGCATGTTAACAGGTTGTTGTTCAATTAAGAACTTTGAATTTAACATCTTTGCAGATCTTTAAGTTTTTTTTAACCACAGTGTGGGAAAGGATCTGCAACCATGACTACACACAGCGTGACGGATCAGAACATAGAAACTCAAGCCTGTCCAAGCAATTCAACGAACAACCAGAACGCCTCAGCATTGAACGAACAGTCTGACAACGGAAATCATACATGACCACAATCATTCGCAGATCAGGGAATATACTTTCCAAGACAAACTAACAATAAGCTTCCTAGACCCGATAAACACAGCTGTCACAAAGCCCTGAGGGAAGTCTTGTACCCCAATTATACCAAAGCCACACGAATTCAGGTCAGACTCAGATGCACCAGAATACCTTGCTCATCAGTGGAGAGCAGCAATGGGAACATCTTACTGCCAAGAAAAGATACATTCTCACAAACCCACGAAGAGAGCTCGAATCTTCTGATTCTATTATAAAACAGATTGATTCTGCTGGATGCTTGATTGTATCGACATTCAGGACATTCTTCGAATGACTGTTTTGCTGCTACCACCATCGTAAGTTGATTACTTGACAATCAATTCAATTGTATTTTCATTATTTTTAAATATCAGCATTGTAGTATATTCCTATAAAACCTGGCTTTATTCTCATCTCGGGGAAGAGAGTTTCGCAGACCTGGAGAGACCGTCTGTTCTGCTTCAGCTTGGTCAATTTCTCTTCTGCGATATCGCCCTTCTAATAAGCGGCTTGTTAATTTAACAACGCTCTGTGTTTTGTGATCTCGGCTTTATTGAGCTAATTTCTCCGAAGATTTGGTATAGTTTCGACAAACTATAATCTCCACAGGTAAGCGAACTTTGATCTAACTTTAGCCCGATTCGGACCTGGTGGCCAACCCTGGCCCAGTGGGTCATACCTACAGCAAAAGTCTGGACGACTGAGGAGGTTCGGCACAATTCTAATCTACCTACTGCGCCAATTCAGCGTTGACAAACCATGGTCTCAACCTGATAAGGTAGACGGGCAAGCTCTGAAATTGATCAACTAATCTTTTCCCTAATTCGGCAGACGCGTGGTCTGAGTTGAGCCAGGGCTTCTAACGTGATGCTGATCCAACCAGGGGAAAGACGGACGGACAAGGGAAGCCTGGCAAAATAGAACAAGAGACCGCTGATTAATTGTTTCGCTTGAATCCTAAGAGATCCTCAGCTCGAAGCAAATTGACAGGGAGCCCACCAGTTCACTGTTGTCTGTCTTGTGTTTGTTGAGTGCTTATTTTGGATGTGTCTGTTTTGTGGCTGCTGAGTGCTTGTCTTGTCAGTTTCAGATGTCTCATCTAATTGTATTTATCCTTCAGATAACTGGTTACAGTGTGGTCAGCGAATACACGCTCAATTATACTTTATTGCTTGACCTGTCAATCACTCACTGCCTGTGTGTCTTGTAAGTGCTCCCTCTGTCATTTCTCGAAAGCTGAAGTGCAGTATGAGCAGTCAAACCTGGACGTCCAGTACGCCATGGAAGCAACGAAATCCACCCTCTTCTGGGAAGTGCTAGCTGTGGGAGATGGGCAACCCCAGCCACGCGGTGAGAAGGACCCAGGGCCTAAGTTGAACAACACGACGTGGAGGAGGCGTGTAAATACGTGAACTTCAAAATAAATGTCAGAGATGCTCTTGTTGCACGTGGTTCACCGGCACACAACGTGCTAAAAGACACGGGACAGTGGTTACTTTATCCTCTTTCGAGGACACCTGTACATCTGGCCCCCAGGAAATTAGTCATATTAAAGGGGGTGGAGAGGTGGTTTCATTTGAATTGCATAAGATTGATTATTGGATGACGGTCGTTACGGGTGGGCATGGTGGCATGGTTGGACATGCAGTGTCTTGCACAATTTCGACAAGTTGGCCAGCAGCATCAGACCACTAAGGCGAAAGACTGCTGCAATAACAACCGACAATGGAGATCCCAATAATTCCAGGCACGGCCACGCTACTCTAATCCCTACAGAACCCGAAACTTCGCATACTGGCTCCAGAGTCAGACCAGTTGTTGAAGGAAATGATTGCAATTTTTTTACTGCGCAGCCCCACAGCGAGCCCGTAGTGGGACACTATGGCCACTGGGCAGTCTGAGTCACCACGGCTGCCTGTCACAAACGATAACACCAGACACACATGTACCACGGGTGCTGCCCTAAAACACAGGAAACGAACTGCCAGATTCCCCGCCATCATGAATGGGTCCACTCCCCAGATAAGACCTGGACCAATGCGGAGATTCAGGCCATTCTTCAAGATGCCCAGACCCGATGAAGTGACTGCCCCATTCTACAATCTGCTACTCCAAATTTCCTCTAAATGCCACTGTCTGCCCCAAGATGTGCAGACCCTATTGCAACTTGCGCATGGGACCGACTGGGCAACCATTACCCCACTACTGACTTCCCCATCCAACCGTGGGGCACCGTTGCAGACTGGGAAAAATCGCTGAACAGTACTGTGAGCCGGGCAATTATGGCCAGTGCGTGTCAGCACGCCGATAGTGTGCTGTTACCCGGTGTCTGCAGAGAGAAGACGAACCCTTTCCCGATGTCATTGCCCTCTTTCAGGAGGCCTGGGTCTCCTTGGCTGACATTGCATTAGCAGAGAACGAAAATCCTGCTGTGCAGACCCGATATATGCCCACGTTTTCACGTTGCACAATCTCACTTGATAAATGACAAGGTGGGTGGACAGTTTAACTGCACTTAGTAACTTGGACCGGAAAGGGCTGTTCTCCACGCCAATACAGACTGGGTCATTCCTGCGGAACACCCAACTGGATCACCACAGGTAAACCACCTGTGCAGCAAACTAGGGCTATTCAAAAGAGACAGAGCTGAAACAGTAGGAAATTGGGACACTGGGCGAAACAGTGCTGGCCTCGACCCAGGAAATATCACCCAACCCTCCCTACACACCCATATTCTCCATAGGCAGGACAAAGGCTTAACACACCACAGAGACAAGCTTCGACAGACTGCTTACACTATGGTTGATCCCTGTCCCTGTGCTCCAGAATCTAACTAGGACTGTCACTCCAATGCCCCGTCGGAAATTCCGATGAGGGAAGTGGAGGTGGGTAGTGCGGCTAATTTCCTTTGTGGTGGATTCTTGCCTCCAGGCTCGTTACTTTCCATGAGTTTCAAAGCCGTCTGGAGTGTCGAGAGCCACTCTCCCAAAACATTATCTTAAGCATTGGACCTGCCACGGTCACTGATACTGCTATTATTTCCGCCTCTTGCCCAGCTGTCTTCCTGGTCCTGCAGGTCTTGTGTAAAATGAATGCCACTATTCCACTGAGGTTCTCATACTGGAGACCCTGGACGTCAATTATTCCGTGCTGCGGTCAGGGATTTCTGGTAGCTATGAACCCTCCGAGCAAGCAAGCTCCTGCTTTGCATGTGCATGCTGCAATGGACCTACCCTTCGTTCTTCCCGACATCCTCCTTTCCCTGTTGCCAACGGGGGAATAGTCGATCCCCAGCTTTGTCTATCCCTCGCAGGGTGAAACTGACAGGTCATATTTTCAGTGACTCTCACTGCACAGTTTACGGTCAGCATGAATGGGGAAATGCTACATTCGCAGAACCTTTCGTTGCCCTCAGCTCCCTGCTAGTACTCACTAGCCTCTGCATTGTGGGTCCACAGGGGCTGGCAGCAGAAGTGCAACTCATCATGGAGCAGGCTACACACTTCTACAACAGCCTGATGGCAGTTGCAGACCTTTCCTTCATTGCTACGAGCCCGTGGCTCTCCAACAATTTAAGCCTTGATTGTGATGTTGTTAAGATAGCGACCCCTCTACTTCGGGCCCATCAGTCAGACCCACGTCCCCTTGGGCAGGGTGAATTTTGTTTGCACTGTTCTCCAACAACACTCCAGGCCACTTTTACCACCCAAACTCCAAGCACTGCCTCCTCCTACAAAAACCCCCTTTTGCTCGCTGATTGTCCAGCATTACTGTGGGCCCTGCACTCCAACCATGCAGACCAAGTGATGTTCGCCCCACCACACTGTGTCATTTTCAAACAGGGAACCATCCTGCCGTTTATAAGACAATACTCCCTGTCACCAGTAGCAGTAGAAGGGATCAAGCTGGTTATTGACTGCCTCCAACAAAAGGGTTTCCTAATTCCTGCTACCATTCCATGCAATACACACATCCTGCCCGTTCCAAAACCCGAGGGACCAGGGAGGTTGTGTTTTGTCCAGTATCTGCGGACTGTCAATGCAATTGTGGCTACCTAGTCTCCAGTGGTCCCGGACACTAACTCCATACTCACGCGCATCCCTGTTTCTGTCACGTCTTCCTCTGTGATCGACTTTTGCTCAGCCTTGTTCTCTATTAAACTGTTCTGTGAGAGCCAGTATCATTTTGCAATTATGTACTGCGGCTGCTAGTACGCATGGACTCGGCATCCCAGGGTTACACGAAGAGGCCCAAAGTCGCTGCTGCTGCAGAAGGTCACACCCTCTCCACCCAATACCTGGCTTTGCTACAGCACCGCCCTTGATGGGCGATTTGTTGATGCCCTCCACCTCCACAGAATGATACATTCAGGACAGTGTACATTACTCTGCTCTCTCGCAAAAGGTGGATACAGCGTTTCAATGGAGAAGATTCAACCGTGCCAATTCAAAGTACAGTATTTGGAATACAACCTCTCACATTGCCTCGGGAGCTGTCCAAAGAACGAATAGCAGTCATTACTCTGCTTCCCCCGCCAGCCACAAGAACCCAGTTACAAACTTTCCTGGAAATGGTGAGTTGGCAGGCTCTAGATCCAGACCACCGTGCCATTGATGAAGCCAAAGATGTAAAAGGCATTCACCAATTTAAAACAGCTACTAATATTTGCTCCTGCTCTGGGGGTCCCATACTACACACAGCCCTTCTACATCTATGCCAACGAATCCGAATTGTTTGCATCCGGAATTTTAATGCAACTCCATTTGAATCTCCGACGCCCTTTTGCTTTTTACACTGTGCATTTACACTGTTGTAAGGGGAATGCCAGCAGGTTTGAGAGCTGTGGCATCAGCCGCAATAACAGTACAAAAGGCTACGTACGTCATGCAGGATCACCCATGCACCATTTTGGTTCCCCATTCGGTATTCCTCCTGCTAAATTTAGAACCAATACAACGTATCACTGCCGTCCGGATAACTGGCTATGAGGTTGTTTTAGTGTCCAAAGCTAACTTGTCGTACAGCGTGCCCCTGCCTTGAACCCCGCCAACCTGCTCCCACTCCCTCATAACGCCTTTGCGGACGACTATCTAAACCTCTTTTAGCAAGTCAGCACCCGCGCCCAGATCTCTCTGGAATAGCTTTAGACAACCCAGAGCTCATATTCTTTACGAACGGACCCTCCATTAGGCCCTCGGACCACTTTACACTGGCAGTGTATGTCGTGTTCACCTCTTTCTCAATCCTGGAATCCGCTGCCCTACCAGATGGCATATCCCCACCAGCTGCAGAGTTGTTTGCACTCACTCGGGCTTGCATCACTGCAAAGGTCCAAACAGCCAACATTCACACTGACTCCGAGTATGCCTTCAGAATTGTCCACGATTTCGGCACAGTCTCGAAACAGACGTTTCAATACTTCTGCCATTGAGACCACTGCAACACAACACTCTAGCCTCCAACCTACTGCAAGCAGTTCTATTACACTCTACCCTAGCCGTTATACAAATCGCTGCCCATATCTCTGCCACTGCCACTGAGAATGCCTCGGCTTACTCAGCTGCCCAGGAAGCCGCACTGCATTTATGTCCTGCAGGTCCCCCTGAATTGCGACGGCCCAAGAATCTCAGACGCCATGGAGGCAGCGCGAGCTGCTTAACAAGCTGCTACACTGCAGGAAAGGGACAGTTGGATCACCATTGCGGCCACGCAGTCACCTTCCCTACAACTTCATGTACACCCCAATTGCCACCATACTTACCCAAGAACCAGCATACACACACAGGCCCTTATAGCCCAGTGTCGGCCACACGTGCAAGAGGAGCATGACACACGCTGTTATGCAACCGTAGTAAGCACTGTGATTCGCTGCCGCTGCCCAAACCCTGCTGTCACAGAGCCTCGTTTGCTTGAAAAAAATGCAGGAAGTCTCGTCGCCAGGTATGACCACTTTCCAGTTGCTGGGGGGCCTTCCAGCCACTTGCAAATTGACTTTGCTCATATCTGTCAAAAGCAGGGTTACAAACACATCCTTGTCATCATCCAGGAGGAGATTTTTCTCAACAAGAAAGGATGACACATGGACAGTGGGAAAATGCCTCCTAAGGAAGGCCAAGCAAGATTCGTGGTCCCCAGTAAACTAGACATGGACAGGGAGACTCAGTTCAGTGCTCCTCTAACGACTGGAAATAACGAGGTATGAGGGATACCGTGACGACACCATGTCTGCTACCATCTGCAGTCATCAGGCATGGTCGGACGGATGAATTGCACGCTTAAAACGACATGGATTAAGATCACGCATGACACAGGACTTACCTGGCCAGAAGCCTTACCCCTATCCCTTTACTCTATGTGTGACCAGGCACAACTGGGCACACCCCATTTGAGGTGCGCTTGGGTGACCTATGCCCACCGCTACCAGACCCGCAAAGCTCGCTAAGGACACGGCCCTTCTCTTGATACAAGACGCTCTGCTGAGTTACGTAGGAATTATCCTTTAGCAGGAACATTGATGTAAAAACGACGATGTCAGAGCCGTGTTGCCCATACCCCAACAATTCCCAGTTCATCCGTTTGGAACCGGGGGCAATGTCAAGATAAAGTCACTGGAAAATAAATCTCTCTCCCCTCACCGGAAAGGCCAGTATCTAATCCTGCTGACGAACCGGACAAGTGTAAAAGTAGAAGGACGGCCGAATGGACACCCGACACTGGCTGCAAGCGAGCTCCACCTCCAGTGAACAGGGACTAGACAGTAGAAGTCACCACTGGGAACACTGAAGACAGCTCCAGCTGCTTGCCACAGCCATCACCATCATCGCCTTCAACCTGAACCGTCTGACCATGCCACTGTGGCCTGCCAGTAAACAGGAACAAGGGGCGAGACATTTTAAAAAAAAAACAACATTACTTGCGGGTCAACGCTTTCCCGAGAATGGCTCATGGATATGTTCCATGATTTAATCAGACTCGCTGCTGGGACGACACTCATGTCCCCGTGCACCTTCACGGGAGCAATCCCTTAGTTCCAACGCCTTCATTGTCACTGACATGGGGATTGGTGGCTTGAACAGGTAACTTGAGGTCCCATCACTCAAAATACCTCCAGCAATACCAACTATAGGGACAACAGCCCAGCCGGTTAGAGATCTTCTGGGTACCACATGCCCAAATTGAAACCTTTCACATGAATCTCCAACCCGGACCATTAATGACACCACTAAAAAAGGGCCACCAACCGGATCCATCTTTTTAAACAGCACACAGCCTTCTGGAAAGGGTGCTGGCAGGAGCCAGTGCACTGATTCTCTGCTCCTAAGTACTGCAGCACGCCGGTCCACAGCAGAAAGTAGCATCGCTCGAATTGTTGCACTGACCAAGGCCGTCCGACTGTGCTGTCCACGCCTTTGTGACATACTCCTGCCCTCTGCCGCCCTCACCACTCAGCTAGTACAGGTCAACTGGGGGAGCATTCTTACTCCTGCAACGACATCTGCTAATTGGGACTCAGACACCGAGGGCTATCTGTCGGTTGCTGAGCCCACCCGACACGAAATTCACACCTGCCTAACCACAGCATGGCCACAAACAACTCAGGAAATCGAGCCTGTGCAAACCACACAAAAAAAAAACACCCACAATGCCTCAGCAGTGACCAAACAAGCTGTCAAGGAAAATATATATGACTGTAGTCACGCACAGACCAGGGAATACACTTCCAAAGACTAACAATAAGCATCCAGACACTGATCAGCGTAACTGTTTCAAAGCCCTAAGGGCAGTCTCGTACCCCACTGATTCCAAGGCCACGCAAAGGAAAGGACAGACAGAGAGGCACCAGAATACCTCGCTCACAGGTGAGAAACAGTGGAAACACCTTACTGCTTTAAAAGGGACACTCTCACCTCCCGTTGAAGAGTGCTGGAATCTGCTGATTCTATTAAGAACTGGCTGATGCTTCCAGGATGCCACATTGCATCTACAATCAGAACATCCTTCTGATAACTGCTTTGCAATTATCACCGTTGTAATAGGATTACTTAATTAGCAAATGCATTGAATGCGCCCTACATTTAATTAACATCATTGTACAGGATTATCATAAAACTTGGCTTAAATCTCAGCTCGGGTAAGTGAACCCTCGAACCACCGGTACAGACTGTCACTTCTGTATCAGACTAGTCAATTTCCCTTCCAGCGATATCGCTTGCAATCAACAATTATTGAATTTCAATGGATCTGGCCCTTTAATAGGGTCAAAGTTCTGAATGGCATATTCCTACTCCCAGTCATTACATTTCAGTGCTAAATCCTTTAATCCTGAAACAAATTGCAATTGTCTGCTTTGCTTTGCTTTCCATTGACCATGGAACTTCAGGGGCGAACTGGTTTGCAGTAGATTTTTGGCATTCTAAGATGAATCATTAGTATTTAAGGAGCGGTTTCTTTTTTTCAGTCAGGCCTTCATTCCCATTTGCTCTCCACCCTCATTTTTTTACTCCCTTTTGAATCCACTTTCCAATATGGGCTAATTTCTCCGACAGTAGCTCACACAGGGAAGAGTAGACTGACCCCACTCTGTCAATGTCACTCACCCAGGAAAGAGCAGACCGACACTGTTCTCTCCTTGTAACTCACCCAGGGAAGGTGTGACTGAACCCAGTCTGTCAATGTTACTCACCCAGGAAAGAGAAGACTGATGCCACTAATGTCAACGTAACTCATCCAGGGAAGAGCAGAACATCCCCATTCTGCAAATGGAATTCGACCAGGGAAGAGCGGACTGATCCCACTCTTTCAATGTAACTCACACAGGGAAGAGTAGACTGACCGCACTCTGTCTATATAACTCACGCCGGGAAATGCAATCTGACACACTCTGTCAATGTCACTCACCCAGAAAAGAACAAACTGACACCACTCTGTCAATGTATCTCACACATGAATGAGCAGACTGACACCACGCAGTCAATGTAACTCAACCAGAGGAGCACGGGCTGACCCGATTTTGTCAATGCAGCTCTCACGGTGTCAAATCACTCCTCCAGAGAAGAGCAGACTGACTCAACTCTGTCAATGTTATTTGCCGAGGGAAGAGCAAACTGAACTCACAATGTCAATGTGACTCACCCAGGGAAGAGCAGAGAAAACCCAATCTATAAATGTAACTTACCCAGGGAAGAATAGAATGACCCCACTCTCCCAATGTGACTGACAAATGGAAGAGCAGACAGACCTCAGTTTACAAATGTAACTCACTCTTGGAAGACCAGACTATCCGCACTTTGTATATGTAACTCAATAAGGGCAAAGTAGTCTGACCCCTCATTGTCAATGTAACTCGCCCAGGTAAGAGTGTAATGATTTCACTCCATCGATGAAAGCCGCCCAGGGAAGCGTAGACTGACCACAATCTCAAAATGTAACTCAACCGGGGAAGAGCTGGTTGACTTCACTTTGTAATGTTAGTCTCTCAGGAAACAGCAGACTGACTTGAATCAGTCAGGGTAACTCAACAGGGAAGAGTGGACTGACCCAACTCTCTCAATGTAAGTCATCCAGGAAAGAGCAGACTGACACCACGCTGTCAAAGTATCTCGCCTAGGAATGAGGAGACTGACCCCGCTCACTCAATGCAACTCGCCCGGAGAGGAGCAGACTGACCTCACTCTGACAATGTAACTCATCCAGGGAAATGCAGGCTGACCTCACTGTGTCAATGATACTCGACCATGAAAGAGCAGAATGACGCTAACCTGTCATGTCACTCACATTGGGAAGAGCAATATGACGTCACTGTGTCACTGTAACTATTCCAGGAAACAGCAGAATGACCCTACTGTGTCAATGTAACTCAGCCAGGAAATTGCAGTCTGTCACCACTCAGTCAGTGTTTCTCACCCAGTGAAGACCACAGTGACCCCACACTTTTCAGTATATCACAATCAGGAAAGACCAGGCTGACCCCGCGCCATCAATATGATTACCCGTTGAAGAGCAGACTGATCCCATTTTGACAATGTTACACACCCAGCGAAGATCAAGCTGACGCGACTCTGTCTATTTTGCACTCAGTGAAGGGCAGACCGAACCCACTCTGTCAATGTAACTTACCCAGCGAAGATTATACTGACTCCACTCATTCAGTTTCTCTCACCAGAGTGAAGCAGACTGACACCACTCTGTTAAGGTGACTAATCGAGGGACTAGCAGACTGACCTCACTCCATCAATGTATCACACCCAGGGAAGAACAGACTGGTTCCACTCTGTCAATGTTACTCACGCAGGAAAGAGCAGACACACTGCACTCTGTCGACATATTTCCACCAGGGAAGAGAAGAATGACGCCACTTGTCAATGTACGTCGACCCAGGAAGTGGAGACTGACCCCCACAACTTCAATGCAAATCACCTAGGGAAGACGAGACAGACGCCAACCTGTCAAAGTTACTCACGCAGGAAAAGCAGATAGACTTCATACTGTCTATATAACTCAACCAGAGAAGAGCAGACTGATCCCACTCTATGTACGTCACTCACACAGGCAAATACTGACTGACGCCACTCTTTCATTGTAACTGACTCAGTGAAGAGCAGAGTGACCCCATTCTGTCAAGGTAACTCACTCAGGAAGAGTAGACGGAAACCACTCTGTCAATGTAATTCATGCAGGGAGTTGCAGTTTGTCTCAACTCTGTCAATGTAACTCACCCAGGGAAAAGCAGACTGACCCCAGTCTGTCAATGTAAGCAACTCACGAAAATCACACTGACGCCAAGGAGGCGCAGACTGACGGTACTCTTCCTATGTGCCTCAAACAGAGAAGATGATGTAGCACACTCAGTGAAGAACAGAATGACCCAAAACTGTCAATGTAACTCTCACAGGGAAGAGCAGACTGACCCACCTCTGCCAAAGTAACTCACCCAGAAAAAGCAGACTGAAGCCAATTTGTCAAATAAACTCACCCAGGGAAGCGCAAACTGATCCGATTCTGTCAATGTAACACACCCAGGTAAGTTGAGCCTGACCACACACTGTCAATGCTACTCGTCCAGGAAAAAAACAGACTTACCCCACTCTGTCAATGTAACTGGCACAGAGCAGGGTAAACTGACTCATCTCTGACAATGTAACTCGCCCATCGAAGAGCAGACTGAACACATTCTGTTAAATTAAATTGCTCAAGGAAGAGCTGATTAAACCCACTCTGTCAACGTAACTCGCCCAGGGAAGAGCACACTGCAGCACTCTACCAATGATAGTCGCCCAGGAAGAGCAGAATGACCATACTCAGTCAACGTAGTTCACCCAGAGAAGAGCAGACTGTCCCATTCTGTTAATGTAACTCATCCAGACTAACCCATTCTGTCGATGAGACTCTCTCAGGGAAAAAGGAGACTGACATCAATCTGTCAAGTTAATCACTAAGGTTAGAGCAAACTGGCCCCACTTTGTCAATGTAACTCGCTCAAGAAAAAAAACAGATTGACTCCACTCTATCTATGTAATCCTTCCAGGGAGCATCAAACTAACTCCTCTTTGTCCATTTTGTGGATCTCAGGCAGGGAAATCTTTTTTCCTCATGTCACTTTTACTTCTTTTCCGCATGACTTTAGTGATCTGGCTATTCATTCTCGATTCTTTCAGGCGTCGTAGGAAATATACAAATTTATTTCCTGTATGCGGACCCCTCATGACTTGAAAAGTTTCAAACTGTCCAGCTGACAGACTGCTGTTCTCCAAGGAGAAATGCCTGAACTTTCCAATCTACCTTTGTTGCTGATATACCGCGTGCACGGCACAATTCCTGTCAGTCTGTTCACCGCTGTCTCCAAACACTTCACTTCCCCAGTTTTTGAAGTTTACACTCAGAAATGAGCAATAATGCAGCTGCAGGGTTTATTCAGAGTCGGATTGCGCGGGCAAGCAATCTCAACAAGTGTTTGTCTTCACGGTATTTGTGGCAATCGCAATTCTAGCCAATTCCTTTTTCAGGGAGTTCCATCTTTTTGATCGAAAACCCGTTTTGAGCTCAGTTTCTCTGATGTTGTGATGTATTATCCACAACATCAGGACGTAATCATATTGTTAATCACCGCCCAATAAAATTTTATATAACACTTATTTTCCTTATATTTTATTGCATATAAATATTGTAGCCATCCCAAAATCAGAAACTGATGGACAACACAATACTATCAAAATCATATCGTTTGATACATGCTGATGAACTGCTGCTGAGCAAAGGTCATGTTGACATGAAAAATTACCGTTAGTTTATGTGTGGGAAAGTGCTTTGTGCTCCTGAAGTTGAAAATGTTTTCTGTGCAAATTTTCCACAACAGATCTGAATTATAAAATGATTTAATAAAGTTATCATTCACTTGAAAATATTTAGCCTTCGTCTATCAACCACATTGCCACTCTTACAAAGCTTATCCTATGTCAATTGCATTCCCCTGTGAATAAACGCTTATTAACTTATTTCTAATTTTAATCACTGCATTAATCAGCGTTTATTAATTCAAAGTTTAGTTTCAGTCTTTGCAGTTAACCCGCTCAGTGATCCAATTTGTCCAACAGTTGGGAGCGATTTATCTCGAGTGGGAGTAAAGTGAGAGAGCGTGCTTCCTGGTTCTTGTGTTTGTTTGCTGTTCAAGGTCAGCCTCACCAGTGGCACACAGTAATGGAAAAAAGAAAGAAAGACCAACGTGTAATTAAAATGAACCGAATGTACCGAGGATGCTGGAAATCAGAAAGAAAAACAGAAATTGCTTCAATAACTCAGCAATTTTGACAGTATGACAGTACCTGCAGACAGGAATCAGAGTTACCGTTTCCAGTTCTGTGAGACTTCCTTCCATAGCGAGAAAAATGTTAGTTTTTAATGCAGGAGGTATTTTGTGGGGAGGGTTTAAGAGTAAAAGACAAGTGCAAATAAAGACCAAAGAGGTAAAAGTCATGGAGAGCAAAAGTAATGTACAACACTCATTCTGGAGAATGAATCTCTGTTCGTGGATAATTGGTGGGAAAGAATGGATGGTGTGAGATAGCAGACCCTGCGACAACAGAGCCTTTTTTGTAGACGTTGGGGTAAATACACGTGACGATGCGTAAAACTGTTAAATTGGTCAACTCAGTACTGAAGTAGAAGGCTGTAGATTTGCCAAATGGAAAATAAAATCTTGGTCTTCCAGCATTTTTTTTAACCAGTGTGCATCTCATTCCTTGTGCATTCAAAGTGTCTCCTGCAAGTTGTCTGCTGTGATTGGATACTTTGCTTTCTCTCAGCTCCTACCCACACTGCATTACAAGTGTCCCCTTTATTTTTAGGTGTCCCTCTGTGTTCTTCCCATAAAGATGAATCACTGCTTCCGCCACTGTCACAGGTTTCGTCTAAAACTTGTCTGTTCGGTGGAGCAATCTTCTCGCACTCACTTCCTTCACTATCCTTGATGAATCCCATCTGCTCGTCGTCAATATCACATGTTAGTGCTGAAATTCTATCCAAAATGTTCCTATTATGTCTGCAATCCATCTAAAATAGAACTTTTAACTACAAGTTTCTGTGGAGTGCAACTTCTAGTATCCAGCTGAAATATGAATACATAAAATCCAAACTTCCATCTGTTAAACTGTCTGATATTTCAGACAGGATGTGACCTTCGCAGTGAACGATGTTTAAATACGTTATATATATATGTCTGACCTAGGAGAAAGTGAGGGCTGCACATGCTGGAGATCAGAGTTGAAAAGTGTGGTTGTGGAAAAATGTAGCTTCACCAGCTTTTCCACCACCACCATCGTCGATATCTATATGCATAACCGCCTGTGTATTGTCAATATGTGCATATATATGTGCGTATGTGCATGCATATATGCATATGATTACGTACATATATTTTTAGTTATTTACATCACACAGTTTCATTACAGTTTCATTATTAATGCTCGTCTGATGCTCTGCAAATGTACCAGTTGCTGGTTCCTGAGAGATAGCGGCTTTTACTTCACTGGAGGAATAAAAAGCAAGTACAGTGCAATGGCCGGATATTCAACGAACGTTGACATTTTAAAAAAAAGTCAAATGCCATGAATCCTTTGGCATCAATAAAACTGATCATTATCACAGAGTGCGAAAATTCACCCTTTTTAAATAGATCGTCGATGGTGGGTCTGCAGCAAACCGAATGGAAGCGTAAATGGTCCGATAACTAAGATTCCAGGAGAGAAAGGAGGAGAGTACCCCTGAAGGGTCTCCAAGACACAATGACAACCTTTCTGCCTGTGTGTTCTGTTTTGGTTTGATCAATTAAATATATGTTTTCGGGTGCGGAGGGGTAGGGTTGTGAGTTTTCAGTGTGGGATTGACGTGATCTGGTAATCCTGGAAACTGAGAACAGAAAGAGCCGATTTATGCAGAGGGCTTTCTCAACATCTTCCCTTTACTTGTTCCAGTCACATCTCCCTCTGGTTTTACTGATTCGCTCTTTGATATTGAATCTCTCCTGTCCTCTACTGTGTCACTATGTTTATTTTTGGTACTTCCGTTCTCAAACATCTGCCCGGCCAGTTTAAATGTCTCTAGATTAATTTCAGGCCTGATCTGTCTCTCACTTTTCTCTGTTTTCATGGTAGGTCACCGATCAGAATCCTTCACTTTATTTCTCTGCAAACAGCTGTCACTGGAGCTGCGAGTGTCCCCAGCATTTTGCAGTGTGAAGAAAGAATTCTGTAAAAAAGGACAGAAGTGAAATGCTGTGACACATTGTGCGACAGAATTAATTCACTGACACAAGGAATAAGGAACAAGACAGAAAAAAGTGCTGATGCGCCGATTTTCACTGGTTAGGTGCAGCTTCTTTAATGTTTTCGTAGTTAGCACTGAGCTTTCTGCACTGTGATCTTCGTTTAAAATCCAGATTGAGAATGACTCTGTGATGTTGCTTTAAGGGTAATTACAATGGTCAGGGGTTCTTAACGGAGCTAGGTCTGTTGCTGAGTGGTTCTGAACAGGGACTTACAGTAGTTTTAACCATGAATGACCTCTCTTCAGTTTTAAAGGTACGAAATGTATCAGAAGAGGAGTGAAAGGGCTTTGATGAGCTACAAAGCATGAACGGAAAATGACTGAACAAATAATGAGTCAAAGTTATTAATGTGTCACAATTTCTTGTTGCATCGTTTTTCTCTTTCGGAATGAATAAATCACAACTGCTTTTTCAAACTAGCACGGTAGTTTCTGGCTTTTACTGATGTTATAATTGCATTAAAGATATAATGTAGTGATGTGAATTCAAAGCTGCTGAGAAGATTTCTCATCCTTCACACAAACCATGTAGTAGGTGGACTAGATCAGATGTCATCTGCTGCTGTGAAAGCACAGCCGGTGCTGTGTGACTACGTGGCCCAGAAATATGGCAATGGGCTACTAATTCATTATGCTTTCCACGCGTCGTTTCGAATCCCCCTCTCGTTGCTTTAGGTGGTGGCGTTTTGTTTTACATGACTTCTGTTGAAGCAAACTCTCGAGACTCAGATCGTGAGAACTGATAGGTTTATTGCACGATATATCATGGGGAGTTCACCGTCCTAACTGTGGCTCGGTGTTATTCCGAAGTACAGCACGATTCTGCGGGATTATATAGAGAAAACAGATGGGAGCTGATCGTTACTTACACAGTTTGGTATACTTACAATGCGTCACGAAAATAGAGGTTAGTCATTGAGGTAAAAGCTAAAGCACTATTATGCATTCCACATGTGGACAAAACAAATGGTATCACCATTTGATCAAGTTACACAGTTTGCTAACACTAAGCAGAGATGTACCTAATTAGCTGAATGACCGTAACGTGTCAATAACTCGTGACGGGAGTGGAACTAAATAACAAGTCTATGTCAGCTTGACTGGTACTACAGCCTGCACTGATCATTCATCAAATGGAGGCAACACGATCTTGTCACTTCAGGAAAATAAAGCCTCCCTTTCACATTTCCTCAAAGAAAGGAATGCACAGCTTGCAAAGCTCTGGAGACACAAAATGGTTTCTCAGCCGGGTTAGGAAAATGGCTTCCAGGCAAACCATGTTAACTGTTCCCCAACAATGCCCCTTTTTCGTTTCATACTCGGAAAAGCAGGTCCGAGGCTTCAACAAATGGGGGCATTTTTTCCGAACCAGGGGATTTGTCGGAGGGGAAAGTTATATGTCAGGCGGGTAACACTCGGACTCTGAGTTGATAGCCTCCTCAAATCCAGGGCTTGAGGGTCTAGGCTTAATGGTGACACGAGGGCTCAGCAGGTAGATAAGTGGGCTTAACTAAGTGGGCTATAGGCGGGGGCAGAGGGTGGCAATAATGAGGTGCAGATTGCGCAGCACTATTTGAGAAAAACAATAAGGAGCGTGATGACTACTAGGGCAATAACCAGCACGATGACACCCTGAACAATGGCACTTCCCAAAGACCCGAACCACCCACCCATTCAGGTACAAAGATCTCAATGGGAGTTGGCAATGTGAAGCCTAGTGGCCGCCTCTCGGATGTGGTCAGCAAGATTGGTAATATTTACATTGGCAGCAGGGATATAGGTGCAACGGGCAGAGCCAATGAGGCACATGTGCTCCCCTTCTGGGCCAGTAGGTAATCCAGAGACATCCGATTCTGAAGGGCAACCATTCAGAAGGGGAACCATGTCCACATTTATCTCTTTAAAGGCTGAGGCTGAGTTATTGGCCACCTTCTCTATGAGGGATGCCAGGTCCCTGGCTACAATGGTCAGCTCGGCGGTCCCGTAGAAAGGGGCGAATACAGCTAGGAACTGCTCAAATTCAGATAAAGCTCTTTTGGAATGAGTCCTGAGATGCTCGAATGGGAATGACTGGAAATGATAGATGAAGGGGTCTCCATACCCAACATAGCAGCTACCAACCCAGGAGAATTGCAGCCAAGGGTAGGCTTTATGGTCGCAAATGAAGTAGGTGTCATTATAGCTACCTAGACGGTCCATCTGGGTACCAGTCCAAAACGTTCTAAAAATGGAGTTACCCGAAGTCTTACTGGGGTACTTCAGGTTAAGTATACTGCTTGTTATAGTAGACCTGATAGACTTTGAGGTAAGGAGCAGGGAATAGTTGCAACTGCTGTATCCAGCAACGCATCCACCTGGAGAGTCGCTCTTAAAAAAAAATCCCAGATGTCCACCAAGACCCGTGGCATTCGTAAGGACCAGGGTAGGGGGTGTACGAGAGGGGTTGTACCGGGGCTGGAAACAGCCTTTGTACTTGTCCAAGGTATAACCCGCTGATTTCCAGCCACGACGAATAATATTGGTCTGGGCAAGGCCCAATCTCTCGAACGCACTCGGAAGTTGCATCGTGGCCACCTTGGAGGACGGATCCCGTTCTAATCACCATTCAGTGGAGTCAGATTCTTTGAATGGGATGGGTTGGAGGGGGATTCTTCCCTGAGAATGAACGGGAATGTGAGCACATACCCAGCAGAGGGAACCATTAATCTCTTTCGCACAGGTATAAGTCATGTGCAGAAAGGTATTAGCATATATTTTGCGAATGATAAAATGCCCTGCTCTGTTCCCTTGGTCCCATTCAAACCCCACCAGGGTGTACAGAGCTAGGAGGGAGACAGAGAAGAGGCAGACAGTCACTACCCAGATTGCACAACCGGCGGACATGCTGGCTTTTCCGGTGTCTGTTGCTCAGGGGTTTTCTGGTCAGGTTATTGGGTGAAGGTGCTCCTTTGCAACGGATGGCGTATGTCCACTCAGGTACTCCTTCGACCTTGTCAGCCGTTCAGTTCACTTGGAGGATGAGATATGGGTCTTTCCACCGAGGAGAAAGAGAATTATTTTCAAAGATTTTATCATCACATATTCTCCTTGGTGGAACGGATACAGGGGGCCATTTCACAGCGTGGGAAGAGACTCCTTGACCAACTCATGGTTGTGGGTGCTGACCTGGCACAATGATTTGGCTTAATCCAGAAGGGACTCATGAATGAGAAGCAGTGCCACATTTGTGGGAAGTTTGGAGGGTCGGAGCCTCGTGGGCATTGGGCGGCCCATGAGTACCTCAAAGGGAGTTAGCCCGTATTTCAATTTATTTGTTGCCGGAGAGTGTAAATGGCTAGTTGCAATGCCAATGACCAGGGCAAACGTGTGTCCTGGGTGACATTGGTTAAAGTAGTTTAAAGGGCGCCACTAATCGCTTCCACCATCCCCAACGACTGGGGCTGATACAGATTGTGGTGTTTTCGTGTAATATCTAAAATTTTAGGAACCCCTTTTTAAAACTCAGGAGTAACATGCGACTGCTTGTCACTGTTATCAGTATTCGGGACATCAAACCGAGTAATCACATCCTCCATGAGACACTTAACCACTGTTCCAGCATTATCCTTACGTGTAGAGAAAGCTTCCACCCATTTCAAAAAACATACTCACTGTGACCAACAGGTATTTATAACCCTATTTGTCATATGGGCAAAGTCAATCTGCAAATGATGAAAGTGTCCATCGGAGACAGGCAAGTGATCATACTTGGCCAGTGGTTTAACAATATTATTCTGTCGGTATATCAGGCAGCAGGACCCTAGCGCTTGTGTTGTCGCAGTAAAGCCGGGAGAATACCAGCTTTGCCTTAATACATGTATTCCTGCGCGACCAACTCCATTGACAGCCAGTGCCAAAACAAGCAGTAGTGATCGTGGAAGACGGTTCTACCATTCGGGTGTTGTACTAGTCCTAAGCTGCCCGATTCCTCAGCCCCTATACGTGCCCAACCATCTTTCTCGGACTGAGGGGCGTCTCGCTGAGTGGCCAGTATCCCATTCGCCGCTAGGTCTAAAGCATCTTTTGACTTCCCCGTCTTGAGAGTTTGATAAACATCTACAGTGGGGGGTTAAAGCTGCTTGTTTGGCAGCTTGGTCAGGACGTGCATTCCCTCGGGATATTGGATCGTCTGCAGCAGTATTGGCCGCACACTTAATCACAGCCAGAGCAGAGGGAAGCATTATATCCTGCAGAAGGTTGTTGACGAACAGGGCATGTTGCAGGGTTCCCCAAAGGAACGAATAAATCCCCTATGTTTCCATAGGGCTCCAAAATCATGTACCACTCCAAAGGCATACCTGGAGTCCGTGTAAATATTAACAGACTTTCTGTCACCTCGAATACCGGCTCTGCTGAGGGTAAACAATTCGGCTGCCTGCACAGAAGTCCCTTCTAGCAATACAGCTGCTTCGATGATATCAAAAGGTGTGCAGATCGCATATTCGGCCAGGATTTGATGGTCCGAGGGCCGGAAAGAGGAAGCAACAGTGAAGAGAATCATGCCTGGGTTGCCTAATCGGGTCTCAGAGAGATCAGGGCGGGGGTTGACATCTTTTTGGACTACATTCAAGCAATTATGGTCCACCTCAGGTGGAACATGGGTGTTTGGGAGAAGTGTGGCTTGATTCAGCGCAGGTGCATGTTGCAATGTAAGGTTGGTACTGGATGGTAAGATAACCTCGTAGCCAGTTCTCCGTGATGCTGTAAGATGTTGGTTTACTGCTGAATTTAGCAGCAGGGACACCGAATGAGTCAGAAAAACAGTGCACGGATAATCCATCACAGTTGGAGTGGACTTTTTGACTATTACAGCGGCAACCGCCACAGCACGCAAATAGGCAGAAATTCCCATTACAACAGATGGTAAACTGTACAGAATAAATGGCTACAGGGTGCTGGAGATTCCCATGCATCTGTGTCAAAATACCGGACGCATACCACTCTTTTTTGTGTACATAAAGCTGAAACGGCAGCCTATAATTATGTATGCCCAGAGCAGGAGCCGACACCAGGCATTATTTAAGTGTGTCAAAGGCCCGTGACATCTCAGGTGTCTATGTCACCCCGGTCGGCTGCTTTGGTGAGGAAGCCTGACGGAGAGGCGCATAAACAATACGATATTCTGGGATCCAGTGTCTGCAATAACTCAGCATGCCCATGAAAGACGGCTGCTTAGTACGCAAAGCAGGAGGATAGAGTTTGACACTGGCTGCAAAGCGATCCGGAGATAAATCTCTGAGACCGTGAGTAAGTTCGTATTCTAGGTGCTGCATTTTCATCTGGCAGAGCTGCATTTTCTCCAGTGAGACTTTCTGCTCATCCTGAGCCAGCCAGTGGAGCAGTGCTACAGTGTCCACCATGCAAGCCGCAGGCAAGTCTGAGGCCACAGGCAAATCATTGGCATACTGGATCAAGGTATTGAGACGTCGCAGGCAGAGGTACTTCAGGGTCCGGTGCACTGCAGAGGCATACACAGTGGTGCTCTCAGTGTACCCTTGTGTAAGTCATGTCCATGTATATTGGCAACCGCCGTAAGTAAAGGCAAAAATGTACTGACTTTCAGGGGACAATTTAATGGAGAAAAAGGTTGAGCAGATGTCTATAATTGAAAAACAGGTAGCGTTAGAAGGAAGGCTAGTAAGGATTGCATTTGCATTCGAAACCACTGAAGAGCAGGGAATAATGATGGCGTTAATCACTCTCAGGTCCTGCACAAAACTCCATCGGCCTGGATTACCTGGTTTGGGGCTTGGGAGTAGCGGTGTGTTGCAGCGGTTCACAGTAGGGACCAGGATGTCTTGTTGCAGGAGGGAGTGAATAATAATTTTAATCGCCTTGCCTGCAGTCGGTGACAGATGGTACTGCCTTATAGACAGCAAGGTGGACGCTAGTTTGACAGTGACCGTGAGAGGTGGAGCTGAAAACACTAGGATCGCCTCATTGGGACGTCGCACCCACAATGACAGAGGGAGAGCCTCAAGCAGCATAGGGCAGGACGGATTGGGCGGTGGTATCCGCAGGACAAAAACCACAGGAACCGAGAAGTGACGACAAAGAATGCAAAACTCCTCCGGTCCTTGAGGAGAAAGTGAGGTCTGCAGATGCTGGAGATCAGAGCTGGAAATGTGTTCCTGGAAGGGACTCATGGTCGGATGTGTCTAGGGGCCAAAGTTCCGAGGCAATTCCCAGCACAAACACCATTAGCCCCAAGTCCTGCGGGAGTGACGGAGCTTTAACCGCAACCGGGATGTAGGGGAAGGAGACTGGGTCAAAGCGGAACAGTGGCTGCTGGTCGGCATCAAATAGGACCCCCGTGCCAAGCCTTGCTACACAACATAATAAAGCCCAGTGAAGTGGAGGGAAGACGGCAGATCAAGACAAGGTCCCGCAATGGCAGGGTAGAATGGCTCAGGGCAGATGAAGTACGCCGCAGCGCAGTAGAAGTCACGTAGAAAATGACATGTCTGTAGTATCCAGTGAAGGAAGTAAAATGTGGGGAATGGCAGAGCATGCAGTAAAGATGGGAGAGAGGAGAGAAAAGAGGCACGCACAGGGTTGTTGGGGGACGCCCAAACATAAAGGGAGAGAGTGGATTAGGCGAGGAGGACAGATTAACCATAGCAGCATGCAGCAGGGGCAGACTGGAGCCAGGAAGCTCTGGTGTCAGCCACTGAGGGGAACCGTGAATAGAGGCATTAAATTTGCATGGCGTTTGGTGCCCCAAAAGGTCGATTGGGTTGGAAGGGGAAATTATAGCTCAGTCAGGCGCCGTGCCTGGACCAACACCAATAAGGATAGAATCTGTGATTTCTCGTGGGGTACTCCAGAGACACCCACAGAGCTAACAGTATCAGAGCTGACAAGAAGAGCCGCTGAGGGAGGTGCAGAGGAATGTGTGGCCCCGGAGTCCACCATACGGAGCCCCATCTCAACGTCAATCATGGGATTCTCGGATGGGAAGAGGAAGAGCCGTATGGAAGGGGCCTGCGAAAACTCCCTCATGGGGCATCTCTAGGCTTGTGGGGCATGTGGGATGGGGTCACCAAATGAGTAGCTGGGCGGCAAAGGCTGCCGCTGTTCCAGGAAAACTGGTTGGGCTGAGGAACTCGCTGTGGCTGTGAAGTACGGGAGTCCCGTGCCCAGTGTCCAATGTTCCCACACGACCTGTGCTGATTCTGGCTAATATCCCGGGAGAACTTCACCGCATCCTGGAAGCGGACATTCATGCCGAAATGGCTACTCTGCCTAGGAGCGGCACCATCAGTGGAGTAGAAGAAAGTAGCCTCCCAGCTAGAAGGGACAGTAGCATCAGAACGAGCAGACTGAGCAGTAGGACGCTGTGAAGCAAGTGAGGTATCGGTTAGGTGTGGAAAGGCAACAGCCACAGCACCTTGAGCAGCATCCCGACCGTGCAGCCTGGAGGCCACAAGAGCAGCAATTTCATCAACCTGAGAGTCCGAGTCTGAGGTAAGGACGGAATGTTTCGGATACTGGATGGAATAAGGTGGAGAGGCAGAGGATGGGCTATCTGCAGGAGTGGAAGAGCGGCAGCTTCAGTGGAACGCTGAGAGTGGTTTTTAGTCTTGCGGGGCTGATGGCCTTTTCAACTTTCTTAAACTTATCCAGACAGCCGAGCATGTACCCCGTGTCCCAGGAGGGATCCCAGTAAGCACTCTCAATATTCGTATGCCTGTAATCAATTTTATTCAACTGGTAAGAGCCGCCGTAATGCCAATTGTCATGGGACCATCCGTATAGATCGGAGGTGAAACGGGTAACATACCGGCTGTCACCAGTCTCCTTCCAGACGGTGTCAGCTGGCGAGCCTGGGGGAAAAAGAGGGATTCCTACCCTACTCTTGCATCGAAAATATTTACCATGGCGCTTTAAGATAATCGCTGCTGAAAATGTGTTGCTGGAAAAGCGCAGCAGGTCAGGCAGCATCCAAGGAACAGGAGAATCGACGTTTCCGGGCATAAGCCCTTCTTCAGGAATCTTTTCTACCTCCTGCCCAAAATCCACAAACCGGACTGCCCCGGCCGACCCATTGTCTCAGCCTGCTCCTGGCCCCCCGAACTCATCTCTGCATACCTCGACACGGTCCTGTTCCCCCTTAGTCCAAGAACTCCCCACCTACGTTTGGGACACCACCCACGCCCTCCACCTCCTCCATGATTTTCGCTTCCCCGGTCCCCAACGCCTTATCTTCACCAAGGACATCCAGTCCCTGTTCACCTCCATCCCCATCACGAAGGACTTAAAGCCCTCCGCTTCTTCCTTTCCCGCCGTACCAACCAGTACCCTTCCACTGACACCCTCCTCCGACTGACTGAACTGGTCCTCACCCTGAATAACTTCTCTTTCCAATCCTCCCACTTCCTCCAAACAAAAGGAGTAGCCATGGCTACCCGCATGGGCCCCAGCTATGCCTGCCTCTATGTAGGATATGTGGAATAGTCCATCTTCCGCAGCTACACTAGCACCACCCCCACCTTTTCCTCCGCTATATCGATGTTTGTATCGGCGCTGCCTCGTGCTCCCACGAGGATGTTGAACAGTTTTTAAAAAAGCTCCGATCTCCAGCAACTGCAGCCCTCACTTTCTCTGCTTTAAGATAGTCCTCGAGGGG
Organism: Chiloscyllium plagiosum; assembly: GCF_037043375.1. Lineage (NCBI taxonomy): Eukaryota > Metazoa > Chordata > Chondrichthyes > Orectolobiformes > Hemiscylliidae > Chiloscyllium > Chiloscyllium plagiosum. Next base: position 69,570,614 of record NW_028270178.1, on the reverse strand, counting down.
GAAAAAGGACGGGGTCCGGCCTGGACGGCAGAACAGCATTGACCTGCCCCGGAGGCCAGAGCTTCAATCAGTCCCATAGATACTCGCAAACCCATCGCCCCACCACGGAATCGCAAAAAAACACCTGTAAACAAAGAAACAAAATAACCAAAACACACAAAGACAAACGACTTATCAGTACGAAAGAAGCGCTGTAAGTACTCCTCAAGTCGTTACAGAAGCAGTGTTCGGAGCCACGATCGTCTTCCGACTCGCCCCGGGGGATCAACCCGCGAGTTCAGGTCAGGTTAATAACAAAAATACCTTTAATGCGATCTTTCCCTTATTCTGTCCTGCCCTCAGGGAATCATCCTGCAAGGAGAAAGTGAGGTCTACAGATGCTGGAGATCAGAGATGGAAATGTGTTGCTGGAAAAGCGCAGCAGGTCAGGCAGCATCTCGGGAACAGGAGAATCGACGTTTCGGGCATTAGCCCTTCATCGGGCATTAGCCCTTCCTGAAGAAGGGCTAATGCCCGAAACGTCGATTCTCCTGTTCCCTAGATGCTGCCTGACCTGCTGCGCTTTTCCAGCAACACATTTCCATCTCATCAATCATCCTGCAAGGCTCAGGGCAGGAGCACGAGTGTGGCCAATAAAAGTAATTTCGATGGCTCTTCACACTCTAACAGCCAACTGAACACAAATTTAAGCACTGTCTATGAGAAAACAAACCCCGCAGTAAATGAAAGTGCTGGCCCGGCTAACCTCGTAAATTAGAGGCCGAACTGACTAAACGAAACGTTGAAGAAGGAGACAGTATCTTGAGAAGGAAGATAAGGATAACCTTTCACATTAGCTCACAGTAAGGAATGTAGAGCCAGCAAAGTTCTGGCTGAGGACACAAAATGGAACTCTCAGCCGAATCAGGAAAATGGATTCCATGCAAATAATGTTACGTTTTCACCAACTCTTACAGATAACTGTTGTCTCCTTACAAATTTGTTTCTCAATTTTCCAGTTAAAATTAAGGTGCTACAATGCAATCCCAATGCTTCCTTTCGTATTTCTCAGTTTCACCCAAATAACTTGCCAGGATTTCTTTCCGGGTCAGTACAGTTGTAATGCTATTTCTTATCAAAAATGACACTCCCCTCCTCTCTTGCCAACCTTCCTATCCTTATCATAGCAATTGTATTGTGGATCATTAAGATGACAGTGATTTCCATCCATGAGCCATGTTTATGTTATTGCTATGATATCGCAAAACTATATTCCCTGAGTGCACCTGTCTTTCCTGTTAGGCCACTTGCAAATAAATACAGTTTAATTTATTAGTCCTATGTTGTATTCTGCTTTGTCACGGCCTACCCTGACTGTTTGACTGACTCCTTCTCTCAACTGTACCAGATTGATGTAAATATTGATATCTTTACTCAGTATCTTCCTGGATACCTCCCCAAGCTTGCCAGTTTAAATCCTCCAGCTCACCTGCAACAAATATTCCTGCCATTATATTAGTGCCCTTCCAATCCAGGTGCACTCCATTTTTCTTGTTAGATTCATGTATACCCAGAAGACATTTCAATGATTCAAAAGTGTGAATAATTTTCCCATACACCATCTCCTCAATCATGCATTCATCTGCCCTATCTTCCTATTTCCATCGTCATGAGCTCACAACACGGAATAATCCAGGTGTTGCAACTCACAAAGATGACCTTTTTCAATTCCTGCCTAACTCTCTGCATCGTCCATCCTTTTCGCTTCCTTTGTTTTTCCAATATGTACAATGACCTCCAGCTCTTCCCGTTCTCCTTTCAGAACATTTTGCACCCTCTCTGAGACGTCTTTGATCCTGGCTCCAGGGAAGCAACACAACGTTCTGATCTTTCCTTGCTTGCATCAGAAACGTCTGTCTGTGCCTCGAAATACCTCGTCTACTCTTGGAAGTAGACGTACACCTCATTAAGTTAAAGCCATTCTCGATAGCAGAAACTTGGATATTGGTGCTACATTCCCCTGAGAATCTATCACATCAAACATTTTTTTCCAAATCAGCATGCTTGTTTGGAATGTGGAGAGCCACAGTACACTCCTGCACTACCTGCGTTCCTCTCTACCTACCTGGAGTTACTCCATTTCTGAGACGGCAACTGCGACATTCCTCCCTTCCTGCAACAGCCATGCATCACAGCCGCTTCTATTTCTACGTTCCTCATTACCCCTAACTGTCACACCAATCGTTCAATTCGATCTGATAGGATTCACAACAAACGGCATATATTGTAGATTAAGTTCTCAATAACCCGTCAACTCTCCTGAAACTCCCTCATCGAAGAAGAAGAACATATCACTCTCCTAAGGGGTATTTTTGCTTCTTTCAATATGATACAGAAATGAGCACGGTCTTTTTCCTCTCCAAATTACTTCTCCAGGCTAACTTAATAGTTATGACACATATTTTCAAGTTTATTCCAAGAGACATATCTCAATAACACATATAATCACGAATGAACTCACGCTATTGACTGGTACATCCTTGCTGTAAGTCCCCAAGGCCACACTTAAAATTATCTTTTTCTGTGTTGTGACCTCCCAAACAGGTTCCACCAAAATCATTTGTGAAGTTAACTGTTTCTTAATTTTCCCACATGCACTTCGATGTCCATCGACACATGGATTCAACAGAAAAGGCAGTAGTGGCGCAGATTTACTGCTACGTCATTTATAAATGTAGTTTCCTCTCTGTCTCTCTCTCTCTCGCTCTCTGTCTCATGCTCAGACCATGTGCTGCCTTTGAGTGTTCCTCCCACTTTTAAAAGTGCCGTTGTTTTGACTTATTTTTCCCAAAGTTCCAAAATAATGCAACGCATATAAAACAATAACTGCTGCTCCTGGAATTCGAGGAAATCTTTTCCAAGACCTAAACTTCCTCAAAACACAAGCACCATTTTACATCCAGCCATATTCCCGTCCTCAATCTTGGATTAAAATCTGAAAGGAGGATCAAGGGAACTATAGAAATGTAGGTCTGAAATCTGCAATACGCAAATTGTTGGAGGTGGTTCTGAAGTATGGGACTTACATGCATTTGGCGATGCAAACATTTATTAGGAATCGTCAACATGGTTTTGTGCGAAGAAAATTGTGTCTCAGGAACTTGACTTTTTAATGAAATAATCAAAAAGATTGATGGAAACAGATTAGTAGGCGGTTGTTTACTTGGACTTCATGAAAACCTTTAACAAACTTCCACGTGGTTGACAAATTCGCGCCGTTATGTCATATGGGATTCAGAAGGAGCGTCATGCTGAAGCTATACATGACATTGATGATGCCTCTCCTGTGTAATTGGGAGAAAGCAGAAGGGAAATAGTTTGGTTGAGGTTAACTCTGTCTACTTCAGCTCTATCATCGGAAAAATAATTTTAAACTGCAGATGTTTCAGAAAAGCTTTAAACTGTATGTTACCTAGAATGGAAATTTTGAGAAACAAAATTGTGTTGGAAAAACAGGGTTGAAAAAATCAAATCTTTCCATTGGTTGAGGGGTAGCAGTTTTGTGTTTCATAAAATCATGAGGGACACAGATAAGGTGGATTAAAATGATCTTTTTTTCTGTGGTGAGGGAGTTCAAAACCAGAGGATATATATTTTACAGTGAGAGGCCAAAGAGTTAAAAATGACATAAGGGACAACTTTTGTAACACAGAGTGGCTTCATATCTGGAACTAATCAGAGAATGTGGAGAATGCCGGTGTAGTTGTAACGTTTAAAAGTCATTCCGTTTACTTCGGGAATAGGAACGTTTAGGACAGATATGGGTCAAGTACGGCAGGAGGGACTTTTAGTTTTGGAACATAGACTGGTTGGACACAAGACACTGTTTTTGTGTTGCGTGTCTATAACTTGACAATAATATGACATCGTGGTAGTCTGTCAAAAGAGAGGTTAGTCTCTGCACAAGTACACTTTGTCCCCCATTCCCGGGTTGGTGCATGGTGAGCGGGAAGTTTATTGTGGACAGTTGAAGATACAGAGTGGGTTTTGTGTACAGTGTGTATGAAATGGTGGAACCATAGAGTCGGCAGTTTAGGGGGGTGAAGCTACATAGTGGAGGGCAATTAGGCAGGAGTCATTGACTGGCAAGATGCTGAATTTTGAAGGCAGCAAATCCTAAAGGGGTAGGCATGTGCAAAACTGGATGAGGGGACAGTTTTAGGATTCAAAGACTCAAATAGGGAAAGAGCGAAATGTGAGAAGAAGAACAAAAGCAAGAGAGTGGGAAAGAATAGACAAAAATGAAGGAAGGAAAGTTCAGAGTGAACAAAAGACGCAAGTGGAGGATGTCAGTAAGGGAGAGAATGAGAAAGAAATAGAGTGTGTGAGAGATTGAGGGACAAAGACAGTTAGAAAGTGGAGGCTGCCAGTAAGGGAGAGAAAGAGGAAGAGACAGAGAGCAAAACGAGGAAATATCACACAGTCACAAATTGGGCTTAAAGAAATTCATGACAAGGTTAAAGAGTTAATACTTATTTTTTTTCCAGTTGGTTTCGGCTCTCTCGTTGGTCTCACATTCCGTCTGTCGCATTAGGGACAGACCCTTCTCCAAGGCATGGCTTTAAGAACGGATCTGTCAGGGAGAGGGTGAGTTTAATTGATCAAAACTGGGATTGAAATTCAAACACTAACCACAGCCTCAGACACAGAGACAGACAGAAACTTCGCCCGCTTAGTTCACACAGTGAAAGGGAAGTGGGCTATGGAATGGTCCTGGAATGCAGCAGAGCCAGAGTCATCTCTGTGGGTTTCGAGGTGGGAGGGAGCGAGTTAGGATGTTGGGAGAAAGCAGCAGGGAAATAGTTTAGTTGAGGTTAACTCTGTCTACTTCTGCTCTTCATATTGCTGTGTTGGAATGAATGTCACATTTAATTTCAAGCTGATCAAATTTCTTTTGTCTTTGCGTTTTCCTATTGATCAATGAAATAGTTTCAAATTATGATTGCCAAGAATAAACACAGGTGATCTGCTCGGAAAGCAGTTATGCTCACTACAATACCACCATCACTCTCCTGTATACTGTACATAAAACAAACCCCAAACATAATTAAAAATGTCTTTATCATGACAAATCTAGTAGAATTAATGTAGATTCACCGCTGTTGATGTCATGTCAGGATGATAATGAATTATATTATGTGTTAGTTTTTATGGTTCATCTTAAATAGGAGAGGGAGCTAGGTCGTTGGCAGGATTCGGGAATGGAGTCCAAACGTTCGTCTGGTTTGGCCTGGGTTAATGAATTAGCTAGTTAATTGAAAGAACTAATAAAGAAATTGAATGATATCGGTTAACTGAATGGAAACAAAATAAATTATTATTGGAAATAAATTTGCAATCAGGAGACACGTAACATTCACAGGGTAGTATTAGAATTTTATAATTGAAACCTAATTCTGTTAACTTTTGCACAGACACGTTAATCCTAGAATTCCATGAGGAAGAGTGGACAGGAGTCTGTAGTTGCAGTTCTCATTATCGCCTGCAATGAACAGCGATCCTTTTGCTCGCTCATTGTTTTTATCCACTTCACTCACTGAGAATGATTACTTGGAATGAATGTATATTTTATGCACAATTCCTCTTTCAGTTTTATTTTGTTCTTCAGATTTTTAGCCTGTTGCTCATTGCTAACAGCACTTTAACCAGCTTCATTCATTGTCATTCACTATCCATTAGTAAAGACAGAATTATGACGTTGACACTCGTCTTTCTTGTTCAGTCCATTCCTCACTTGGAATCCTCATTACTTTATCGGCTGCTTCTTACATTGTTTTTCATTTTCGTAGAGATATTTATCAATTGAATTACTTTTATAATTGGACATTTCACCGCATATATTATCTGGTGTCTGAATTTTTTCTGTGTCACCACATAAATAGATGCATTTGTACAGCAACTTAGGTGCCGCAGCGCATAGGCAGCTTTTTCAAAGAGATCTGAAGCATTATAATCCAAGGTATAAACGACATTGAATAAATTTAAAACATACAGCAACCAGAGAAGTATGAAACTTGCAGATATGGCAAAGAGTAAAATCACAGAATTGCGTCTGCTCTCTATCTCTTGGTCAATCTCTTTTTCTCTTTGATTCTTTAGTCCCTTACGTAACTTCATGGCCTCAAAGATATGTCTGACAGTCAGAATGTTGACAAATGTAATAAAAGTTAATGGGAACATTGGTGTTAAAAAAGTCTCAAAATATCTAAAACTTTCCCACCGACGGTCAGTCCGATAACTATAAGTGGGAGAGCAGTACATTGGAACACCGTTGATGATAATTCCAGGTTTTAAGTAAAAGTAGTTGGGAATGTTCTTTAAAGAAAAGAAAATGCAAATTGTTGAAAGAACCCCCTCAGCAGTTCTTACTGTGCAATACTGAGATTTCATCTGATGAACACAAATAGTGACAAATCGGTCAAATGAAAAAGCAACCGTGAACCAGACAGAACAATCAACACTCAAGTGGCTCAGAACAGTGAGAACAGCACAAACCGGAGTGATACGCAGGAAACAATGTGGATAATAATAATGTCGAAATCGCCAAAGGATCATGTAACAAATAATGAACAGTAGATCAGATGCTGCCATCGCCACCAGATAGCACGTGCTGCATGCAGAAATACCACATTTACCCCGGGCTAGGATTACAATCGCCACGAGACTAACTGTAGGAGAGAGAAAGGATAAAAGAGACTTGATGTTACTGATCAAAAATTCCCTCGACCTGAGCCTCGACTGTAAGCAATGGCACGATGATAATTGTTATTCCATAATCTGAGCCACAGATACACAATCTTTCTCAATGACTGGCTTGCACCTTTAAAAGACCTAGGGGAGAGTATAGGCAGCAGATTGCTCACGGAAATACAGTAATTACCCAATCTTTGTTGGGGGAGGGATCGTCAGCGATTGATTTCACCTAATTTATAGATTAATCTGACTGGCTGAAGTTTCCCATATATCACAACATCCATAAAAAGACACCTGGGATCAATAAAACACGGAATGGGAGGCATCTGCAATGGACATTGATTTTAAAAAAGTCTGTATTCTGTTTTGGAGTCACCACAGCTCTGATTTCCTCCAGAATTGTAAAACTCACTGAATGAATGACAGTTTAGAGCACTGAATCTCTCTACAGTATCTAGGAATGAATGTCCTCCAAACTTTGGATAAATAAATGATCAGGCATTGCGCCCAATTCTCGTGCAAACATCCGAACTTCCTGACAATGTGAACCACGAATGTATGACGCCAAGAATCCATGCTCGATGTCCCAGGTTTGATAGCCAACACAATTCGAAAAACTTTATCATTTAATACGGGTAACTCCCAACTGTCCAAGACTCGACACCAGAATCCCCACGCAAAAACTCTGAATCATTGAAGCATTGCAAATATTCAGTTTAGAAATCAAGCATCTCATCTGGGATTAACAAAGCTTCCTCCCCGATGTTCAGGCTTACACTACTAAGATTATCTCTGACAATTTGTCTTCGCGAACAAAATTCCCCTTCTCAGATATTGTGTTTTCACAAGCTAGAAATCCCAATATTTTAACGAGCATTCTCCACGGAGCTTATAAGAATTGCACTATAAATTTATCTTTGATAAATAGAGACAAATGAAAAATGCCAAACGAAGGGCCATGGGAGGACATTGTTATTTGGGGAACACGAAGGGATAGCATAACAAAGGGCAGCGCGTGAAAAATCATGTTTGACATAGTTGCTGGATTCTCTGTGGAAAAACTGCTGCGACAACACTATGGATCTCAATGCTTGTCCTATTAGACTCTGCGCCACGACATTGCGCATATTTTGACAAACGGCAAAACTCACACGTCCTTTAGGAAGCACATAATTCAACGATACACATCACAATTGAAATCCTGTTCTCTACACCTCTGTCAATTATCTGGCATCATAAATATTGCGCACCCAAATATCCACAGATGAAAAATACATATGTTGGTCAGCACCTTCTCTGCTGACCATTACTTCTCACTCCAGAACGACCTGCTGAACCCAGCTTTGCCCGTGGTGCATGTGGACTCCCATTTACACCAAGCTGCCTGAAACAGATCTACCAACAAAATACCGGTGCTTTTCTAAATTCCATCAACGTGGCCACAGTCCAAAGCCTTTCCACACAGAATAGAGAAACAAACAATGCTGCACGTGACATGACGAGTCGCCAAACTGAAAAAAAAAATCACTTTAAACTTAGTAAGCGAGAATATTGATTTGGCATGGGCATTTGTCCTGGCAACTGGAAATAAAGTCATTAATTTTTTTAAATTTGAATGATTCAGTTCAGCGATTTATACATGTTCAGTTTTTACAACGCCTACCAGGAGCACCAACAACTGCAAGGACAGTCTCGTAAACCTTTTCGACCCTTTCCACAAGACGACGCATTTTGTTGCTTGACAGACAACCTCTCTCTTCCTGAAATCTGTATGAAGTGGAACATTGCCTTGAAATTTCTGATGACACCGTGCAAGGGACATTATTTTAAGTTGTGTTGTATGCCCAAAGGGAAACTATGATTCCATCTTCAGTTTATTTCATTTTTCGTTATTTGAATAAACTGATTCTGAGAACATATTTATTTTAATGATGTGACACCATTGGGATTTAAGTCTGCAATTGAATACCCCAAAGATCTGGTGAATATTAAACCTACTAATTAGCAAATGTAAATTGCAATTTGTCGTTAAACAACAATCTCTACATTCTTTCAAAATCGCTATCAATCCCATAAACCTCTCAATATCTTTTGACATTCTGTTTCGTGATAACCTTCATTTAGCTGAGGTTATTCTGTCATTCAGTACCTCATGTTGTGCAGCTACTTGAGAGCTATTCTATTGCACACAGTTATTTTTTCCCCACTGCTTTTGTCGTTAGTTCACTCGTGTGGGAAATTCTATGTGTGAATGTGTACTTCAATATAGAAAGTGAAGCTGACGATCTTGATCTTCTACTAGGTATTTTTTCTCAAAATACATGCAAAACAATTCAGAACTTTAAATTCAGAATCATTGAATGATGGCAACATGCAGATCTTAAAGTTACACTAAAAGCTACACAAGTTTCATATTACGGCACTTAGTCTGTAGTCTTGAATATTATGTCACTCCAAATACGCATTTAAGTACTCTTTAAAGGCTGTGATGTTTCCCGCCTCAACTACCTTCCTGAGAAAGGCATTGCAGGTCCCTTCCATTATCTACATGAGACAATGTTTCCTCATGTTCCTCTAAAGCTCTCGGTTTTTCATTTTAAAAACTTGCCATCCTGTTATTAGCTCTTCGAATAAGAGGACCAAGTGTTCACTGATACAATTGATGACATCCAGATAAGATGTAAAAGGTCTTAGCCCCCGTGTTCTGTTGTCTGTGCCTTACTGTTTCGACTGATTCCAATATAAATTAAAATTAGTTAACAGTGTCTTACATGGATTCATGCAGTTTTTGAGCAAAGTACAATGTAAAACTGCAAGTACAAATTCACCCAACAAACGTGTATGTGTGTGTGTGTGTGTGTGTGTGTGTGTCTGCCAGAGGAGGGTTGTGAGTTCTGTGAGAGAATATGTATCTGTGTTTGAGTGTGAAGCGGCCGAAGTCTGTGAGAAGGTGCATGTGTGATTGTGGGTATGTGCCTGTAGGAGCTTGTGTGAGCGCCTGTGTATAGGTGCGTGGGTGTATGTACGTCTGTCTATCTGTGTGCGTGTGTGTGTGTGTCTGTGTGTGTAGGAATATTTATGTGCGTGTATAGTGCAACGTGTTCACCTGCAGTGTCACATAAACCCAAGGTCCCGGTTCAGGCCCTGCTTATGGGTAACGATCTTAGCTATCAGTCTCTGTTCGGTCACTTTTCGTTGCTGTTTGTCCCGAAATCCAAGGCGGACAAACTCACTTAGAGCAGCTTCTCTTGACATGCAGCAAGGAGCATTGGGACATCAGTCTTGGAAAGTTTCTTCAGCAATTTAATTCTGAAGTAAAATAAGTTTCCATGCCTCAGATGTTAATTGAGTGACAAATAATCATTCCCAGGAAAATATTACTTCTATAGTTTACAAAGAAAAGTCCATCTCGTGATTCAATTTGTTACAGAGCTCTAACATAGTTTGGAACCGGGGCAATGTTTCACTGACTTTTCTTATATGGCTTGTTCTGATCTGGGTTAAAGTGCAGTCACGTATTTTTACACGTTTCATGTTATTCACATCCCTGAAAATTCGCACAGGTCATTAGAATAATCTAATTCTCCGAAAATTAACAGGAATGTACAACATTGTGTATCGGCTGGAGCTAACCTCGAGTTAAGGTGGAAAAGAAGGAAAATGCAATTGGAATTTAATAGTTCAGTCGTGACCTCATTGATTGGCTGATCAGTTTCGAGAGAGTGAGTGTTACCTTCCAAAGGCCAAATTTTTATTTTACCAGAGAAACTCACTGTGGACCATTGAAGTGAAGTAGTGACAGTGATTATCTTTACTGGTTAGTCAACTTGCGAATGCTAATATTATTGTGCATGTCTATGTTACCCTACAACTTTCCAAGATTTAAGTATTCACTATGCAAGTCTCTCATGGCGCAATAGATTGTTGCGCGCATCCGACTATGGGTCAGGTGATTGCATGTTTGGCTCTTGGTTCAAACTCAAAGGGGAGCTTTACTATACTTCCAAATGAATCTTTCTCATTGTACTGAAACAGAGATGATGTAACAAATTTTTATCTGCACGAACCAGAATACTTTCAATGTATCCAATCAGCAAATGTAACCTAGAACTACAGAATAAACATGACTCAACAGCAGGTTGTGGTTCAACAGGTTTTCTTGGAAATGCAAGCTTTCAAAGAGCTGCTGCTTCTTCAAGTCTTTGAAACTGCAATCTAAAAGCTAATGCTTCTAAGTGAACCTGTTGGATTATGATCTGGTGTTGTGTGATTTTTAGCTTTGTCCACTCCAGTCCAACAGCAGCAAGTCCAAGTCTTGGCGATCATCGAAACACGAAATGCCAGTTCAATGTGAAGAGGATTTCCAAGAAGATCGCGCAAATCCAAACAGGCATTAGGTTTGTGCAGCAAGTCAACCAGCTGATGAAGTAGCAGCTCTCTGAAAACTAATTCTTTCGAATAAATCTGCTGTTCAATAGCTTGGTTTCATGTGTGTTTTTTTGAAACATTGGCACCCCAGTTCAACACTGGCAACTCCAAGTCATTGGCAATATCAGAGTCAGAAAGGCAATAGCCCAATCGCAGTATTGAGAATGTTCAGAAACTCTTTGGTGAGCATAATCAGAGGAGAATAAACTGTCTGCTGTGTAACGCGAGATAAGGCGTCTTTCCCTTCTTTAAGGAGTGACTGAACGGATCCCTGTTAGAGCTGTTTTCCGGCAGGAACAATAAATCCTCATTCGCTGACCAGTAATGAAACACAGGCCACGACAGTGTAAGCGCCAAATTCTATCCACTAGACTACAAGTGATGACTGCAGGTGCACTTGCATCTTTTCTTCATGACAGCTTTTGGAACTGTGTCACTGGAGACTAGTTGACCCTCAAAAAATGATTGAATTGTCGAGTTTTTACAGCACGAAAACAGGCCCATCATTCCAGTTCCCAATACTTGGCCTATAACCTTGTGTGCTCTGGCGTTTCAAATGATAATCTCTATGATAATGTCCCTGTAACGCTTTAATCTAAAACGATGCAATAAATGGGATTGAAGTCGGGGGACTAGACCTCATTTTTTCTCACAGACGAAGCACACAGACACCTTTCCCCGGGAGTAACAGAGGCATCAGGAGAAAACAATCAGAAGATATGATTTGAAATGCTTGGCGAATTTTGTCCCATTTCAGTCTTCAACACCAGCGTCTGGTTGCAGTAACGAATGGAAACATTCAGCCCCCATTCTCTCAGTGTTGCTTTCCGATCTATTCGCCGTCACTCAACATTTTATACTGCCTTACCTCGCTCTTACTATCAAACTGGAACATTGCTCGTGTCAGGTGTTTCCTGTTCTGCCGAATAGTCTTCCTGAAGTTCCTGGAATGACAACAAGGTGATTTTTCAAACTAGTGAGCTATTGAGACAACACATTGTTAGCTCAGCGAGTTCCTCTCATTCATTAGAAAGTACAATGTAACAGATGATTGGATAGCCAGTGTATTATAAACCTTCCGAGATAGAGCCAAAGGGATCATGTCCAGAATGGTGGGAGAAGAAGATGCCGAACCGGGCATTTTCTGCAGTGATATTAGCAGATATCTTCGCTAGTAGTCTAGTGATGAGGAGTCAATATTTTCACTGCCAAATACCTGCTAATGGTTAACATTTACAGTACACATTCTGATATATTGTCTGATTTAGAAGCAGAATCATGCTGTCGACCAGTCAGAATCGCCTCCCTTTTCCAGAAATGTCAGCTGCAATTACCTGACGTGCAATTAATTTAAAGCAAGAACAGAATGGGCGTTAGGAAAATGGGAAGGACAATGGTGGTCTGTGAACGGTAACTGCACGCGATGTGGAGCCAGGCTCAATATAAATACTGAAGATCGGTGTTCCTATTTACCCTGGTATACTGATCGCTCCACATTAACCAACAACATTGCCTGTCCTTATTATGTTGTACTTTGCACATCTGACTTCCGTTCAGTGTACGGAAAGGATCCAAGCATTTTCAATTTGGCAGGCTTTACTCTGGTCAGCTTTGCAGGCTAATATTAAGACCAAAATTTGTCGGAAAAAAAGAACACCAACTTACAAAACCGAAAAAGAGCCAAGGGATCATTCACAGAAGGATGTTAGAATGCAATGCAGAAACAGACAGTGTCCAGTGTAATATAAGCAGATCTGCACGGTTTAGTCTAGTGATGAGGTTTCAGTATTTTCACTGCCACGGCCGATTAATGATGAACTATAACAGTAATCGTAATGATATGCTGCCTGAACGTTAGACACAGAATAATAGGCAGAATCGCTTCGTCGAATCAGCAATCACAGGAAAAATTGCCTTCAAATAAGAATAGAGGGGACGTCGCGAAATGAGAAGGGGAAAGGGGGTTTGGGCAAGTTAACTGTATGTCTTGTATTCAAGCCATCAAGTCTGCTCCGCCTTTCAATGATTTCATGTCTGATTTCATAACCTTAAACTACATTTTCTTGCCTTTCAACATTACGCTGGATTCCTTTACGTATTAAAGATCTGCGGATGTCATCCTGAATTACTCTTAATGCCTCTTCTGTAGCCGTCTTCTGCTTTCAAAAAGTTCACCAATTCATAACCATCTGAATGAATTCATGCTTCTTCATCTATGTCATAAATGTGCCATCCCCCTCCTGATAGGAGACACTCAGATCCCACATTTTCCTGGAAGAAAACCAACCGTTCTGCGTCTAACTAATTGAATCTTTAAAACATAAAATTACATGTATCAATGAGGATTCTTTTTGTAGTACTGCGTCAGAGCAGGCCAAGGCAATTGATGTCAGCGCTTCTTCCCATTTGGTTTTACCTCCGATGTGAAACTCTCATCGAATCTGACAGAGTTGCTTTCTTTGTTGTTTCTAATGTCAGGGATGCACTTTCAATTTAAGACACAACAAAATTTTAGTCCATAACTGGAAATTAAACCCAGCAAATGGCAGTGGGAGAACGAACTTTCTACACGAAAGCACGAAGTGGAGCACATGCAATGCTTGCAACTTTGCTTGGTGACTTTGTCTTTGACTTTTTTGTTTAATGGAATATGATGGAGTCACTGATTTCTTTCACAACATGGCGATAGGACCTTTGGCCCAGTGTGTCAGTGTCATTCATTACACATCACGCTTCTAAACCAAGTTTGCAGCAAGTAACTCATTGCCTGGTGTGCTCTAACTGTTGATCTGATCATCTAAACAGTAATTCAATGTCTTCAGGGCTTAAGTGGAACAAAAACAGCTTTCTTGACACATTGATTCTGAAAGACAACTCTTTGTCGGCCCCATTTGGCAGTTTTCTTCATGATGCTAAAAGTGTCGATTTAAATCTCACACTCTTTCAATATAACGCGAATGTCTGTATTTTTCAAACTCACTCTCGAAGAAGGAAGCAGCTCGGTTGTTCCAGAAGGATTATGGTCTGATTAATCCTTTAATCCGAGTTTCAAGGTCAGACTTTCTTGCATCCTTGGGATGCACAAGAAATGTCTTATTCTCCATTATATGTATTGTGCATATTAGTTATCTTTGCAGGATATAAACAAATACATTTAGTTTATATGTATACAAATCGAAACAAATACATTTAAAATCTACAATTGCTGCAGATTAACCAGCCTCGGGCTACTGTCTTTGTATAGTTTTCACATTCTGCCTGTGTCTATTTATGCTTCGTCCGGATGTTCCGGTTTCCTCACACACTCCAATGATATGCCGGTCACGTGAATTCGCCATGAAAAATTGCCCACAGTGTTCAGTGATATGTAGGCGAGGTGCATGGGTCAGGTCACGTGTAGGGGCAATATGCCAAGGGAATGATTGTGGATTATGCTTCGGAGGGTTTTTTGGATTTGTTGGACCAAATGGGCTGTTTGCACTCTGTGAGGATTATAAGTAAATTTTCTATAACCCAAACACCGAGAGAGGTTGAATATCGCTCATTCCACTGCATTATTAGTGAGCATTCTTCGTACCTTCACGTGTGCACAGGCGCAGTTAGAGTGATTCGCAGAAGAAGTCTTTTCTTCGGCTCACGTAAAGGTAACAATGGGGGGGGGGGGTGGGGGGGGCGTGCAAAGGAGGTGATGGACGAGGCACTTTTATGGCGAGGCTTTCTATGCACTTTTGTTGAGGCAGAGACTGTATCAAGAAACTTTCTGTCCCCAAAAGGGAGAAGTTGACATTCCGTCTCAGCGAATGGTACGAGGTAACAGCCTCTTGCAGGGGATAAGTGTAGGAGTACGCATGTGCGGTCATCCCCGATCAGGAGAGAGAATGTTGTGAATGTCCCTCCTGGACAGACAGTCTGCAAACTCCTTATACAGGGAATGAGGAGCAAGTATTAACAAACAGCAAACTCCAAACAGAATAAATATTTGTATCTTCTCAATTTCTGTTCCGGACTGACTGAGATAATTTTCTGAACTTATTTTTCAGCATGTTAGATGTGAATTTGCGGATCAGAAACTTAATCGAAATGATACACTAGAATCAAAACATGTTGCATCATTTGGAACTGGATGCTATCGGCCTTTGAATGGACTTGAGGAAAAATAAAAGTAACATGAAATCCCTTTCTAACATGCCTAATACTTCTAATATTATATAATGTGAATCTTATTCATTGTCTGTCTTATCTCAGCCTGTCATAAATCGAAACACCTTTAACAAATCTAACCTCGACCTCCTGTGCTCTGTGATTAACAACCTTCAATTTGTCAAACCTGACCTTTTAACAATATATCTGATTCCCTGAACCATTCTGAACAATCTTGTTTTAAATCTTTCCATGAACCCTCACATTCTTTGTGGAGATGGCTTGTTTGCACAGTCACACACATTCTGCATTCATGTAATAGAATTAAGGAAAATCCAAATGGTTTTTACAAATATATTAACGACAAAAGGGTAACTCGGGAGAGAATAGGGCCCCTCAAAGATCAGCAAGACGGCCTTTGTGTGGAGCTGCAGAAAATGGAAGAAATACTAAATGCATATTTTGCCTCAGTATTTACTGTGTGAAAGGATATGGAAGATATAGACTATAGGGAAATAGATGGTGACAACTTGCAAAATGCCCATATTACAGAGGAAGAAGTCCTGAATGTCTTGAAACGGGTATAGGTGGAAAAATCTCCAGGAACCGATCAGGTGTACCCGAGATATCTGAGGGAAGCTAGAGAAGTGATTGCTGGGCCTCTTGCTGAGATATGTGTAGCATCGGTAGTCACAGGTGGGGTGCTGGAAGACTGAAGGTTGGCAAACGTGGTGCCACTGTTTAACATCGGCGTTAAAGACAAATCAGGGAACTATAGACCAGTGAGCCATACTTCGGTGATGTGCAAGTTGTTGGAGGGAATCTTGAGGGACAGCATGTGCAAGTATTTGTAAAGGCAAGGACTGATTAGGGATAGTCAACATGGCTTTCTGCGTGGGTAACCATGTCTCACAAACTTGATACAGTTTTTTGAAGATCTAACAATGAGGTTTGATGAGGGCAGAGCAGTAGGTGTGATCTATATGGACTTCAGTAAGGCGTTCGTTAAGGTACCCATTGGAGACTGATTAGCAAGGTTAGATCTCATGGAATTTAGTGGGAACTAGCCATTTGGATACAGAACTGTCTCAAAGGCAGAAGACAGAGGGTGGTGGTAGAGGGTTGTTTTTTCCGACTGGAGGCCTGTTATGAGTGGAGTGCCACAAGGATCGGTGCTGGGTCCTCTACTTCTTGTCATTTACATAACTGATTTGGATACGAGCATAGGAGGTACAGTTAGTAATTTGGCAGATGACACCAATATTGGAGGTGTAGTGAAAAGCGAAGAGGGTTACCTCAGATTAGAATAGGATCTGGACCAAATGGTCCAATGGGCTGAGAAGTGGAAGATGGAGTTTAATTCAGATAAATGTGATGTGCTGCATTTTCGGAAAGCAAATCTTCGCAGGACATAATGGTCAGGTACTGTGGAGTGTTGCTGAACAAAGAGATTTTGGAGTGGAAGTTCATAACTCTTTGAAAGTGGAGTCGCAGCTAGATAGGATAGTGAAGAAGGCGTTTGGTATGATTCCTTTATTGGTCAGAGTATTGAGTACAGGAGTTGAGAGGTCGTGTTGCAGCTGTACAGGACATTGTTTAGGCCACTATTGGAAAATTGCGGGCAATTCTGGTCTCCGTCCTATCGGAAAGATGTTGTGAAACTTGAAAGGGTTCAGAAAAGATTCACAAGGATGTTGCCAGGGTTGGAGGACTTGAGTTATAAATAGAGGCTGAATAGGCTGGGGCTGTTTTCCCTAGAGCGTCGGAGAGTGAGAGGTGATCTTACAGAGGCTTACAAAATTATGAGGGTCATGGATAGAGTAAATACGCATAGTCTTTTCGCTGGAGTCGGGGAGTCCAGAACGAGAGGGCATGGGTTTAGGGTCAGAGGGGAAAGATATGGAAGAGACCTAAAGGGCAACTCTTTCATGCAGACGGTGGTACGTGTAAGGAATGAGTTGCCAGAGAAAATGCTGAAGGCTGGTACAATTGCAACATTTAAGAGGCATTTGGATGGGTATATGAATCAGAAGGGTTTGAAGGGATATGGGCCGGTTGCTGACAAGTGGAACTAGCTTGGTTTGGCATATCTGATTGGCATGGACGGGTCGGACCGACGGGTCTGTTTCCACGCTGTACATCCCTGTGACTCTATGACTCTTACTGTGAATACATGAGAGTAAATTCAGTACAATCACCCTCATTACCAATACTTTGTCAACTGTGAGAGTTTTGTCTGACCCCAGAGCTTCTGATATGGTTTGAGCTGCAGACCCTTGCATTTTATTTTAATGTTAAGAGTAACAAAATTATTTTAGTATTCACAATACAGCTTCTCGTGCTGTTCCCAGCTATCTATGAACGTTTGACATGGCTATGCGACTGGCGTGACACCTTGTTGTGGATATGATTCAATGTCCTTCCAATGCTCTGTTTTATCTCTTTTCTCTGTGATCAAATCTCTGTCATTGATTGACTCCCTCTGTCCTCAGTACTATGTGCGACTTATTTAGTAATTGTACTGTCACTTTCATTGACTCTCTCAATAACATTTTACCAGTTGAACGTCTCCTGACAATTTCCTGCAAACAATTATCACCCCTGAATGACTCCCACATCAGCAAAGGAATAATTCATCGAGTGATGATGAAGGAACTTTTATATTTGTCCAAATCAATGTCAAGCAACTTAAGTAAAAATAATGCCTTACACATAACTGAAACTTCTAAGCTTTTTCGCTGAGGTTTTATAAAACAATTGTGACCCCAGTCACTGACCGATATATTAGGGTGATGAAAATATCTGTTATGAACAAATATGTCATTTTCAAGGAGTACTTTAAAGCGTAATACTTCAATTACGAGAGTGGTAGAAGATTGGGGAAAGATTTCACAGTTTATGTCCTTGATAGCTGAAAGCCAAGGGCACCAAATGTGCAACATTGAAAATCGAGAATGCTCAGGAGGTTCGAATTACAGACAATGCAGATATCTTGAAGGGCATTTGTGACAATTCATTCTTGAGATGTAGGCACTGCTGGCTTTTATTGGTCACGTTAATTGTCCTTGAGAGAGCTGGTGAACATTACTGAGAGAGATTAAGAGGAACCGATCAACATTTTTGAATAGAATGCTGAAAAGTTTAAAATTTAGTTGTGCAAGCTTTGTGTAGTGAGTGCACAAGACCTGGAACGACTACTCACACAGGCAGCAGAGTTCTAGATGACTTCAGGATTACACCACTAAGTGAATAACCATTAACTACTTCCCTTATTGCATTGTGTCAGCTCGTGTAGGAAGATATAGATGCTGAAGTTAATGGAAAGCATAACAACTCATGAATCATTACCGCAAGTACACCCATAAATAGAGACAGAGGAAGCAAGCCAGATGCATGGGGGGGATGTGAGAAGACAATGCGTCGTGCATTTGGAGTTTGGTCCAGAGGGAAGAAAGGAATGGATGTGAGTTTCAGCAGCTGATGATCAGCGACATTGAGGAGTTAGGTGGTGTTACTGATGTCGAAGTGTGCAGTCTTAGTAATGATGGGGAAACGTGGTTGAAAGCTAGTCTCGGAATGTAATTATTCATCAAAGTTATGACATGTTTGGTTCACACTCAGACAGTTTTCTGCAAGTGGAATGTAGTTAGTGGCAAGGCAGTGAAGTATGTGTTGCGAACTGAAAAGAAGCTCTCAGTTTTGTCATGATTGAATTGAAGGAATCCTCTGCTTTACGCGGCTAAGATGTTAGACAGGAGAAAGTGAGGTCTGCAGATACTGAAGATCAGAGCTGTAAATGTGTTGCTGGAAAAGCGCAGCAGGTCAGGCAGCATCCAGGGAACAGGAGAATCGACGTTTCGGGCATAAGCCCTTCTTCAGGAAGAAGGGCTTATGCCCAAAACATCGATTCTCCTGTTCCCTGGATGCTGCCTGACCTGCTGCGCTTTTCCAGCAACACATTTTCAGCTAAGATGTCAGACAAGTCAGGACGGGATGTGACCTGGATGAAACTTTGAGGTGATAGTGTTCACATCCACTCTGCTGTTTCTTGGGAGTTGAAGTTGAGTGGTGGCAAAATTCTTATGAAGTTCTGTTCACGTTGTACATGTCTCAATGCCCTCTCCTTCAGTTGTTATCTTCACGTAAAAGCCATAAGCTTGTTAGATTGTTTCTTTCAGTCTCTTGTTGTTTTTTGACATTATTTTCACAGAAAAATCAAGATTTACAAACGTTTTCAAATTTCACAATATTCTTCTTATTGTAACCTAACAAATGTCGTGTTCACCTACAATATGGCCTCCCAACTTCTATACATAATTCTCCAACCAATAAAGGAAAACATACCAAATGTCTTCTTCATTTTCCTATCTAAAAGGAAATAGGAGCCTGTACTCCAAGCTGTCTTTGTTCAGCAACACTTGAAGAACCTTAACATTAAGTGTATACGTTCTGCCCTTTTTTGCCACTCCAAAATACAGAATTAGATCACATACAGTACGGACACAGGTCATAAAGACCACACTGACCCTCGAAAGAGTAACGTCCCCAGACCCATTCCCCTACCCGATACTTATTTCTGACTAATGCACCTCACACTACAGAGAATTGAGCAGGCCAATTCACCTGGTCTGCAAATCTTTAGAGTGTTGGATGAAACTGGACCACGCAGAGGAAACCCACACAGACACGGGGAGAATGTACAAACTCCAAATAGACAGTCGCTTGAGGTAGAAATCAAATTCGAGTCCCTGATTTTGTGAGACGGAAAAGCTGACCACTGAAGCACGGCGCCACCCCTACATGCATGCCACGACATCTCACATTTACCTAAGATCAACTCCATCCGCCACGCTTCAGCTTACTGGTCCATCTGATCTAAATCCTGATTTGCTCTGAGGCAACCTTCTTCCTTGTCCAGTGCACCTCCAATTTACTTAGGAAGTATACCGCCTGCGTTCACACGCAAATCATTTAAATAAAGAACGAAAAGTAGTGGAGGCAACAATGATACTTGTGGCACACCACTAACCACAGGCCTCCAGTCTGAAACGTAACCCTCCACCACCACACTCTGTGTTCTACCAGCGAGCCACTTCTGTATCCAAGTGGCCAGTTCTCCCTAAATCCTATGTGATATAACCTGGCTAACTAGTCTACCATACGGAACTTCGTCAAATGCCTTACTGAAGTGCATATAGATCACGCCAAACATTCTGCCCTATCAGTCCTCTTTTTTACTTAAAAAATCTCGATGAATTAAGTGAGATATGGTTTATCATGCACCAAGCTATATTGAATATCACTAATCAGCCTGCTTCTACATTTGATCATGATCGATTTGTTTCTCAACACCATTCTTCTGGCTACTACCATCCCCCGTAACTATTAGACCACAAGACCATAAGGCACAGTAGTGGAAGTAAGCCCTTTTGGCACATCGAGTCCACTCCGCCATTCAATCATGGCTGATGGGCATTTCAACACCACTTCACTACACTCTTCCCGTAGCTCTTAATTCCTTGTGAGATCATGAATTATCAATCTCTGCTTGAAAACATTTAAAGTCTAAGCCTCCATTGCGCTGCATGACACCGAATTCCACAGGGCCTCTCCTCATTTCAGTTCAAAATTAATCCCCTCTAATTCTAAGACACGACCCATGGATCCACTTACCCTCGCCTAATGGCAACAATTTCCCTGAGTCCAACTTTTCTGAGAGATACATTATCTTATAAGTTTCTATTAGATCTCCCCTCAATCTTCTAATCTGTAATGAATACAATCCAAGGAATCTCTGCCGTTCATTGTATGTTAGATGAACCATTCCAGGGATCATCCATCGGAACCTCTGCTGGACATGCTCTAGTGCCAGTATGTTCTTCCTGAGGAGTGGGGCCTGAAATTGCACACAATATTCTAAATGAGGTCAACAAGAGTTGTATAAAAGGTCAGTAGCAATCGCTGCTTTTACATTCCAACCTTCTTGAGATAAATGACGACACTACATTTGCTTTTTTAACCACGGACTCAACCTGCGAGTTAAACTTTGGAGAATTCTGGACTATCAAACTCAGATCCTTTTGAACTTTGGCATTATGATTTTTCTCAAATTTGAGAAAATTGTCCATGTCTGTGTTCCTTTTTTTTCACATTGCAAGACCTCGCATTGTACCCTCTTACCAACCAAGAACACATTTATCTCTATCATAAATGTCAAAGAAGTCCCAATCTACATCTAACCTCACCTTATAACTCAATTCCTTCCTTCTGAGCAACATCCTGGCAAATCGCTTATGAACTCTCTCCAGCTTAATAATATCCATCCTATAACAGCGTGAAATGAACTGGACACAGCACGCCAAAAGATGCCGCATAAACATCCTGTAAAACTTAAAACTGACGTATCAAATCATGTACACAACTGTCTGAGCCATGAAAGTAAGCATATCCTGTTAGGAAATGCATATGCCCAGGCCATTACCTTGATCAGAGACGACACTGGACGTTTGACCCAGGATTCTAAAATGATTAACGCACTGTTCTGGAAATTATTCTCTGAATTGTACCACTCAGAACGCTGTGACAGTGGTCGAATTAAGTTGAAGTTTTTTTCAAAGAATTTGGACCTTCCAGGAGCGACTCCCGACCAATAATCTCTCCTCAAAGCACCATTGTCAGAGCAAGAGGTGCAGGGGCTGTGAGGCAGCTCCAGAATAGAAAGGCGCCGGGTCCTGACGGGCTTACCAGTCAGCTTTATGAGGAAATTATAAGTATTTTGTCAGGCCCGATGGTATGGTTAATGACTCGCATAGTCGTGGCCTTCTCCCACCATAACTAAAAGAGGTGAACATCTCTCCCATTCTCAAAGACGGAAGCCCTCGAGGATTGTATTTCCTACAAACCCATTTCACTCCTGAATGCCAACTAAAAAAAAAAAGATCTAAGACTCTGGCATTTAGCTAGAAACTGTACTGACCTCCATCATTTTGGAGGACCATTCAGGGTTCATACATGATCGCAGATCGACAGATAATATCAGGAGATTATTTAGCATGATCCAAATATGTCGACATCGATCACTGCAGGGATTGGTGATCTCCGTAGGTACGGAAAAGGTATTTGAATGGGTTGAGTTGCCATCTTCTTGCATGCTTTGAAGCGGTTTGGCCAGGGAGAGAACTTCTTTGGGTGGGTGGAGGTTTTATCTAATATTCCTCTTCCCATGGTCCTCTGCAATGTTGTACGATCAAACGATTTTAACATTGGTAAGGGCAGTTCATAGTCACTATTGCTTTTGACATTGGAGATGAAACCACTAACAGGGGCAATACACAGGGATCCCAATATACCTGCTGTAGAAATAGGGACGACTTCACTTAAGCTTGCACGGTAGGTGGACGATGTTCTTGTCTTCTTATTCAATCCAACAGCATCAGTGCCACACCTGATATAGCGTATCAATCTATTTGGTAGTTTCTCGGGTGGTAAGATTAATTTTGCGACGTCAAAGGCCTTACCCATGTGTAATCTCCTGAGAGTGCCTGTTTCTAAGGGCAAATCTCAGCTCCCCTTTACATCTTCGCAGGATGAATTTCTCGACTGAAGTATATTCATGACTCCCGCTTTTGATCACCTATTTAAAGCCGATTTTGACAATTTCTTTGACAGAATGAAGCAGGACCGTCGTGGGTGGGAGTGCTTCTGATCTGTTGGTTAGGTGTGATAGCCCTCATTAAAATGAGCATTCTGCCCCGTCTGTTGCATCCTATTAGAAAGCTCTCTCTGCTTTTTAGCCTGCAAATATTTTGAAGACTGAGTGGCTGGTTTAGTTCTTTTATCTGGTATTTCAAGCCTCCACTAATTAAATTGAATAAAGTGCTGTTCAGCTACAGATTGGGAGGAGTGGGCCTCCTACGTATCAAAAACTATCCACTAAGCTCTTTGCTACCGTAGGAGAGTGATTTGGCTCGGGCGACCCTCACTGACTTTGGTTGGACATCGAAACATCTCAGGCAAGATGCATCCTCATTAGCCTGCTGATCTTAGACAAAATGAGAACAGTTACCAAAATATTGCCATCGCTCAATAGTCAACATTACTGTAGAGGTGTCGACGGCAATGCATCTGGATGAGACCAATATTGCGAAAACTTGATTTTTGACATCAGCCAGGGATGATGAAGTCTGAGTTTAATCTATGGGCAACTTGAAGCGTACCTTGCCTGGGTAGTTTATTCAAGATGATATATCGATGTTACTTGACCAGTTCACTCTGAAATGTGGTTTGCACAGGATGGACCTGCTTCGTTTCTTCAAATTGGAATCTTCATCCAAAAAGAGACCACACCTCTAACAGATCATTATTGTTCCGACATAGAGAAGTGGGTGCTGAGTGCTGAGGGCATATCATCTGTTAGGAACACGTATCATTTATTTGGAGTGGCTTCCCTCATATGAGACCATATGGCTCTGTATGATATGGGAGAGGAAGGTGGATGTTGAGGTCTCTTCTGAAATATGGGATGATGCCTGGGAAAATGCAAGAAGGATCTCGATTTACAACAGGGCACACGCCTTGCAATTGAAAATTCTCTAATGGTTCCATCTGGCCCCAGACCGCCTTGCTAAATTAAAAGCAGGATCATCTCCAATGTGTCCTAAATGCAAAGTAAGCATGGACACACTTATACATTGCCTTTGGTCCGTCCAGGGACTGTGGACATACTGAAGCAGTGTGGTAGGCAAAATAGAGAAGGCCTTGGGCCGGAGGTAGAGATGGACTGGGTATCTCTTCTTCTTGGCTTTCTTAGTTGACTTTTATTAAATGCACACAAAAAACGCTTTTCATTATCCTCATTTTTTTCTACCAGAAAGAGCATTCTATTAGCGTGTGTGTCAGAAAATAACCCGGGGCTGGCGGGCTGGCAGGCTGGAGTAAGCTATCCATGGATTACATCCTGTTGGACTTTCTTACAAGTATGGTGTACCATAAGACTGCGAATTTCCATAAGTCCTTTTTGGACTACCCTGGTACAGATTTGTCCACCATATTATCAAGAGGCTTTACATAGCAATGGCAGTTGTATGTAATGAATCTGGCAACCAGAGGGGAGGAACTACGTTCAATAAATATGCATAAACGTATGCACTCGATGATCAAGGATTATTGATTTGTTGTGTTGAGCCGCGTTATAGTTACTGTCATCGTTATTATTGCTAAGAGTTTCCATTTTTAGCTTAGTTATTAGTTAATTGTGCAATTGCAGGTTTTATTTTTCATATTGCCGTGAATCGTTTGCTTTTGTATCTGTTATCATATTCAGAAAAAAAAAGTTCTGATATATTTAAAGAAATAAGCATGCACACATGTTGAAATGGCTGAAACACCGAAAATTGAATGGTCTCAGCAGAGATTAAGTCAGATCTCACAGGAGTCTCACAGGCAGTATCTGCAGAGCAGAATATTGAGTCTTTTTCGGTAAAAATTTGAAGGGACCTGTAAAATGTGGTCTTTGACATGAGATTTGTGGTTGAATCAAATGAGAAACCTGATGAGTCCTATTTTGATAATTGGAGAAAATCATCCAATCTTTTATGCATCTTCAGGCAGCACTGCAAAATTCCTAGCAACTGAGTGGTGAGTTTGTAATTAGGAGGGACTACAACTTGTTCTGCCTTATTAAAGGCATAAGTTGCTTCTTTAAAATCAGTTTCATCTCTTACCACACACGCTAAGTAAGTGAGATATCGAGAATTCTTGACATGGAAGTCACAGCTGTTTCCTTGCGACTTTAGCTCATCACTTGCTCTGAAGGACCGGCATGTTGAATAACAGACATCACATCTCAGGGCATGGGCTACATTCACGCCACATCCGTGGACATTCGCATCAGCTATCCCAGCCTTTAATAACCCTCTGATCACTTATCGAATCCAGTTACAACTTTGTTATTCTCTTCAGTGTTGTACTAGCAATTACCACTGCAATGCTGCAGCAAGAACACTGTGCACGAAGGGGTATGCACACAGTCCATGGACTGATCTGAGCCGCAGCTGGAACTTGTTCTTTGCTGCTATCAGGTTCAATGATTCGGAGGTGACCTACCTTGCATTGCATTGACTTTTTGAGCACTGCGTTACTCAGCTAGAAATGACAGGTTCACAGTACTAATATTTGATGCACTGTTTAGTGCAGATACAACACCAGGGAGCTTTTCACGGTTGTCAGCAGGTGTATCTGGTATCAGGGCCATGTCAGACATCAATCCAGGAGCTTGACCATGGTCAGTCAGCTGCTTGGGGCAGTCGGAGAAAGCATGTTGTCCACGTAAGTTTTGGGGAGATGATTATTGGACAGGCACCACAAGTTTTGGTTCTATCTGCCCTACCGTGGGCTGTCTTCCTCCTGGAATGAATGAGACGCAGGAATTACGGAGCGCAGTTACTTTTGATGCAGCGAATGAGATTGTATTGAGTAGGCAAAATAGAGGACATGCAGGGTTTATGGTGTCAGAAATGAACACAAATTCAGCCATGATATTTTCAAACAATTCAAAATCCTTATCACTATTATTTCAACATTTTCCGATCCGAGGCCCACGTGTATTCTGTTCTCAACCTCTATTTGTCAGCATTACACACCAGTAATGTTATAGCTTTCCATAACTACTTCCCGTTGAACAGTTCCCAAAGGTAAAAAGACTAATCTACTCACCACGGCGAGAAATTATTTGTCCTCAGATAAGATGCTTGAATCTGTGAATTGTCAGGTGGCCTTGTCGTGTACTTTAGTACATTTGGAAGTCAATTCTATTTAATTTTGTTTTCACTGGCATATGTTCAAAGTCGAATGGTATAACTTTAATGATTTGGATCACTCAGATTAGGGAAAAATATTCCCTCCCATATAAAATGCGCACAGGTTACAATGAATATTTCAAACGGTGCACATAAATGACATTTAAAGTATATGATTCATTCTGTCTCATTATTTTGTCCCTTTCTCTGTTTATTCTTCCCTTCTTTTCAATGGCACATGAGCAGCATTCTTTGTAGAGCAAACAGAGCATTTATCTCTGGTTTGTTACCCGTGCCACATGGAAGCGAGGCAAGGAATCAGGAGAGAAAGAGCAGTTGAACATCTGACAACAGTGATGGTGCAGGAGGGAGAGCTTTATATACTTGGATAATTGTGGTTCATTCTGTGTAGGTGGGACCTCTACAAACGGGATGGTCTACACCCGACCCAAAGGAGTTCCAATATCTTCGGGAATAATGTTCTAATGCTTTTCAGTTCGGTTTAAATTTCTTCAGCAGGGGAATGGGAAACTGAATTTTACCTCCAGAGTACAGGAGGTTAAGAGTAGTGAGGTCAATATAAAAGTTTCAAGATCGCAAGAGGGAAACGGCAAGCAAAATGTTGTTTTGAAGTATGTCTACTTCAACACCAGGAGCATTGGAAATACGTTGGGTGAACTTGCAGCAAGTATTCATACCAGAGACTTCGATGTTGAGGTCATTTCGGAGCCATGGATAGAGCAGGACCAGGAATGGTTGCTGCAAACATGATACAACATGGACAGGAATGATTGTTGCAGGTTGCGATTTTCAGATGTTTCAGTACGAACGGGGAAGGTGTTAGAAAATAGGGAGGTGTGGCGTTGGTAGTTAAGAACAGTATTCAGGTGGCATAAGGGACGTTTGATAAGGACTCATCTACTCAGGTAGTATGGTCTGAAGTTTGAAACAGGATTAGAGAGGTCAGGTAGTTCGGAGTTTTCGATAGGCCTCTGAAAAATTCCAGAAATAGAGGAAAGGATTGCACAGATGATTCTAGACAGGAGCACAAGTAACAGGGTTATGTGGACTTTAGCTTTCCAAATATTGATTAGAAACACTATATTTCGAGAACTTTAGATGGTTCAGTTTTTATCCAATGTGTGCAGGAAGGTTTGCTGACATAGTATGGAGACAGGCTAACAGAGGCAATGAACCAGGCTAGCTGCAAGATTTGGAACTAGGTGAGCACTTTGGTGATAGTGACCACAATTCAGTTACCTTTACTTTAGCGATGAAAATGAACAGCCATGTGCTGTAGGCCAAGTGTTATAGCTGTGGGGGAAAAGAAACCACGATGCGATTAGGCAAGATTTAGGATGTATAGGACGGGGAAGGAAACTCTAGGAGATATGCAAAATTGAAATATGGAGTTTGTTCAAGTAACAGCTATGGAATGTCCTTGATAACAAATTACCTGTCAGGTAATGAAGAAGTGGTCGACCGCGAGATCCGTGGTTTACTACAAAATCTGAGTAACATGTTAGCCAAGAAAGACCTAAAGAGAGAGCTATGAATAACCAGGAGGGGGGCATGGGATATCTTTGACAGGTAGAATCAAGAAAAACTATAAAGTTTTCAATAGGTTTGTTAGGAATAAAAGAATGACTACTAGAGTCAAATTAGGGCCAATCGACGACAAGAGTGGGAAGTTGTGGGTGGAGGCTGAAGAGAATGGAAAGGCGCTAAATGGACATTTTTCATCAGTATTCATACTGGACAAAGACAATGACGTAGAAGAGAATACTGAGATAAAGGTAGTGCCTCACAAACCTTATTGAGTTCTCTGAGAAGGTGACTAAACAGGTGGATGAGGGTAAAACAGTTGTTGTGGTGCATCTGGATTTCAGTAAAATGTTTTATAAGGTTCCCCACAGGAGGATATTGCACAAAATACAGAGGCATGTAATAGAGGGTGGTTTCATAATTTAGATCAGAAATTGCGTAGTTGAAAGAAGACAGAAGGTGATGGCGCATGGGAAATGTTCATCCTGGAGTTCAGTTACTGGTGCCCTCGCACTGATTTGGAGCCACTGCTGTTTGGCACTTTTATAAGAGATGTGCAACGAGAGCATGGAAGGATGTCTTATTAAATTTATGGATGCCACTAAGGTCGGTGGAATTGTGGATTGTGTTGAACGATGTGTAGGTTACTTAGGGCCATAGATAAGCTGAAGAGCTGGGCTGAGAGGTGACAAATGGAGTTTAATGCGGAAAAGCTTGAGGTGATTCACTTTGGAAGGAGTAACAGCAATGCAGAGTACTAGGCTAATGGTTAGGTACTTGGTAGTGCAGATGAGCAGATAGATCTCCATGCGATTTGCATAAGTCCCAGAAAGATGTCACACAGGTTGGTAGTGTTGTTAAGAAGGCATACAGTGTGTTAGCTTTCAATGGAAGAGGAATAGAGTTTCGAAGTCACTACATGATGCTGCAGCTGTACAAAATTCTAGTGTTGCTGCACTTGGAGTATTGCTTACAATTCTAGTCGCCAAATTATTTGAAGAATATGGAAGAAGGAGATTTGCCAGGACGTTGCCTGGAATGGACGGAAGGTCTTGTAAGGGAAGGCTGAGAGGCTTTAGGCTGTTTTCGTTTTGGAGAAGAAGGTTAAGAGTTGACATAATTGAGACACACAAGATAACCAGGGGTTTAGATAGGGTGGCAGTTGGAGCCTTTTTTCCTCGGTTGGTGATTGCTAGCACGAGGAGGTGCAGCTTTAAATTGAGGGGTGATAGATATTGGACAGATATCAGAGGTTGGTTCTTTACTCAGAGTAGGAAGGGTGGGGAACGGCTTGCCTGAAACAGGAGTAGACTTGCTAACTTTAAGAGCATTTAAATGGTCGTGGGAAAACATATGAATGAAAATGGAATAGTGTAGTTTAGATGGGCTTCAGCTTGCTTTCATTGGTCGGCTCGACACCGAAAGCCGAAGGGCCTGTGCTTCACTGTAATGTTCTATGTCCGTAAGATCGTGTTGGATTTTCGTAAGGCGCATGCAATTCAGAAACAACCACAGCTCCTTCAAAGCGCCAAGCTTTTACATGTTAAGGTGATGCCCAGCTAGCGTTTTCAGCCAGTCTGCCAGCATCTGCGCAGATAGCAATACAGAGTTAGAACATAGATCATAGAACATTGGACGAATCACAGATCCTTTAGCCCTCGATGTTGTGCTGATTTGCAGAACCAATGTGAAGCACATCTAACTTAGACTAATCCATTGTCGTCCATATGCCTGTCCAGTGACCATTTAATGCCTGTAAGTTTAGAAAGTGTGCACCTGTTGCAGGAGGAGTGTTCCACGCTCTGACTATTCTCTGAGTAAAGAACTTAACTCTAACATCTTTGTTATATTTATCACCTCTCCATTTGAAATTATGCCCGCTCATGCTATCCATAACCATCCCCGGAAAAAAAAAGCTCTAACTGAACATTTGGTCCGACCATCTGATTAACTTGTATATCTCAAATGATTCATCTCTCACCCTTCTTCTCTCTCAGAAAAGCAGCCGCATGTCACTCAAATTTCTTCGACAGGTCTCCCCTCCATACCCGGTAATATCCTCATAACGGGCGAAAGTCAGTACTGCAAATGCTGGAGATAAAATTCAAGAGTGTGGTACTGGTAAAGCACAGCAGAGCAGGCGGCATCTGAGGAGCAGAAAAATCGACTTTTCGACTTTTGCTCAATTGTCAATTTTCTTGCTCCTCGGATACTGCCTGACTTGCTGTAGGTTTCAAGCACCACATCCTTGACACGAACTTTCCAGTAAATCTCCTCTGAACACTATCCAATTTTTTTGCATCCTTCCTATAATGCAGTGACTAGAACTGTACGCAATAGTCCCAGTGCGGCCACACCAGAGCGTTGAACAGCTGCAGCATGACCTCATGATTCCAACATTAAATCCCTCCACCAATAAAAGCTTCAACCAGCCAACCAACCTGCGTGGCATCTTTGAGGGTCTATGTACATGGACAGCATCTACACTACCAAGCATATTACTATTCACACATTCCTGTTACTCCTTTCAAAGTGAATCATCTCACACCTTTCTGCATTACACTCCATTCGTCACATCTCAGCCGAGCTCTGCAGCTTATCCATGATCCTCTGTAATCTGCAACAACCTTCCACACTGTCCACTATTGTAATGAACTTCGTATCGTCAGCACATTTACTAACCATTTCTTCTAAGCCCTCATCTTGGGTCCATTTAAAAATGGCAAATAGCAATTGACTTAAAACACATCAGTGCATGTAACTGAACTCCAGGGTGAGGGGTATGAGTGGTAGTGCCTGAGCCTTATTTGGAGATAAGGTATGAGCCTTGTTCGGGGGTAGGTGCTATAATAGGTGGTGAGTATGAGGGCGCAGAGAGAGTACGGTGCAAGTTAACCTGGTAGAGTGGGCAGGATAGTGATGCTTGTCCTATGATGCTGGTCATTTCTTCAGACCATGTCAGCGTCGAGGTGAACCTCTCCGAATGTCTTGTTCACGTCTATCACTAATAACGTCACTGACCCTATCCCTCAGATTCCACAGAATCAGTTTGGGTGGATCTTACAAATAGGAAGGAGAAGCAAGCATTAGTGTATTATTTGCTCTCATGCAAATTCTGTACATTATATGCTTGTAAATTAGAGATGCAAATATTGTGGGTGCTGCAGTATTATTGCATGATCTCAAATTGCATCTAAACGGCGTTAACTAAGTGACTGCTTTTGTTGTGAAAAATAAATTCCATAAGCGTATTACAGGTTGCTTGAAGAGTATGTTGTGACTCAAATAAGAGAGCAGGTTATTTTGGATTTGGTGTTGTGTGGTCAGAAGGACTCATTAATGACCTTGCTCTGAGGAGTCGAGACGTTAATAGACTGCATTTTACATGGCGCCTGCATACAATCTCGAATGTTTGAACACGGACTGGTAGACACGAAATGGTTGTTAGAGTCATAGACTCATGGAGCCCTGCAGCATGAATACCGGCCCTTTGGACCAAAGTGGTCCGTGCCGACCAAAATGTCCATCCTGCTAATTCCATTTCCCTGCCCTTGCCCCTTATTCTTCTAAACCTTCCCTATCCGCGTATTTGTCTAAAAGCCTTTTGAATGTTGTTAATGTATGTGCCTCAATCAAACTGCTGTCTGCTAATTCCATATGTCTACCAACCTCTGTGTAAAAAACTTAGCGCTCAGGATCATTTTTATTCTTTCACCTCCAACCTGAATGTCTTCTAGTCTTTGATTCCCAAAACTGGGAAAAAGAATGAGTGCATTCACCTTATCGACGCATCTCATGATCTGATACATTTCTATACGATTTCCCCTCAGTTTCTTCCACTTAAAGGAAAATGCCTGTCCAAACTCTCCCTACAACTCATACCATTGAGTCCTGGCAACATCCTTGTAAATTTATTCTGTTCTCTTTCCAATTTAATCACATCCTTTCTATGGCAAGTGAACAAAACCGAACACAATACTCCAAGTGCATGCCTCACCAGCATCCTGTCCAACTGCAATGTAACTCTCGAAAGTCTATACTCAATGCCCTGACTGATGAAGGCCAGAGTGCCAAAAGGCTTTTTCACTGCCCTGTCTAAGTGCAACTGCTTTCAGAGAACCACGGATCTCAGCACCAAGGTCCCTCTGTTCCACTACAATCCTTCAGGGCCTAGCATTCACCACGAAATTCCAACTTGGATTTGACTTTTCAAAAAGCAACATCCCACATATTAATCTCCATTTGCCATTTCTCGGCCCACTTCCCCAGCTGATAAAGGTCCTGCTGCAATTTCTGATAACCTCACTGTTCACAGTCCTGCCTATTTAATTGTCATCAGCCTAATTACTAATTTTGTTTTGCACATTCTCATCGAGATCATTGCTATAGATAACAAACAGTAATAGGCCCAGCACAGAGCCCTGAGACACTCCACTAGTCACAGGCCTCAAGTCCAACAAGCATCCTTCCAGTATTAGAACCTGCTTTCTACCATCAAACCAATTGAGTGTCCAATTTGCCAGAGTCCCCTGGAGCCCATGCTATTGAAACTTTCAGAGCAGCCTATGATGTGGAACCTTATCAAATGCCTTTCTGAAATCTAGATAGACTACGTCTACCACCCTAACCTCATCTGCATTCCAGGTCACTTCCTCAAACAACGCTAAAGAATTGTGAGCCATGATATCCTATGCACAAAGCAGTGCTGACTGCTCCTTATGAATCCGTGTCTTTTCAAATGCATGTATATGTTATCTCTCAGAACCTTCTCAAGGAACTTACATGTCACAGTTGTTACGCTAACTGGTCTACAGTTTGCAGGTTCTTCTTCGCAGCCCTCCTTGAACAAGGGTACAGCGTTCTCTACCCGCTAGTCTTCTCGCACCTCCCCCATGGTCAGCGATGATGCAAAAAATCAGCCAGGACCCGTGCAATATCTTCTCTCGTCTTTTGCTGTGTTCTTGGATACACCTGGTCAAGACCAGAGAATTACAGAAATACTGTCATGTCTGAAAAAAATATATATTTGTTTAAGGTAGAATCACCAAGGAAAGGGCAAGTGACTTAATGAATGCTAACATGATAAATTAAAGATTATATTAATCATAGGAAGTGATTTCAGAAGAATTTTAGACATTGTGGAAACCGGAGAATTCTCAGAAATTTGTTTGTGTGGAGTTTGGATATTCTCCCCCTGTCTGCGTGGGTTTCCTCCGGGTGCTCCAGTTTCCTCCCACAGTCCAAAGATTTACACGTTTGGTGAATTGGCCATGCTTATTTGCCCAAACTGCTCAGCGATATGTCGATTAGCTGCATCCGTCACAAAATGTAGAATCGGACGGGAATGGGTCTGGGTGGTTACTCTTCGGAGGGACAGGATGGACTTGTTGGGCCCAAGGGCCTTTTCCATACTGTGGGCTTTTAATGATTCTGTGAAAGAAGAACACAAAGACTACGTAAACCTACAAACTGTATTGCAAAGAAAACAAAATAAAAGCAAGGTCAAATGTGGAATTTTGTAGTGGGGAGAGGAGAGGTTATTGTGGAGAACAGGGAAATGGCGAAGAAAGCAGCTAGTTACTTTGCATCTGTCATCACGGAGGAAAATCGCTGAAAAATACTAAGTAATCACATGGAACTTGTGGAACTAAAGACATAAAGTCAATTCATATCAGTACCAAGGTAGTAGTTGAAGGCTAGCATCGTAGTATTGTAGCTGGATTGAGCATTGCTAAGTCTGATGAGCCAATTGCACTTCGTATCAAAATAGTAGAAACAAATCAGCAATAGACGCAGTAATTGTGCTGTCGATGACTTTTTTTTATCCTGTACATTCTGCAGAGGCTGAGAGTTAGTAAATGTGTTCCACGCATTGTAGATGAATGGATGGAATTCAAGCATCTGCAAAGGGAAGAAGAGATAACGTGGAGAATTGCAAACCAATTAACTTGACATCTGTAGGGAAACTGATGGAATTTACTATATAGGGTCTGATATTGGACATTTCTAAATTAACAGCAACATTGGAGAGAATCAGTTTGCACTGACAGAGTCTGACACAGTGTTCATATTTGGCAAACTTCAGAATGATTTGAAATTGTTTATTGCAACATAGAAATGGCATATTTAGATTTTCAGAAGGCTTTTTGTAATCAGAACTCATGCAGTGAATTCATAAATAAAGTAATGTAAATGGTAATTGGAGACATACATAGAAGTGGAAAGTTAAAGTCAGATTCGCCTTCATTTAAGAGAATCAGAACATAGTCTGAAGGTCATGTTGAAGCAGTTTCACAGCTTGCTCATGAAACTATACATAGAGTGTTGAGTTCAGTGTTGGTGACCCAATCTGAGAAAGAATATACTGACCACCGAGGATGTGCAATGGACAGTCTCCAGATTAATCCCTCAGATGGTGAGATTGCCTGATGTGGAAACTCGGCCTGTGTTCTTTAGAGTTTCAAAAATGAGAGGTGATCACAGTGAAATTTAGAAAAGTCACTAAACATATGACAAGGTGGAAATAAACAGGATTTTCCTCTGGATACCTACTCTACATTTAAGGCAAATAATGGCAGGTAAAGGATAGACCATTTCAGACTGCAATAAGAAGGCAATTCTTCATTTGAAGGGGACTGACAAAAACAGCGGCATGGAAACCTGCTGGCAGGACAAGATTAGGGAGAATCCCCAGATATTCTACAGGTACGTCAAGTGGAACAGAATAACCAGGAAACAGGTAGGACCCATTAGTGACTTGCCAAGTTGCATCCAATCAATTTAGTGGCAGGAGACAGAAGGTCTGCTGGTAGAAGTCTATTTGTTTGACTGGAGACCAGTATCCAATCGTGTACCACAGGGGTCAATGCTGTGTCCCAAATTATTTGTGATTCGGAGATGCCAGTGTTGGACTGGCTTGGGCAAAGTTAAAAAAAGTTACGAACACTAGATGAAAGTCCAACAGTTTATTTGGAGGCACGATCTTTCGAAGAGCATAATCACGTGATGAAGAAGCAGCGCTACGAAAGCTAGTGCGCCCGAATAAAACTGTTGGATTATAAACTGATATTTTAGGTTTTTTTAACATTATTATTTGTAGTATTCATAAATGATGCAGCTATGAATATGGAAGGTATTGGGGTGAGTGTGAGAAATCAGTTTGCGTTTGACACAAATTTTGGCTGGTTGGTTGGCAGTGAAGAGGAAGGCCTTATATTACAGGAAGATACAGATGGAATAATGAAATGGGTGGATCAATGGCCGATGGAATTTTACCCTGATAAATATGAGGAGATGTACTTTGGAAGAAGCAACCTGACAGGGGAGGACTCAATGAATAGCAGCACACTAGGAAGCTCAGAGGGTGCTTCACCACATAGTGGGTGGCACAGTTGCACAGTGGTTAGCACTGCTACCTCACAGTGCCAGAGACCCGCGTTCAATTCCCGACTCAGGCCACTGAGTGTGTGGAGTTTGCACATTCTTCCCGTGTCTGCGTGGGTTTCCTTCGGGTGCTCCGGTTTTCTCCCACAATCCAAAGATATGCAGGTCAGGTGAATTGGCCATGCTAAATTGCCCGTAGAGTTAAGTAAAGGGGTAAATGTAGGGGAATGGGTGGGTTGCGCTTCAGCGGGTCGGTGTGGACTTGTAGGGCCGAAGGGCCTGTTTCCACACTGTAAGTTATCTAATCTAATATCCCTGAATATGATTAAACAGGTTAATGCACATCTTGATAAACCATAGCAACCATAAACATAGCCTCTATTCATGGAGGCACCGATTATAAGAGCTATGTGTAACTTATGTTAGGCCAAATGGAAGGCTGAGAGGCACGTGCTTCAGAAGGATAAGCTTACCAGGGGCATGGACAAGATGGTAGACAGTAGCTGTCCCTCCAGTCAAAGGGTGAAGAAGAAGGGAGTACCATTTTAGAGTGAAGGGTTTGATGTTTAGTGAGGATTTGAGGATTGGTTTTCATCCAGAGGCTGTTGGGGTCAGGAATGCACATCCTGAGAGGGCAGCTGGCACAGGTAACCTCACAACCGTTAATAAATATGTGGTCGTGCCCTTGAAGTGCCATAACATACATGGCTATGTGCCTCGTATAGGGAAGTGGGATTAATGTAGATCATGCTGTATTTCTGACAGTACAGAGTCGGTGCTTCTGTGATTGTATGGGTTGGGCGGTCAATCATTGAGCAGCATAAGACAGGAATTGATGAGTTTCTGAAGAACGTATTAACCAGTGTTATAAAAGTGAACTTGTCCCCATGTACTAGAACAGGGAAGCTAAACGTATCTAATGCCCTGCTCCCTTCCTGATGTTTCTGTGCAGTCTATGGGAAAGCTCTGTCAATGTTGTCACAAGCTCTTAAATAATAGGAAGGCAGCTCAAAGCTCATTGCCGGTGTTCTGTCTGGTTTTATCCTTTAAGAACTCAGAGCAATTTGATACAATTGAGTGTCTTGCTTAGCCGTTTCAGAGACCATTATAGAGTTTCGCACATGTCTGTGTGTCTGGAGAGACTTGTAGGCCAGACCGGGAAGCACGGGAGATTCACTTCGTGAAGGTGAATATATGTTTACAATGGACATTAGATTCAAGGTCAATATTACTGGACCAGACTTTATGTCTCGATATTTTGTGAATTGTTTTCAACTTCCACCAGCTGCCAGAGAATAATCCTGGTCTGAATCAGTAATCCAGTGATATTTGCACAACAGCAGAATCTTCACATGGGGACCTATCAGAAACCACACTGAGCACATTATTCCTGTGCTGCTTGTCAGCTCAGTCAAAAAGAACTCCCACCAATGCGACTATCCCGACGGGACGGAGGGTGTGGTAAATGGTCAGACTGTAGAAATTCCCTTGTTATGCGACTGGATATAGTTGAGTAATTTTTACCATGGCCAGGCAGATGTCAGAGTTGGAGCTGGAATGAAACAGCTTCCCTAGCGACACGGCTTTTTGTGCAGCACAATCTTCAGTCCCATTGCAGGAATGGGGTGAGGGCCCATTGCCTTTTTCGCATCTACTGTGTTCAGCTGTTTTTCATGTCACGTGCAGCGAATCGAATTCGTTGAAGAATGGCATCTGTGGGCATCATGAGGAGGGTGAGGTGGATTATCGACTCAACACTTCTGGATGAGGATGGCACAGATACTACATCCTTGTCGTTTACACTGATGTACAAGACTGGGGATATTTGTGGAGCTCTCTCCTCCTGTAATTTGTTTATTAGTCCATCGACATTGATGACTGGATGTGGCTTGACTACAGGTTTCGATTTTATCTGTTTGTCTTGGAATCGTTTCCCTCTCTCCACCAGATGGTACTTCTGCTGTTTATAATGTAACCAGTCAAGTGCGGTAGCTTTAATAGGTTGTCATTAGGTTTAGATATACATGGTTCTGACTCTGGCATGTTCACCCAAACTCGTCACTGAACCATCACTCGGCTTGATGATAATGGTAGAGCGATGCATGAGAGAAACGTTATGGATTGTTATTGAATGCAATTCTGCTGCGGCTGCTGCTGTGATAACTTGATAACCCAGTGCGAGCTGCAATATCTGCAAATCAATTCTACCGACTTTCCCCCAGTTCACAACCATACCCATTCATCCATCAGCCCTGTACTCAGTAACCTAACCTGGTTTCTGATAGTGCAAACACATCCAGTTTCATAATCTCATTCTGCTGAGGGTCTCTCCCTGATGTCAAGCCTCCAATTTGTTACTTTACTTTAACATATTAATCTGAATCATTTTCTTTCCCATCATAACATCTTCTATGTTTGAAGTGAATGTTTTTTCCTCTGTTTTTCTCCCTAACCATGATTAAGACCTCTGTCGTGTCAGTGATGCCAGCCTCATGTCGGTTCAGAGCCAATGAACTTGTGCACTTTGTGTTTTTGTTCCCTTCCCAATGTACAGCGCTCTCTGCTGGAGATGGCTTTTGAGCAGATTCGACACACGTCTTTGGAAAATGTTCAATAACAGAAACTGCGGAAGAAACTAAGGAGGTCTGGCTGCATCTTGTGAAGTGAAAGCTGAGTTAACCTTTCGTGTACAGCGACCCTTCGACAAAGCTCCCATTTTCTACAGCAATTTGTGCATTTTTATTTCTAATATTCATAGTTATTTGTTTAATTGAAAATTTGTGCTGTGCCTATTCATTTCTGGAGAAACTTAGCAGGTCTGTCAGCATCTGCAGAGACAGGGAATCAGAGTTAGCGTTTCAAGTCCAGTGTGACCCTTCAGAACT
Source organism: Chiloscyllium plagiosum (assembly GCF_037043375.1). Taxonomy (NCBI): domain Eukaryota; kingdom Metazoa; phylum Chordata; class Chondrichthyes; order Orectolobiformes; family Hemiscylliidae; genus Chiloscyllium; species Chiloscyllium plagiosum. The sequence goes on along the minus strand of NW_028270178.1, from coordinate 69,532,705 downwards.
GAAAAGGATCGGAAACTGGGCATTTTAGTTCCTTGCCAGAGGTGGGGGGTAGATGACAGGGAAAAGAGGGTGTGACAACAGATAAACAGGCTTTTAGCAGTGGTGAAAAGATAAGATGGTATAAAATGAGCTTAAATTAAGATGTGGATGGGGGAAAGGGGTTCTCTCTATTGAGTGCAAGATAAAGAAGACACAACCACATAAGGTCATACGGAGGCCAGGAAGGAGAATGTTGAACATGTGATATTATATACATCTGGCCAGAGATACATTTTCACCGTAGAGATCATTGCCGTCAGGCAAAGCAACTCAGGTGCTTGCCGGCTTATTGGCACTAGTAAGATTTTCATGCTGCCTTAGTATTGTAACATAAAGAAGAAAACAAATAACAGTATGAAGTTTGACTGAGCGTTGTTTACCTGAAACTTTTAACATTGTTTCAAATTTACAGTGCTGATCTTTAAATGCTTGTTCTTGAAGTTAGTATCAGATGGTTTGTAGGAGGTTGAGGGGTGACATTATAGTAATTTACAAAATCAGGGGAGACTTGGGCAGGGTGAAAAGCCGAGGTCTTTTCCACCGGATAGGAAAATCAAATCAGAGAGCCATAGGTTTATGGTGGAAGAGGGAAGATTTAAAAGGGAGGAAGAGGGAACTGTTTTTTGCACAAAGGGTGACGTGTTTATGAAATAAGCTGCCAGAGGAAGACTGACAGATGCAAGTACAGCTCCAATATTTAAAAGACATTTGGACGAACATGTGAATGGGGACCGTTTAGAGGCATATGGACCAAATGCAAGAATATGGGAATAGTTTATTTTGAAATATTGAGAGTCTGTTATTAAGGAAAGGACTGCAGAACATTTAGAAAAGCTTCACACAGAGTCAGGATGGTCTTGTTAAAGGCGAACTACATTTTGCCTGTAAAATCTGCAAAGTCTTTCTGGAAATCCATAAGAATGTAACAAGTGGCCTTGATAAAGGTGGACTGGTAGACATGAGGCTTTCCAGAGATTTTCCACAAGGTAAACAAAATAAAGGTTCTTACGCAAGACAGAAGCTCATAGTATGATGGATAATGCATGAGCATGGGATGACACTTGGTAAACACTGAGAAATCGGAGAGTCAGGATTCATTGATCTTTATGAAAAAAATGTGTCGACTGGAGTACCACAGATATCAGTCCGGTGGCAAGAGCTGCTTACAAGAGCTGCACTCAGCTTTTGACGGCGGGAGCTGAGTGCAATATACATTCGAATTTTAGGATGACACTGACAACCAAAAGGCAGGCTGTTATTAAATGGAGAGGACTCCCAAAAAAGGAGCAGGACAACGAATTGGACTGTTCCTGTACATGAAACATTACGTCAGCATGTTGATGCAGAAATGTTGGTTCATTAGACTGGTTCCTGGGATGAAAGGATTGAATTATTGAATACATCAAAAATGCTGAGGTGATTATTCATTGTGGTTTCAATGAATGAGAGTGTCATTACTGAAACGGATAAGATACAGAGGGGGCTTGACAAGGTCGTGTTGAGAATGTGATTCCACACCAGGGCAGTGTCTCGAAATCAGGGATGTAGATACAGAATAAGGAATATCGATATCAAACTGAAATGTAAAGAAATGTCGTCTTTCAGAAGGTAGTGAATGGCTGGAATTTCCTAACCCCGAGAGTTGTGGAGGTTAGGTCACTGATTGTATTTACAGACGGGTGGATTGGTTTGTGACATTTCAGCGAGTTGAGGGATGCAAGAAGTGAGCCGTGGAGTAGATCAGCCATGTTCTTATTGAATGACAGCGCAGGTTCCTGTTTCTTACGTTCTTATTTATGTTTTTGGAAATACTTGATTATTTTCCTGGAAGTCAAGATGTAAAATGTTGCATTCAGAGACGGCAGAGGATTTGTCTCAGTTGACTTTGTGTGGGGCATGGGGGCTGTATTCAATGTGAATCTGGACCTGCAACATGAACTTCATCAGGAGCAGAAGTTACAGAGAGGAGAAGCCTGAAAAGAGGGATTGGGGGAGGGGAGCAGTGTCACTACCTGACCCAGCCTGGATTTTCCAATATATTTGCCAAACAACACCAAACCATCGGAATGGCCTCAATCTGCTCCTGCACAGCAGGACCGAAGGGCTTAATGGAACGGACACAACTGGGCCATTCGGAACTTTGACACTATTCCACCAGTCAATAAGGTCATGGCTCATCTCATTGTGTTCCCAGCTGCACTTTTCTCTGATTTCACAATGATCCCTGATTCACCTGCCTATGGAAAATCAGACAAAGTCAGCCTCGTTATAATATGAAGATTTAGCCCTCCCAATCTGCTGGGTGAGAGAATTCCCACTTGAATGAATTCCCACTTTGTGAATTTCTCCTCAGTCCGGTTCTGACTGATGTTGAAGTGTGCCACTGTTTCCATTTCTATTCCCACTCCTCCATTGCTCACAAGAAACTTTAAATGTAACCAGGTTGGCTATATGGCCGATGATAACGGTCAAATACTGGGTCAGGTTCAGTTATCAGAACAAGCCAGTTGGATTTCTTCAGTCAGCTACAAGTAATTAACAGAACTAACTGAGGAGTATGATGGATATGTGGTTAGCACTGCGGCCGCACATCACCAAGGAGCTGGGTTCAATTCCAACCTCAGGTGAGTTTGAACATTCCCCACGTATCTGTGTGAGTTCCCTCCCAAAGCTCCAGTTTCCTCCCAGAGTACAAAGATGTGCAGCTTAGATGGATTTGCCATGCTCGATTGCCCATTGTTGAGAGAGCGTCCCCTTCATAGTAACCCCTGTCAGTGTGGGGGAACTTAACCTGCGCTGCTGGCCTCCCTCTGCATCACAAACCAGCCGTCCAGCCAACTGAGTGGGCGACAATGTAACTGTTACAGACAGAAACAGGCACAGGCCAAGGGGAAGAGAAACTTTCTTAACAAGGAAAATGGTTCAATTCAGATAACGGTCAAGATAACAGCTGAGGATAAAATGTTCTCTGCTCAAAATTGTATTTCATAATGCGACAAGTGTTGAGAAGCAGTGTTTGGCTGAATACAATAAAGTGAGACAAAGTGAACTAGCCAGAATTACTAACTGTGATTGGATATAAAATAAGTGCATATTTTTGCAGGAACCCAGGGGGTTGAATGACTGAAAGTTTCTGTACCTGAAAATGGGAATTCTTTGGAACACTATCTGGAATTTTCCATATTCAAAGAGTGTGTGTGTGTGAGAGAGAGAGAGAGAGAGAGAGAGAGAGAGAGAGAGAGAGAGAGAGAGAGAGAGAGAGAGAGAGAGAGAGAGAGAGAGAGCAGATACTGCACTGAGCTGGGTGGTGAGCTCAGACCATGCTCGGTGGGGCTGGTGGTGAGGCCTCCCTGGGAAGAGAATGGACCCCCCTGTACTAGCCCATCCACTAGGACCTCTGTGCCCCTGTTGAAAAACCGTGGTGTTAGTTCCCCTTACCTGCCATGCTCGGGGTCAACTGTACAGGGTGGTTTAAACTGAGGAAGTACAACAGTGTGCCCATTGGCCTTTGAAAGATGGTACCCGTGTCAGTGATCATAGAATAGCCCGGGGCATCAGTACGATGGTGAGTCCCTCCAGCCATGTTGGGTTGGAGAATTGGGGTGGCATTGAATTCGAGGAACATTATGAGATTGAGTGGTTAGTTAATGTGGTGAGTTCGATAAGATAACACCATGAAACTAGTTCAGTCTCGTACAGATAATCCCTTTGTCACACTCAATAAAAATGTCACTGAAACAAACTATTGTTAGATTCAGCCCAATGAGTCGAAGACTCTGCTGACCCCACACCCAGATACAAAGTTGCAGAACAAATGTTCATCTAAAACTCTCCCTCATCTTTATTGAAGCCAATATCCCCTTCACCTATGATCATGGGAATACTGGCTCATATTGTAGGATGCCGTCGAAATGCCTTCATTTCAGCATTCTGAAACCTGTGATCTTAAATGAAATTGTCTCTCAATCTCCTTTCGCTTTTTTCCGCAAAATCCTTTTTATTGTTGGTAGTTAAACTGATTTCCCCGCCATCTCTCTCTGGCAGGAACTAGGGAATACGGACTAGGCAATAAGGGCTCTGTATCAGAGTGATCATCTAACTAGACGGGTAATTCAGAGGCACGGGCCGTGACTCCAAGGCAGTGTTTAAAATCCTACCACAGCCGATGACAGAGCTTAAATTCGAATGACAAAAATTGGAATGAAACTTAATTTCACTCATGGAAACCAGAAACCGTTAAGATTTATTTTTATTATTTCACTGATAGTCTTTGCAAAAGAAACTTAACATTATTACCCAGTCTGAACGCCGTGTGGCTTCAGACCCACAACAAAATTGTTGGCTCCATTTTGTCTTGACAAATGGCCGCGAAGTCAAGGACAATTAGTGATGGACAACAAATGCTGCCCTTGCCCGTGATGCTGGCATCCCGAGAAACAACAGCATGAAAGGTGAAATAAACCAAGGAACGGTGGATGCTAGAGATCGAAAATAAAATTCTCCAGCATCTGAAAGTGCTGGAGAATCTTGCAGGTATGGCAGCCTCTGTCAGGAGAAATGCAGATAACGGTTTGAGTCCAGTGACCCTGCTTCACAACTGAATGCAAACTGGGAAATAATATTATATAATATCATGGATGGTTGGGTTGGAGAGAGAGGTGGGGGCCAGGTTTAAATTGAATGGATGGAGAAATGGCCGAAAAAGAGAGGAAAAGAAATGAAAAGTGAGCAAAAGGATTGCTGATGATGAACTGAAAGGAAAACAAAATGGCAAGTTATTCTCACATTTCACCATTTTCCCATATTCCTGTATATCGCATCCATTTAGATTTGTCCCTGATTAAAGTGAGTTAGGTCCCTGTATCTCTCTTCTCTGAGTGTGATGATTAAATCCATTAGCAATGCTGGTGCTGCCCTTATAGTTGCTGAGATATAGAGAAAGGTAATGTTACATTGTCAACTACTTCTTTGGAGAGATAAACAGTTACTGTGGGAGTGTGCAGAGATGCAACGGCTTTCTCAGCCAGCCAGAGAAACTCAGGAGTGGTAACAATTTTCAACACTGAGCGCGTGCACGTTCCGTGTGGGCAATTGACTTGTTCCTGTCATTGGAAAATCAGTGGAGTTTCTGTGGATGCTTATCTCGGGTTTGTATCATCAGCTGCTGGGTCTGGTGACCCCACTCTATACACTGCATTTACAGAGTGTCTGGGTCCATGGTAAACAAATGGAGATGAGGCTCCACAGAAGGGAAGCTCTATAAATAGGGAGGTGCAGGACAGTGCATTATCTTTCCTGGGATTCCCCGTGACATTTGTCTAAGCTGGACCAGGTATCAGGTATGAAACCAGTTTGTTTCAAAATTGAGGTTGTTACTGAGCTGTGCTCCCTCCTTCAGTATACTGTGCAGCCTCACATACCAGTGACAGGACTGTGCTGATGCTCATCATGAATTAAACTGGATTAATTCTGGAACTTTCAAGGCATATCCATCATCACCGGATTGCAGTCCTCCGATATATTCACTGGCTGACAGAACCTATCTGTCCGCTGAGAGCAATATATTGTGTCCATCTCCCTGAGGAAGGTACAGAAAGTAACTTCCAGAAATACAAGGGAACAGAGTGACTGATGAAAATGGGGAACAGCAAGAAATTAGAATTAACAAAAGGTACGTCTTTTTAAATCTCATTCAATTTATGTTTGGTATATTGCTGCATCTGATGAGCTACATCCCAGAGTATTGAGGAGGTGGCAGTAGAGCTAGTGAAAGAAGTACTGATTATTCTTCAAAGCTGGTTAGATTCTGGAAAGGATCCTCCGGACTGGAAAGCAGCTATTGTAAACCTAAATATTTAAAACAGGACGGAGAGAGCAAACAGCAAACTAAACAGTGGTTAGCTTGATGTAAACTGTGAGAAAAACATTGGAACCTTTTGTGAGAAATGTGACAACTTGACCCTTGGAAAATAATGACATGATTCGGTAGAGTCAATCTAAATTCAGGAAGAGGAAATGATCTTAATCTTTGATAAACCTGCTGGATTTTGTGGAGGTTGTCCGTTGTGACATCGACAATTGAGAACCAGTGGGAATGAAGTATTTGAATTTTCAGCAGACATTTGACAAGGTTGAATACAGGTGAGTAGATAATGTTAGAATCATGGGTAGGTAGGGGTGAAATACACCGAATGTATTAAAAGTTGGATAATCGAGAGAATGAAGAGAGTAGTATAATTATCTGGAGTGAAGGCTTTGGGGTATCAGAAGAATCAGTGTTTGGGCAATAGCTCTTCACAATATATAAAATGTTTCAGATATGAACAACAAATATCATTATTCACATTTATGTTCATTAAATAGTGAGAGGTTGGGAAGTGCTGTTGTATTGTTGAAACAGACCTGGATGTGCCTGGTCATAAGTCACAAACAGAATTTTTACGCAGCAGGAAGTAAATGATATGTGGCTCATCATGCAAAATGATTAAAGTACCAGAGTAAATGTATCTTTCCCAATGATAGAGTTTTGTTGAGAGACTGTTTGGTGTATTGTGTACAGGTTGAATCAGCTTTATAAATAATGATCTTGTAAGCGATTCAGTCCAAAGGGGTTTCACTAGACTAAACCCTGGCATGATGTTACCATGAGGAGAAAGTGAAGAAACGTGTGCTTTATAAAGTGTGTTAAGGTGTTTGTGAAATTATATTTTTAAAGAAGTGCTGAAGCACATTGAGTGTTGAAGATACAAAATTGTCTTATTAGATCAATTCACATTTTCTATGTATTGAAGTGCAAATATATCCACTGTAAATATATTGGATGGTGCCTGTTCTAGTCCAGGAGAGATCTGCCCGGTAACAGCATGTGGATTGTGGTTTTTGAGGGTGGTGGTGGGGGGAGGTTCAGCCGGTTACAGTATTGCAAACGGACAACGCAGCAGAATCATCTAGCCTGCGATAAAGAAACATGCATCATTCTCCTTCACTACTAACTTCACGAGAGCAATGGCTGATGGGAGATGTGATCTAACGGTGTCAACATTTAATCCAGTCGAGTAGTTTTTGTGAACTGAAGGAACCATACTGAAAGGGGTTAAATGGAGCTGTTTGTTCAGTGACTGCAATTGATGCCATCTCTATGGATCCTAGTTGTGTCACTGGATGTTTTCCGTTTCCTATTAGTAAGGGACCTCTTGCAATGGTTTATGCCATTGTAACAGCAGATGCATCAACTCCAACGCTCAAAGGGATCAGCAGCTGCAGAGACAGGAAAAGGAGATTTAAACATCTGAGAATAGTCTGGAATGATCCATTAATGGATCAGAATCTGCGAACATTAGACTGGAATGCTGCAACAATGGACAGGGGTTTATCCTTGGGTCTTTTATATGTTTCCTGGTCTCGGTCAACATTATCACTTCGGATATATGGTACACTGATGATTATCCAGGCGGGTTACTATCCTATCCTCGCTATTGTTGGTGTTCCTGTTAAGTTTCTTCATCTCTATCCATTTATGAATCTCTTCAACCATGGCGAACATCTTTGCTATTTCTGTTATCTATATTTGACAAAGACGGAAACTATTGTCTTCAGTTTCAAATGCAAATTCCATTGATTACCCACAAATTTCAGAACCGCCCACACCCCCGCCCTCACAAATATCTGAGAACGAGACTGTTCACAATACCGAATTTAAATAAATAAAATTCATTTGTATCTCGGTATTCTGTCCATCACAAAACCTAACCACTACCAGCTCGATTATATGCCCAGTCACCATCTTGACTTCAATGCTGACGCTTAATAAACCATTATCTATGCTTTGGTAAAATTCAGTCGTTATGGTTCCACCTCTCCTCTAAGTACTCTTTCAGTTGCAAATATTCCGATCACAACTTTGTCCTTGTCTATAAAATAACTTAATGACAGGAACACTCTCTGAGAGCAGTAATGTCGGAAGAAATGTAATTCAGATGCACAGGTTATTATACAGAAAGACACTGTTCCTCATCCTACCACGGACGATGTCAGAAAGTAAATACAAAAGACAGGAATTGGAAATAACAACCATAACACTTCCCGCATTTTGTCTATACGTTTATTTATTTCACTGATGTCCTTTGGTAAATAGATCTTGCGTTATTATCTGGTCTGGCTTAAGATTGATGTGAGACCCACAGCAATGTGCTTGGTTCTGTACATCCTGAAAGAATGACCTCGCAGTAAATGACACTTGGTTAGGTCAACAAATGCTGCCCCTGTCAACGATGCAGACATTCCAAGTAATAACAAAATTAAAGGTTAAATAAAGCAAAGAATGATGCAACAGATCAGAAACAATAAAGAACGAGAAGGTGCCAGACAAACTGAGCAGATTTGGCAGCCCCCTCGGGTCGAGAGAAAAATAGAATTGGCAATTCGATTCTAATTACCATACATCAGAACTGAACACAGTTGGGAAATAGCGTGATTGATGTTGGTGACACCCAACATCTGTTATGAAGGGGAGAAGGACTGAGTTGAATAGATGGAGAAAGAGAGAAATAGAGAGAAAGAAGCAAACAAAGGAATTGGTGATGATCAGCTGGGATGGAAATAAAAAATGAAATTAAACCTTGCTTATGTTACTCCTGTTCCCATATTACTGATAATCATCACCATGTAAGGTATATGTCAAAGTCCCTGTTTAAAGTTATTTATGTCTGTTTTTCTCTCTTCCTTGAGTGGGATCATCTTCCTTTATTCATTAATGCGATGCCGGGCCAATATTTAATTCCCTTTCCTCATTGTCCTTGAGAAGGTTTTGGTGAGCTGTCTTCCTGACCCACTGCAGTCTGTGGGCTGTAAGTAGTCAGTGCTGAGGTCCATGCGGTTTCTTTCCTTTGAGGCTTTGAAGTGACTGATATATCTGAGTGGCTGGCTTGGCTATTTGAAACTGCAGAGAAAATGAGGTCTGCAGATGCTGGAGATCAGAGATGGAAATGTGTTGCTGGAGAAGCGCAGCAGGTCAGGCAGCATCTAGGGAACAGGAGAATCGACGTTTCGGACATTAGCCCTTCTTCAGGAATGAGGAAAGTTTGTCCAGCAGGCTAAGATAAAAGATAGGGAGGAGGGACTTGGGGGAGGGGCGTCGGAAATGTGATAGGTGGAAAAAGGTCAAGGTGAGGGTGATAGGACAGATTGGGGTGGGGGCGGAGAGGTCGGGAAGAAGATTGCAGGTTAGGGAGGCGGTGCTGAATTTGATGGATTTGACTGAGACAGGCTGGGGGGAGGGGAAGTGAGGAAACTGGTGAAATCCGAGTTCACCCCTTGTGGTTGGAGGGTTCCTAGCCGGAAGATGAGGCGTTCTTCCTCCAACCGTCGTTTCGCTGAGGTCTGACGATGGAGGAGTCCAAAGACCTGCATATCCTTGGTGGAGTGAGAGGGAGAATTGAAATGTTGAGCTACAGGGTGGTTGGGTTGCAACTGAGAGTAACCACATTGCTGTGGGTCTGGAGTTACATGTAAGCCCGACCAGTTTAAGATGGTAGATTTCCTTTCCTGAAGGGCATGAGGGTGCCAGGTACGACAATCAACAACGTTTCATTGTTTCATTTGATTCTTAATTCCTGATATTTTATTGAATTCAATTTCCAACATTTGCCATTGTGGGATTCGGATCCGGTGTCTGGGTCATTACCTGATTCCCTGGATTAATATTCGGAGATAATACAGCTAGATCATCGCCTCCTCAGTATCTCCAGTCAATTGCAATGGCAACAGTGATGTTGTTGTTGATGTGACTTTGCATCATAAGGCAAATAAATGATTGGCAAAAAATGCCATCCTTCTCATTTTGTATTTATGAGAAGGCGAGATGATGGGAAGTGCTCTTGGTGAAAAGAAGCTGAATGTCCTTGATCATGAGGCACTAACACAATTCATACAGAGCAGTCGGGTACTGGCAGTTGGCATTAGATTGGGTTGGGATATCTGGTCGGCATGGACGGGTCGGTCCGAAGGATCTGTTTCCATGCTGTGCATCTCTATGACTCTATGACTCAGCAAGTAATCAGCACAATAAATGAGTAGGAGCGTTCATTACAAATGATTAAAGTATAAGAGTGAAGACACCGTCCTGCAGTTGGGGAGTGTACTTGAGACAGTATTTTCTTTCATTTATAATCAACGATCTCCTTGGTACAGAGAGACGGTGTGATGGAATTTCACCAGACTAATCCTTGCGGTGATGGTACCATGAGGAGAGTGTGAAGGAAATGAGTGTTTAATCTGTAAACACACAAAAAGAATAAAACGTGATTGCATTAACACTGGAGTGTTATGAATCAACACTCATTATTTCCAAAACAAAACACGGATAGCATTCGAGATAACATGTTTTCCATGATATGTGTCTTCACGTTTCGACAAATATATAGATAGGAAAGATTTAGAAGGATATGGACCAAGCGCGGGGTAATGGGGTTAGCATGGACGGACATTTTGATTAGCATGAACCAGTTTATGCTGATGGGCCTGTCTCAGTGCCTTTGGATTCTATGACTCTATGATAGTTTACAGATCTCTATGGAGCCCCCATGTTGGTTGAGAGAGAGCTCCAGGTTCGGAATGAATTCTCACCGTCTGGATGTACAATTGGTGTGTGACCCTGCATTGAACGTCATGTTGTTCACAAATCTGTCATCAGCCACACTCTCATAGTATTAGCCATTCCCACCAGCTTCTGACCTCCATGCAGAACACTAGCCTGTCTTCTCTGTCACAAACCAATCCTTTTTTTTGCTAAAAGCTGATCATTGGCTCAAGTAGAACCTGTCCTTGTTGTTTTTCAGAGGGACAATAAAAGGGGGCCAGGCTACGATCAGACACGAAAGGGATTTTCAGAGGCCTTTTATTTATATGTAAACAGTTGAAACTACAGGCCAAAGTCGTCAGGCTTTAGAAGTGACCTGGATAATGAACAGGGAGTTGTCAGCTCTTTTAGCTGACCTAGCTGAGTTGAACTGAGCTGAGCAGTTTTCAGTTGAGTCTTGAACTGGGAAGTTCAACTGGGAGCTGTGTGGAAACGCTCTCTCTCTTCTGCCCTTCAGCTTCAACCTGGAAACATGCGTTCCATTATAACGTTTTCTCAAGAAAGTTTGATAATTGGGACTATTGTGTGTATTTGGAATAGCATATTTAAGTCTAGCTGGATAGGTCGAATTCTGTAGGGGTTCTTTATTCTTTTCTTTGTGTTTCATTGTGTAATTTTGTGAATAACGTTTTTGTCTGATTTAAAATCTAGTCGTCACCCTAGCTAAATTACCCCGGTTAATTTTCATTGGATAATTACCAAAACAAACTGCAAAGCTCTGGACTGCTTGCTTAAGAATATTTTGAGTAGTCTGGCCTCGTCCATAACAGGCTGGGTGCTCATTGCTGGATTTTTAACAGCGAGTGGGAGATGCTAGTGTCTTTATTTCTGGTATTAGTTTGATTGGGTTGACAAAGCTTAGAATAGTAATGGCTATTTCAGTCGCCAAACGTTTCCTGGGTGTGCATGCAGTGACTTTGGAAATTTTACGAAAAGTGAATAAGACCAAGTTGCAAGAATTAACGGAGAAGCTGGAATTGGAACTGACTGCATCTGTAATTACAGCAATAGCTTGTCAATTAAACTTGCTGGGGAAACCATCAGAATCAGAGATGGCAAGAATTCAGTTGCAAATGAAACATCTTGAGTTAACGTCGAGAGGTAAGGAATACGTGGCCAAAATGAAACATTTGACTTTCGATAAAATGCAGAAGAGGGGGAGAAGAGCGCAGCAGAACAGAGAGTAAAAAGAAAGAATGACAACGGGGAGAGAGAAAGAAAGAGCTTTTGAATAGCAAAAACTGACACTTAAAAAGTAAAGTCAGTGTAAATGGCTGGAGATAACGGCTGAGGGTGGGCTTAGTCGGGAAGAGAGTGAGGATGAGCAAGCCCCTGGTAGTCAGAAGCCTAGTGAGAATTTGTTTGAGTATGTTCAAGCATTGCCTCAATTTGATGAGTAGAATATGATGCCCTTTTCATCTCATTTGAAAAGTTGGCTAAACAAATGCAGTGATTCAGGCAGCATCCGAAAAGCTTCGAAATCCACGTTTCAGGCAAAAGCCCTTCATCAGGAATAAAGAAACGTTTGGCGCCTCGGAACACTTCAACCCCAGGGCATCAATGTGGACTTCAACAGCTTCCTCATTTCCCCTTCCCCCACCTCACCCTAGTTTCTAACCTCCAGCAACACGATCCCCTTGACTTGTCCGGACTTGTCCGACCTGCCCAGCTCCTTTTCCACCTATCCACTCCACCCTCTCCTCCCTGACTTATCACCTTCATCTCCTCCCCCACTGAGCTATTGTACTCTATGATACTCTATCCCCACTCCCACCCTCCTCTAGCTTATCTCTCCACGCTTCAGGCTCTCTGCCTTTATTCCTGATGAAGGGCTTTTGCCCGAAACGTCGATTTCGAAGCTTTTCGGATGCTGCCTGAATTGCTGTGCTCTTCCAGTACCACTGATCCAGAATCTGGTTTCCAGCATCTGCAGTCATTGTTTTTACCGAAACAAATGAAGTGGCCAGAGGCAATGTGAGTTTTGTTGATCCAAACGAAACTTGTTGGTAGGACTGGTGAAGTATTCACATCCCTGTCAGAGGAGGTATCTGGGGAGTATGAGGAGGTTAAAAAAACACAACATTTTATCTGCTTAGGCAACCTTTCAGGATTCTAATGAGGGATCCTGGTCAAACCTACATTGAGTTTGTAAGGATCAAACAGACTAATTTCGTTAGTTGGATTCAAGCAAAAGCTCTCATGCCCTTAGAGAGTTTAGTACTTGGAGGAATTCAAAAATTCACTGTCTGAAGTAGTGCAAACTCAGGTGGAAGAGCAGAGAGTGTAAGCAGAGCAAGGTTAGTTGCTGAAATGGCTGATGATTATGATCTGGTCCATAAACTTGGTTTGGCTTCCAGGACCAGTTCTGGTCTCTGAGGGACAGAAATTGGAGCAAAGAGATATCCTCACGTGCAAAGGGAAAGGTAGATCACAGCGTGGATCATAAGGAAAAATTGCCACAATAATAAAGAAAACCTTGGGGGGGGGGGGCGACAAAGAAGTTAAATACTATGGTGTTTTAATTGTAATAAACTGGGCCCCTAGCTGTCAGCTCCAGGAATAAAATTTGTCCTTGCAAATCATATAGTTGATTCACTGGTAGGCGTGTTGCCTACTCTAGTTGAAAAGCCAGTGGAGCTGCAGGCAACTAATGACCTGGAGAATGTTTATCCAGGAATTTCCCCTGATTGCGTGACCAGAAGATCACAGATGCACAGGTTTAAGCAGGACAAAAGCACAGATAAGGAAGCTGACGTAGAGTTATCCGAAAGTTTCTTTTTGATCGGATAAGTGGAACAGAGAAGGAGCAAGTTGGAAAATATGAACGTATTTTTAGCTCTGCTAAGCTGATGGATTACAGCAGAAAAATGAGGAGTTACAAAAGTTATATAAAAAAAATATTTAGCAAGAAAGAGAATGAATGTATTCCTGTGTGTTATTACTTAACAAATGCGGATGTCTTAATGCGAATATGGAGATCAGCACACACTGAAGCAGATCAGACGTGGACAGAAATTCATCAAATTGTTTTGCCTGTTGGGAATAGAAAGGAGGTGCTGCGAGTGGCACATGAGCTACCACTTGGAGATCATTTCAGGGTCAGGACATTACAGGCTGAAATACAAAGATATTCTCACTGGCCTGGACTACACAAAAATGTAGTTGAATATTGCCAGACGTCTCAAACATGTCACACAAGCAGTAATAAAACCTGCAACTTTAATACCTATTCCAGCATTTGAGGAACCTTTCACAAGAGTGTTGATAGACTGTGTAGGTCGCCTATCTAAAACAAAACGTGGGAATATGTATTTATTAACAATAATAGATGTGTCGACTAGATTTCCCGAGGCAGACCCATTATGCAGCATCACAGCTAAAAGAGTTGTAGAAAAAAAAAATATTTTTTATCTAGATACGGACTACCAATAGAGATCCAGACAGATCAAACCTCACATCCGAACTATTCAAGCAGGTGATGGATAACTTTGGAATAAAGCAATTCAAATCTACTACGTAGTATCTGGAATCACAGTGAACATGAGCGAGAAGGCATCAAACAGTGAAGACCATGTTGATGGTTTATGGTCAGGATAATCCAGTTGCGATAAGGAATTTCCTTTTGAACTATTGTGATCAGAGACGCACGGAATGAATCGACCAAATTCAGACTATTTGAATTAATTTGTGGGCATGAAGTAAAAGGACTATTACAATTGGTTAAGGAGAAATTAATAAGTCAGAATTCAGAGACCACCCATTTGGACGATGTGTTAAATTTTAGGGAACGATTAAGTAGAGCTGGACTGTTGGCTGGACAGCATTTAAAAGTATCGCAGCATACAACGAAACAGGAAGTGGATCAGAAATCACAAATTCGCAATTTTGTAATTGGGAATAAGGTATTGGTGTTACTTCCAGTAACAGTTGAGCCTTTAGAAGCAAGTTTTAGTGTACCTTATCAAATTGGGAAGAAATTGAATGAGGTGAACTACTCAGTACGGACTCCAGACAGGATGAAATCTCACAGAGTGTGTCATGTGAATATGCTCAACAAGTATTTTGATGGGGAGAGAAAGCAAGAGTAGAAGGTATTAATGCTTACAGCACAGAAGGAAGAAACAAGTTCAGATGATTCTGAATTGGACATTCTTATATCAAATTGAACAATGAGAAGGTTGTCAAAAATTGGGATAAATTACTGAGTTACCTTCCACAAGAAAATCATAGTGACCTGAAAGAGTTATTATGATATTGTGGAGAGATATGCGGAAATAAACTGGGACGTACGAACATAATTGTGCATGACGAAGACACAGGAGATGTTGTTCCGATTAAGCAACATCCTTAAAGGCATTACCCTTCTAAAGTTGGCACAGATTCAGAAGGAGATAGAGAACACGCTCCAAGATGGCATAATCGAAGTGAGTTACAGTGATTGGAGCTCATGTATAGCCATGGTGGCAAAGCCAGATGTTACCCAATGGACATGTGTTGACAATCACAAAGTCAACTTCATTACAAAGACTGATGCATATCCAATTCCATGTTTGACGATCTGTGAGAAGCTAATTACATTTCTAAGTTGGATTTGCTCAGAGGCTACTGGCAAGGACCTCTGTCAGAGAGAGCAAAGGCAATTTCGGCTTTCATAACGCCAATTGGACTATATCCGCTCAAAGCTTTCGCATTTGGTATGTAAAACGATCCAGTCACATTTCAGAGACTGATAATAAGGTCATTGCCGGATTACCCAACTATGTGGTGGACATTGATGACCTGGTGGTTTTTAGTCACTCATGAAAGGAACATTTACAGCATTTATCGGACTTGTTTGATTGACTTCACAAGGCAGGCTTGGTGGTAAACCTAGCTAAAAGTGAATTTGAGAAAGCCTAAGTCACATTCCTGGGTCACGTTATTGGACATGGACCAATAGCCCCATGAGATACAAAAACAAAAGTAGTTCAGGAATGTTCCACACCGTCGACAAAAAGAAATATGCAATACTACGGTTCCTGGGATTGACTGGATTTTACTGAAAATTTGTGCTAAACTTTAAGCAGTGTGGCTGCTCCCCTCACCGAATTGTCAAGGGCAAGGACTCTTAGTGGACAGAGGACTGTCAAGAGGCATTTTACAACCTAAAAACTGTGTTAACACTCCCCCCAGTATCAACTACACTAAATTATACGAAGACTTTCAAGGTGGCTATCAATGCCAGTGATGTGGGTATCGGTCTGGTGTTCCTGCAGGAGGATGATGAGGGAATAGAAAGACACATCGGGTATTTTTCTGGGAAGTCGAACGTTCATCAACAGAAATGTTCAATGGTGGAGAAAAAGTCTTTAAACTTGGTGTTGTCATTACACCATAACTGTGTTTATATTACCAGCAATGCATCTGAGACAATCGTATACACTGATCACAACACATTAACATTTGTGGAAAAACTTAAAGACAAAAATGCCAGAGTGTTTAGATGGAGCTTGTTGTTGCCGCTATTCCATCTGACAATTGTGCATGAGGCAGGTCGCGAACACGTGAAAGCTGATGAGTTATTCAGACTCGAATGAGATACGGAGCTGTGCGGTGGGGGGTATACCGCGGCCTGAATTTGCACGGTTTGTGCATGTTTGAATGTTTACAATTAGTATAGTGTATCTGTCAGTTTTGAGACTACCAACTGGGTTTAAAGGGTTAAAAATGCAGCCACCTTTTAGCATTGATGGTTCTTTTTTTAAGGGGGGGGGGGGAGACATGTCACAAAGCAAATCCCTTTTTTGTCTAAAAGCTGTTCCTTAGCTCAAGGAGACTGTGCCCTTGGTTTTTTTCAGAGGCATAATAAAACGGGGCCAAGCTCCGATCAGTCTGGTTTGGTACAGAGATGAAAAGGATTTTCAGAGGCCTTTTGTTTATATGGAAACAGATGAGACTTCAGGCCAAAGTGGTCATGTTTTATAAGTGACCAGTATAATGAACAGAGAATGGTGAGCTATTTCAGCTGAACTCGCTGAGCTGAGCAGTTTTCAGTTGAGTCTTGAACTGGGAAGTTCAACTGGGAGCTGTGTGGAAACTCTTTCTCTTTTCTGACCTTCAACTTCAACCTGGAAGTTTGTGTTCCATTTATACTGGTTTTTATTGGGAGTTTGCTTACTGGTACAGTTGTGTATATTCGGAATAGCATAATTAAGTCTAGCTGAAAAGGTTGAATTCTATCGTGATTCTTTATACTGTTCTTTGTGTTTCATTGTGTAATTTTATGAATAAAGTTTTTGTCTGTTTTAAAATCTACTCGTCACCCCAGCTAAATTACTCTGGTTAATTTTCATTGTCCACTTACCGAAACAAGTTGAAAAGGTATGCTCTGGGCTGCCTGCTTCCAAGTGTTCTGAGTAGTCTAGCCTAGTTCATAACATCTTAGAGATGGAAGCTGCCTTCTTGGGACTTGGCACAAACTAATCACTTTCCCTCCTCATGATCAGCAAACCCACGTTAACATAGCACGTGTGTACCATTAGCAATGGAGCCAGGAGGAACATCATGGAGCAGTCTGTCTGTGCAGTCTGTGCCTCATAGGTTTGTCGTGTTGCAGCAACAATGACATCCTCTTATTTCAGTCTAACAGTTTGGAGGGGCTGAATGTCCTCTTCTGCTCATGTGTCAGTGTCTCGAGGGACTGAATGTCTTCCTCCTGACCCAAGGGCAGAGGTTCAAGGACTTCAGTGGGCAACCCTTGGTTTCTGCCTACCAGCACATTGTGCTCACTAGACTCTATCTTCCTGAATTAAAGGAGAAAAACAAAAGGCTGGAAGAACACCGCAAACCAAGCAGCATCATGAGCTGGGAAAGTCAACATGACAGGTATAACCATTCTTCAGAACTGGATTGGAGGGTAGAGGGAGCTTCAGATAAAGAGGGAAGGGAGTAGGATGGGGAGATCAAGGGGATGGTGAGTTACGGCTATGTGGACATAAGTGGTTGGTGCAACCTGGTTGGGCAATGGGAGGGATGAATCCGGTTGGGAGCTGAAAGGTAGGGTTGTTACGTGGAATGGAAGACCTCCCATTCACTTCCTATTTCAATTCTCTTTCCCAATCCCTTTCCGACATAGTCATCCTTGGCCTCCTCCATTGCCACAATGAACCAAACCATAATTTGGAGGAACAAGATCTTATCTGTCACCTGTGCAGCCTACACCCCGGGGACTCAACATGAATTCTCCAATTTCTAATAACCTCCCTTCCAATCCCCCGACTCCCTTCCCGAGCCCTCCACTCCCTTCCATTACACTGAGCAACCTTTTGTCCAGCCACCAACTGGATTCAGCGCTCCCATCAACAACTCGCTGATACCCTTTGTCTGTGTTCACTTATGCCCACCTCGCCACTCTGCCTCCTCCTCCCTCACCCGCCACTTTATCTATAGCCCCCATTACTCCCATCCACAGCCCTGACGAAGGGTTATATCCAAGGCGTTCACTTCTCAAAGTCTTGATGCTGCCTTGCTTATTACGTTCTTCCAGCTTCCTGCGTATGTATTTTGGATTCCAACACGTGCTTTTATTTTAAATTGTCTTCTTGTGTAATAGGCAGGAATGAGTGAATGCATTGTGCGTCCTGTTCTCCAATAGATCTGATAGGCTGAGTGGCTTTCTTATATTACTGTGAAACCAGCTAGAGTTGCTGAAGGGGTTCCTCTTTCCTTTAACCGTGGAAATGTTTAGTGGCCAGCAGTGCTTTTGATTAATGTTACCTGCACATTAACAGCACAAGCTTGAATGTTGCCCAGATTTGATACCTTAGTACCTTAGGAGGCGACTCATTGTTCTGAACGTTGCATAATCTTTACAGAACATCCCCATCCCTGATCGTATGACAGAGGGAAAGACATTGATGAAGCAGCTGAAGATGTTTGTGCCAAAGAAGCTCCCCTGAGGATTGCCCACAGAGACATCCAGGGACTGGGAGGATTGATGTCCACCAGCGCCATTGTGTTCTGAATGATTCAACCAGTGAGGAGTTAACAACTGATTCCCATCAAGTTCAATTTTGTTCAGTCTCCTTGACATCTTGCTCAATCAATTACTGCCGTGATATCAGGGCCAATCACTTTACGTTGTGTTCATATCTTCTATCCATGTCAATAGGCCAAGGTGTATGTGTGGGGAGTGTTTCCTTCTCTCAGGCGGTAGTGACGGTTGGGACCACACAGTTAGGGGAGGCTACATTACTGAAATTTTTGGGGGGAGCGAGTGAGTTTCAATGGGTTTTGACCCGACAGAAAGTCGAGGACTACAAATAATTGGGCATGAAAGAGAAATTGCGGCCGAGTTTAAATCAGCCCTGACTTACTGAATGGAGGGGCAGGTCTGAGGGGTTATGTAGCCTGGTTTTATTCCAGTATACGCCTTAGTCCAGTCACTTTGTGGCCTCTTCCATTTTCTGTGTTACTGATTCAAGTAGCTGAATAGATTGATCCTGTTGCTGTGCAACTGGATACTGGTGCTGCATGATCTGGTTACAGTTTTATAGGCCCGAGGGACTCCTGTAATTGTATATCAGGCTCCAGGGGCTGAAAAGCCTCATTTTGTTCTGCCGTAACTGAAATCCACATCGACTAAATCTACTGCCCTTGGAGAAATTGAGCACGGCAATTGCTGGAGATCAGTGACGAAAAGTGTGGCACTGGATAAACATGGCAGGTAACGCAGCATCAGAGGAACAGGAGAATCGATGTTTTGGATGTTCCTGATGAAGGGCTTATGTCCAAAACATAGATTCTTCTGCCCCTCGAATACTGTCTGACCTGCTGTGCTTATCCAACACCACATGTTTTGAAGTCTACTGTCCCACCCAAGTCAATCTTCCTGGTCACATCATCCAATTATATTAAGAGAATTGTCAGGCACACACTTCCTCGCACAAAGTCACATTTACTATTCCTAATCAAAGCCTGTATTTCTAAATGCATGTACATCTGATCCCTCAGAACCTTCTCAAGTAACTTACCTACCACGGATGTTAAACCATCTGGTCTATAGTTCCAAGGCTTTTTATGTTCAGTTCTTCTTGAATAAGGGCACAACATTTGCTATCCTCCAGTCTTCCGGGACATTACCTGTGGTTACTGATGATCAACATTATAAGCCAGGGTCCCCGCAAATTCTTCTGGAGCCCCTTGAGGTGTTCTTGGATATACCGGGTAAGGACAATGAGATGTATCCACTTTCAAACACTCTAGTACATCCAAAATCTCCTCTACTATGATATGGATTGTCCCAAAGATATCACCACTAACTTCCTCAAGTTCTCAAGTCAACATGTCTTTCTCCACGGTAAACGTAAAGTAGAAATATTCGTTGAGGACTTCACCCATCTCTTATAGTTCCAAACATACTTGCCCACATTGGTCTTCGATGGGTCCTATTTTCTATCCAGTTATTGATTTTTCTTTTAATATATTTAAAGTACCTTTTTGGATTCATCCTAATCTTCTCAGCCAAGGCTCTTTCTTGCCCCCTATTCACCCGACTGATTTCCTTCTTCAGTAAAATCCTGTATCTCTTATATACCTCCAGGAATTCCCTTGATCCCAGCTGTATGTACCTGAGCCATGTCCCAAGTTCGAACATGAACCTGAGGACCAGTTTTGTCTCTCTCCATAACTATTTGAAAATTAATAGAACTATGGTTACTGGTCACAAAGTGCTCCCCCACTATTAACTCAGTCACCTGCCCTGCCCTATTTCCTAAGAAAATTTCGAGTTTTGCCCCTTCCCGAGTATACTCTATATACTGCTTGAGGAAACTTTCCTGAAGCTTTTATCAGATTCTATCTCATCAAATCCCTTAACGCTCTGGCCGTTCCAGTCTGTATTAGAAAAAATAAAATCCCCTATTATGATAACTCTATTACTCCTGCAGGTCTCCCCTCTCTCACTGCATATTTGTTACTCTCATTCCTGTTGACTATTTGGGGTCTATAGTACGCCCCAATAACCGCACCAACCCCTTCCTATTTCTTAACTCCACCCACAAAGCCTCACTGGGTGATCCATCAGTTATTTTATCTCTGATTACTGCTGTGGCAACTCCCCTCCCCTCCTTCCACCATCTCTGTCTCACCTAAAGCACCTTTACCCTGGCACATTAAGCTGTCAGTCCTATCCATCACTTAGCCATGTTGTGTAATGGCGATAATATACCAGTCCCACCTACATATCCATGCCCTGAGTTCATCGGCCTTACCTGTAGGCCTTCTTGCATTCAAATAGATGCAATTTAATCCAAAAGACATTTCTCTCTGTCGTTTTCCAGCCTAATCCTACTATTTCTGATTACTGTATCTCCTTCCAGCCTTGCACTTGCCTCCCTGCCAATCTAGTTTAAACCCACCCTCGTAACACTAGCAAAACTGGCCGCCAAGATACTGGTGTCCCGTATAGTGCATGTCTCGGACAGTAATTTCCCTCTCAGGACATTACCACTGTCAAGGTTTTCTTTTTAAATGTTTCTCCTAGCTCTCTGTAATCACGCTGCAGGACCTCGTCCCTATTTCTACGGATATTATTTGTGCCAACGTGCATAATGATTTCTGGCTGCACACCTAACCCCTTGAGAATGTTCTGCAGCCACTTGGAGACATCCTGGACCCTAGCACCTGGGAGGTAACGCACCATCCTGGATTCCCTTTTGTGGCCACAGAGTCTCCGATCTGTCCCTCTAACAATCGATCCTCCTATCTTTAACGTCCTGTTTACCTTAACCCTTTCCCCCTGTGCCCCAGAGCCAGTGGTAGTACCAACCAATTTGGCTTCTGCTGCTTTACCCTGAACGGACATCGCCCCCAAGAAACCAAAATGGTCTACTTGTTATCGAGGGCAATGGCCACAGGGATTTCTGTACTCTCTGCCTACTCCCTTTGCCATTCCTGGTGGTCGCACAGCTACTCTCTGCCTGGAACATGACAGGAAGCAAGGAACGCCTGTTGGGTTAAATTATGTTTATTTAAATACAACAGGACTGACAAGTAAAACTAATGAACTGAGGGCGATGAACGTTGGACTGGAATATTACAGTCATTAAAGAAACATAACTAGGGGCGTGTCTTGGGTGTGGCCACCACACTAAAGCACTTATCTATGAAGTCCTCAGTGTCTCAGATGACCCTGAGTGCACAGTCCGCACCGACGAGCAGCCCACCCAGACCCACTCCGCTACACTACGGGCAATTTAGTATGACCAATGCACCTAACCTGCACATCTTTGAATTGTGGGAGGAAACCGCATCACCCAGAGGAATCCCATGCAGACAAGGGCAGAATGTGCAAACTCCACACAGACAGTTGCCCGAGCCAGGATTTGAACCCTGGTCCCTGATGCTATGACGTAGCAGTACTAAATACTGAGCCACCGTGCTTCCCAGCTCCAACTCCCTAACACGGTCTCCCAGGAGCTGAAGCTGGGTGCACAGTCCACACGTGTAGTCATCAGGGACGGTGGAAATCTCAGTGAGCTCCCACATCACACAAGAGGAACATGGGACTGCCATCTCGACTGCTGTAACAATAAAGTTAAAAGAACTTTCCCTGTACATTTTGTTGAGCTGGAGCTGTCCGAAGCTTCTCGTATCAAAGACTTACTGCTTACTCTGCTACAACAGCATGTCTCTCTACCCCTCTACATACAGTTTTGGTCAGGGAAGGAAGGAGACACGACAGTGATGTAGTGTTTAGGCCTTCAGCTCTCCTTGACACCTGGCCCCTGACTACCTGCTGTCCAGTGCAGGTCTCTGCTTGGCCTTGGAGGGTGTCTTGCTGAGGTCTTCCTTCTGGTAGTGGTGACTGTGTCGATGCAAATCCTCACCCCGACAGGCAATCCGTGCTGTTGCAGTCCTCTGTACTTTCTGTCTATTAGTATCGCATTTTTTGAATTCCTTTAATCCTTCGATTGCATTGCAAACTGTGTCTCCCTCCATAGCGAGAGAGATGATGTTCTTGTGAATACAGGACTATTGGAAAAGAACACCATTAGACATAGGGGCAACAATATGTCTATCCCCTCACTGAGTCTGATTTTCCTTCGATTAGGTTATATTTATTTTGTTAATCCGCCATTCCACTTTCCTGCAATTTCCCGTAACACTTTTATAAAAATCTGTCTGTCTCAGCCTTGAAGATATTTAATGATACAGCCTCAACAGCCGTCCGAATTTTCTACATTTGTTTCCCTCTCACTGATGTGAAACTTGGTGGTCTTTAATCTGGTGATTTGCCCACTCTATCTTGCATAAACTTCCAATTCTTCCTCAACTCCTGTGTCAATTTGCTCAAGTGTCAAAAGGTCACTCTCCCTGAATCCAGAAACTGCTTCTCCAAACTCAAGATTGATTCGTAGAATGTATTGAACATATTCTCTGTCTCTGTGGACAGGCTGTCCCCTTAGTCCCTAACACTCACATTCTTTCCCATGTTATCGTGTTCCCCTTAATAAACCGAAAAAAATGAATTTGGATTCTTGATAATCTTACCCGCTAATGTTTTATCACCCCTCCTCCTGCTCTTCCGCTGGCTTTTTAAGTTTAGCCCTACACTTTCTATATTCTTTTAAGACCCCCATTGACCTGCTCACTGGATACCTGCTTTAAGCTTCTCTTTCCTTTTTCATCCTGTTCGGAATTTGTGTCGTAATCTGAGGTTGCCTGGGCTTGTTTTCCTAAATTTTATCTTCGATGTAACATGCTGGGCCGACACTTTTAGTGAAATGATCCCTCAACCCACACCCCACCTTGTTCTGCTACAGTTTCGCCCAGAAGCAACCGCACTTTGCCCAGATCCTGTCATTTCTTTGCATAAAATCTGTCTACCCAATCAAAAAAGCTTTTATGTTTCAAACATTTTTGGGATCTTTTCCTCAGAAAAGTCAAAATGCGTGATATCACGGTCAATGGTCCTATAATGCTCTCCTACTTCTGCCTGGAACACTTGACTGGATTCGTTCCCCACGTGAGGCCCAGCACTGCACTGCCCATTGTTATATCTGCTCTATGTTGATATAGGAAGCTCTCTGGAATAAATTTCAAAGCACCTACCCCCCTCTTAAGAAGTTATCACTGCCCTAATGAATGTTTGGAATTGAAATACGTGAATATAATGAACCTATTATTGTTTTTACACATCTCAGTAACTTGGTTATATGCCTGATCCCGTACTTTCCTTTATCTGGGGGTCTACAATATATTCCAAGCAGTGTTTCTGTCATGGTTTTGAGACTGAACTTTAACCACCAAGCCTCATTAAAAGATCCTTTCAAGATATTGCCCCTTCTTACGCCAGTAACTGACTCCATAATTAATAAGGCAACACCACCTCCTCTGTTACCCTCTCTCCTGTCCTGACTATAGTTCTGGTACCACAGAATATTGAGTTGTCAGCCACGACCTCCCTCAAACACATCTCTATAATGGCAAACATGTCACACTTCCACATGTCATATCGTTTCCTTGTCATATCTGTCTGTCTGATAATATTAGCAGCATTAAAATAAAGCACATCCAGACTGGAATATATCACCTGGAATACTTAGTAACCTCGGAGTTCTTCAGTCATTTACTGCTCGTTATCAAGCTATCCAATTCATGAACCAAAACTGTAACTCTGGGACTGAATGAATATTTGTTGAATTGTAATTTCGTTTTTAGTAAAAGTGTTCATCAAATGCAGCTTTCCAGAACTGAACAGTCAGCTCAAAATACAACGGGTTTCTGCTGATTAATTGCCTGCTCAGTGTGCAGAGGGGACAGCCCTCAGTAATGGAAAACGTGAGGACTGCAGATCCTGGTGATCAGAGTCGAAAAGTGTGGCGCTGGCAAAGCACAGCCATTCAGGCAGCATCTGAGTAACAGCAGGGTCAAAGATTTGGCATCTGCCCTTCATGAGAAAGGCATTCGTGCCTTCCCATGTTTTCCATTCCATAATACATAGGATATTGGGAACCATACTTACTCAGGAAGGCAGCACTGTACAGAGCCCTGAAATGGAAAGCAGCCAATCAGTTGGTTGGACAGGGAGTAAACAATTTGAGGTGAAATACAGACTGATTGAAGTACAAACACAAGGATAGATAAATCCCTAGGCCAGAAGGGAAACACCCGAGGTTACTACAGCAAGAGAGGCAAGAGATTTCTGTGCCTTTAGCGATAGTCTTTGCATCTTCACTCTCCATTGGAGTAGCGTTGGTTGATTGGAGGGTGGCAAATGTTACTCCCATGTTCAGGCAAGGGAACAGGGATTGTCCCGAGAATGACAGACCAGTCAGTCTTACATCAGTATTGGGCAAAGTATTGGAGAGGATTCTGAAAAATCATAGTTGATTAGAAATAGTCAGCATGGGTTTGTGAGGGGCAGGTCATAACTCACAACTCATATTTGATTCTTTGAGGGTGGGACTAAACACACTGAAGAAGGTAGAGCAGTGAATTCGGAGTTGATGGATTTTAACAAGGTGTTTGATAAGCTTCCCCGAGGTAGTTTCATTCAGAAAGTAAGGAGGCATGGCATACAGGATGACCTATCTGTCTGGATACAGAATTGGCGAGCCCATAGAAGACAGAGGGTGGTGGGAAATGGGAAGTATCCAGTGTGGAACAAGGTGACCAGTGGTGTTCCGTAAGGATCGGTTCTGGGACCTCTGCTGTTGGGAATTTGATAAATGACTTGGATGACGAAGTGGAAGGGTAGGTTAGTAAGTTTGATGATGTAACACCGGTTGGTAGAATTGTGGGTAGTGTGGATGGCTGTTGTAGTTTGCAGGACTGTTGACAGGATGCAGGACTGGGCTGCTAAATGGCAGATGGTGTTCAATATGGAAAAGTGGGATGCGATTAATTTTGGAAGGTCGAATTTGAATGCAGAATACAGGGTTAGAGGCAGGATTCTTACATTGTGGAGGAACGGGGTATCATATGGGCCATGGCATAGCTCCCACAAAGTTTCTACCCAGGTTTATAAGGTTGTTAAGAAGGTGGTTGATGTGTTCATTCGCCGAGGGATTGAGTTTAAGAGCTGGAAGGTTATGCTCCAGCTATATGGAGCCCTGGTGAGACCACACTTAGAATATTGTGATAGTTTTGGTTGCCTCATTATAGGAAAGATGTGGAAGCTTTGATGACCGTACTGAAGAAATTTATCAGGATGCTGCCTGGACTGGAGGGCATGTCCTGCAAAGAAAATTTGAGGGAGCTAGGGCGTTTTCCTCATTGTTACGAAGAAGAATGAAACGTGACTTGACAGCGGTGTACAAGATGATGAGAGGCACAAATAGAGTGGATAGCCAGAGACGTTCTCCCAGGGTGGAAATGGCTATCTCGAGGCGTTATGATTTTAAGGTAATTGGAGGAAGGTTTAGGGGAGATGTCAGAGGTAGGTTCTTTACACAGAAAGTGATGGGTGTGTGCAATGAACAGCCAGCAGTTGTAGTATAATCAGCTATATTAGGGATATTTAATTGGATAGGAACATGAATGATAGAATATGAAAGGTATTTCGGTTAGTCTGATCTTAGAGTAGGATAAATGGTCGACAGAACGTCTAGAGCTGAAGGGCCTGTACAGTCCTGCACTGTTCTATGTTTCCAGCTTCACCCAGCTTGTGGATTCTCATCTATTGTCGAATGTGTGAGGGAGTGATGTGTGTGAGATCAGGAAGCTTCGGAGGAGTGTAAGGCCAAAACCTCCAGTTATGGTGTGCATTGTCACAGTCACCTGAAAGCCAGTATAATAGGTGTGGTTACTGAGACCAGACAGAATCCGCCAAGTTCAGTTATTAATGTGATTTTTGGATTGCCGTTTGCTGCTGGTTGCTTCACATAAATTTCACTGTGTGACCCATATAGTAATCTCTGACCATTCATAGAAATGTACAATTTTATTTTGATACTGGAGAATGTGAACGTGACATTTATTGGATATGGCTTTAGAGGTTTCTTTGTGAGACACAAGACACTGGGCGGCACAGTGGCACAGTGGTTAGCACTGCTGCCTCACAGCGCTTGAGACCCGGGTTCAATTCCCGCCTCAGGCGACTGACTGTGTGGAGTTTGCACGTTCTCCCTGTGTCTGCGTGGGTTTCCTCCGGGTGCTCCGGTTTCCTCCACATCCAAAGATGTGCAAGTCAGGTGAATGCTAAATTGCCCGTAGTGTTAGGTAAGGGGTATGGGTGGGTTGCGCTTCGGCGGGTCGGTGTTGACTTGTTGGGCCGAAGGGCCTGTTTCCACACTGTAATGTAAACTAAACTAAACACTGCAATCGATTGTCAATTTGTTAACGTCCAGAGTGCAGATATATTGAGTCTGGGAGGCAGGTCAGATTGCATCGCCGTAGGTAACTTGTATTGTGTGATTCTGACTCTCCATGTCAACCCGTCTGCTCTCTAGGCCAGGCTCTGACTGAAGATGAATTTCAAAACCTGGTTGCTGGTCAGCCATTAGTATCTAACCTGGACAATATTTGTACCGACACTGAGACCAGTGATAGTCTGTTAGCGGGTTCACCCCTGCCCAAGGAGGATTCCAAATTATTTGTTTTGAAGTAAAGTTTGACTGACTACCCTGAACCAGATTAGTAGCCCAATGCATAGATTTTGGAACAGGCCACTGAGTCTCTCTGTATCACAGGCAGCTGTGAGGTCCAATAACACTGTAAATGATTTCAGATAAATTGGAAGCAATTTTCAGCATAGCTCATTGCAAGGTGTTGAGTTTACTGACCCGAACAATAATCGGATGTTTGCTATATTTCATCAATTGAACAACAATAAGATGGGAACGACAATCATTCAACTGAACTATAATCTCTTAAGTCATTTTTTTTTATTCTATATTTATGGAACTAAAATATAAACTCCTGTCAAGATTTTCTAAAACAGAAATAAAGCATGTACATTTTATTTTATCGAAATAAATAACATAACTCTTGTGGTGATTAGAATTAGATATCCAATGTCAGGATTCAAAGCAATGCTTTGCCGCACCAGTATTTTTAAAGTGGGCGGCTTCTGAATGATTACATATTCAGAGTGAGCAGAAGATTGAACATACAAATAGAATTAGCGTTCTTATACATTTATATATTATCAGTCAGTTTAATTTCTCACTGAAATGTACGATCTTCAGCTATTTGCCAGCAATTTAAAATTGGCAATAATTCAACATGGACTGTGAATATTAAATTAAATAAATTATTTGTGTTACCACATTTTAGTAAACCATAATTTGAAAACTTCCAATTTTTAAAATGAATGATACTAAATATGAAATGTGAGGAGTGAAAAAAAAACAACGAACATAATATCGTGTCAGTGAAAAGTCAGAGCTTTCCAAAGGGTTTTGTGCCAAAGCAATGGTTATTTGTTTTAGTAATTGGAATACAACATGTAAAGTATTCATGTTCTGAGTAATAATTAGACTTCATAATGAAGCTGACCTTGCAATACTTGCATTTCAAATGATTATGCTGCACAAAATAATCAGATATTTGCGAGCATTTACACCGTAAAATAATTGGATACTGACTTTTATTCACAGCTGACACTTGATAGTGTACAAAACTTTAAAGTACAGGAGGAAGCCATTGGCATTATGCATGATCAGCTCCAAAAATGTCTCCCACGCACCTTCCATTTGCCAGCCCTCTCTCTGTTGCCCGTTAAATTCATAATTTCCAAATATATACTCAGTTCTCTTTTGAATCTTCATTCACAACTTTCCCAGCCATGTCAACTCCAATTCGTAACAACTTTCTAATAAAGACACTTTTCCTTCTTTCACTCCTCGCTCTTTTGCTGACAACCTTGAAATTAGAAATCTTTGCCGCTATAATGCCAACTAATAGAGTATTATTTTTCACTCTGACAGTTTTTTCATACTTTTGATCACTGCAATAAACTCATAGCTTTGTCTGTTCTGCTCCAGGAACAATAAGCCTTGCAAGAACTGTAACAAACACTACAATGGCAAAACAAGCAGAAAACTAATCACCAGGATATGTGAATATCAACTAGCCACAAAATACATAACCCCAACACTAATTTCTTACGTACTGATGAGGAAGTACGCCACTTTGACTAGGTCTGCATATCCATCCTAGGACAGGCCACACAGAGACAAGCACACGAATTCCTAGAAACATGGCATTCCAGAACACATCAGTTTTGACTCCATGTAGCACTCTCTGAGAACAAGGGCCGGAAATGACATCATCGATAGAGGAAATTACATTACCAACGTAAGGAAACTGAAACACTTAAATAGAAAGTGAGAGATAACACCAGCACTTCACTGGAGGCTCACTTACTGAGACAGTCAATGGAACAAACCAGGAACAGCCATTAGCTATTGCTTCAGAATATATCAGTGTTCATGGCAGCCACCACATAGAATCATTGAATGAAAATGCGAGCCTGCACCACCAATTGCATATCCAAAGGCCTTTTTGAAAGTTTGTGAGATTATCTGCTCAATCACCCGCCGAGGGAATGCACTCCAGCCACATGTCACCAGGGGCAGAACGGTGGCTCAGTGGTTAGAACTCATGCCTTAGAGCGCGGGGATCCAGGATTTATTCCAACCTTGGGTGACTGCCTGTATGGATTTTGCACATTCTCCCCGTGTCTGCGTGGTTTCCTCTAGGTACTCCGGTTTCCTCCCATAATCCACAGATGTGCAGGTGAGGTGAATTGGCCATGCTTAATTGCCCATCGTGTTCAGGGATGTGCAGGTTAGGTGCATTAGTCAGGGGTAAATATAGGAGGAACGTGTTTGTGTGGGTTATTCTTTGGAGGGTCAGTGTGGATTTGTTGGGAGAAGAGCCTATTTCCACACTGTAGGAATTTTATATTCCATGTCTGTGCCACCCTCTCAGTTCAAAACAGACTCCACAAATCCTCTCTCAATCCCATGCCTTTCACTTTAATCATGTATCCCTTTGTTTTTGACCCTTGGGGTAAGGGAAACAGCTGCTGTCTGTTCATCCTATCCATTCCCCTGATGCTCTTGTGCACCTGTACCAGGTTTCCTCCTCAACCTTCCCTGCTGCAATGAAAAAAGAGCAAGTTTAGCCCTCGCCCTTCACAGTTTGAGTACTCGCTTGTCTTGTTAATTCAGATGTGCATCATCTCACATTTATCAGTGTTAAACTGTTTAACGGCTATTAATCTGGGGATATAGAAATCATCTGTTTATATCGTCCTGAGGCTAACCATTTCCTCCTCACTATGAACCACCCAGTTAATCTTTGTGTCATCCCCAACATTAGTTATCATTCCTCTGCCGTCCATCTTCCACATTCACACTATCATTATTTATAAATGTCACAAACAAACCTTGATTTCCTTCCTGTTCTCCAGATGTTATTCACAAAGGTGGAATTAAGAATTCCAGTCCTTTGCTATTCTTATTTTGGGGAATTTACAAAGTGATGTAGTTAACACCTGTTGCGTGGGAGCTGCAAATAGCATTTTCGAAACAGAGTTGAATTCACCTTTTACACTCTGCCCCTCAGCAAGTCTTATTCATAAAGCGTGTACCTAATTTAGGATGAACTAGGGTTTGGCACCTTGCACTGGAACATTAGCCTTTTGTGTGGCACTGTTCTTCGTAAAATAGTCAGAACTGAAGACATTTTTTATCTGCAGGATTGACACTGACTCATTGCTTGAATCAGTTCATGTGATGAGGATAAATACTCAATTAAATTCTACGTCATGGACAAACTGCAGGAGATCAAATCATGTTCTCGTGTCTACCTTGAATTGGAAGCAAATACACACTGTTAAAAAAATCAAAAATGTTGAGACACCATACCAAGAGAAAAAAAAACATGTCATCTGCATTTGATGGAGATACAGAAATACAGAGTGAATGTGCAATCTGATCAAGAATCAAGTCAAAGAAAATGAAGTACATCAAATTTTAATCTTCAATGGAACCAGATCCCAATTTTCCTGAACAGAGATATTTTTCACCCAACCTCACTTTTGCTAAAGCAAGTTTTTCCCAGTCACTAAAACTTCATTAGCCATTCTTCCTCCGCCTTCCTACTCTTTTTTACACTCCTACTTCCCTTGCATTACCCCTTCTCCTGCTACATACTCTTCCACTGATGATATATCTTCACATATTTCTTCTCCCACTCCCACTGTAAATTAAACCAGTTCCCTAGTTACTCCCACTTCCACTGGCCATTCCTTTCCCTGTTTGCTTTCCAACTGGGTGATGGGAACTGCTGGGCTTCTGTGCTGCTAATGGTCATCAGTGAATGATGAGATTCAGATGATCAATGGCCAATAGGAACAGACAATAGTGTATGTCTGTCACTGTCCAATGCACCGTGAAGAGGGTGTTTTTTTTCCGATACAGAGTGGAACATTTTTCCTGTCTCTGTGTCACAGTGCGTAATCAAACAGCCTCATCACAAATAGGACAAACCTCTCCTCAGAAACTGACGTCCATGCATCAGTTTTTCCTTAAACGTTGTGAGGACAGTGACCACATTGTTCAAATAAACTGTGCTCTATCATTTTACAGATTTTCCAATGTCATAAGAGGTGAGATCAGCGTAACTTCCCTTGCATCAAAGTAATATTTGACTCATGTAGCACCATTAACCCTCAGCAAACTGTGGTTAACGGGAATCAGATGAAATTCTGTGCTGGTAATTTCCTCATTGAACAATGACAACTTCCCTAGAGCTATTGGGAATGACAAATAAACTCTGCCTTTGCGAGTGCCTTCCAAAACCATGGATGGATTTGTCTTATTAATAACATCATTTGTTTTCACAGTTTGGTCTAAAGTCTGAGAAAACTAACACATTGCTGGTTGAGTGTCACCCCAATGAAATCAGAGCATTACAATAAGATAACGATTCCGATTATTTTCAGTCAATTACTTTCTGAGGACTGATCGTGCGATTTCACTGCCACTGAGATCAACATTTTCTCTGCCCACCAGCATCTCATCACATTGGCTCAAGGCTGCACCATTACCCAATTCTACTTCATTCTCCAGCTCATTCGCTGTGCTCGCCAGTTATGTGAGGACTACAATAACTTAGAGATGCCCACGAGCCTCTAGAATCTGCCATCCCACCCATGCACTGCGCTCTGAGTCCATCCCCTCCCCCAAGGCCACCTCCTGTCGTGTATTCACCATCCCTCCTAAACCTCCACGCTCTAATGCTGAATGTTCTGTACTCAGCAAAGGTCTCAGCTTTATCCCTCTGTGTCCCCACTTTAATGAATTTCAGGAACGACGTCACGTTGAACTCCTCTTCCACCGTCTTCTCCTCGGTGTCCATTTCTTTGGACAAGAGTCCACTCACCACTCCACAGACCCTTCCCCCAGCTCCAACACTCTCCCTCCACCTGGACCCATTCCTCTGGTTTTACTTTGATTCAATCTGTTCTTTGAGAACTTTCAATGTGACATTGGTTGTTTTAATTTCTCTGCATCCCCCTCACCCTATCCCACCTATCACTCTCTGAACAGACTGTACGCTGTATGCTTCGATCCAACCCTGACTGTGTTATTCAGCCTGTGCCGATAAGGTTGGTGCTGCTGTAGTCTGGTGGACTCACCTCTCCACTTCAGAGGCTGAATGCCAGCTCTCAGATACCTCCACAAATCACCTGCTGCTCCATAATCCCTGACATGGCACACCAGGCCATTTTATTAACTAAATCTGACCTCATTTCATATGGAGATTCCCACCCACTCGCCCCCACGTAACAGTCCCGAAGCCGATGGTTCTCTGATAGCATAGCTCGCTTTTATGTCCTCCTGAAAATCCACAAACAGAATTGCCTGGGCAGACCCATTGCTTCAGCCATACAGACGGGGTGCATGGATACATACATGGGCATAAGATATACCTGTTTCTTCATGGGGTACGTAGATCATTCCTTGTTTCAGTTCTTTCCAGCCCCCACTCACAACTGTTTCTCTGATACGTAGATGATATCTGAGCTGTTGCACCTCTCTCTTGTCCAGAATTGGAAAGGTTCATCGTTTCCAATTTTCACTCCTCCCTCATTTTCACCTGGTCTATCTCTGACTCCTCCGTTTCTTTCCTCGTCATCACTGCTTCTATTTCTGGGGATAGGCGGTCACTGATATCCAGTATTAAGCCATCGAATCCCACTGCAACCTGGAGTATACACTCTCACACCCTGTTTCCTGCAAAGACTCCATTCCATTACCCCAGTTCCTCCCTCTCAACCGCATTGCTTCTGATGATGTCAACTGCAGACATGTGGCGTCTGAAATGTCCACCTTCATTCTCAACCGAGAATTCCCCGGCACTTTTGCAGACAGGGTCCTCAACCACTTCTGACCCACCTCCTGCAAACCTACCCTCACCCTCTCTCCTCCCTCCTGCAACAGCGTTAGAATTCCCCTTGTCCTTACCTACCGTCCCACCAGCATTCACATGCAGAAGATCATCAGTCTGCATTTTCCCCACCTCCAGCGAGATGCCACCACCAGACATATATTTTCCTCCTCTCCCTTTTCTGCCTTCTGAAGTGATCATTTCCTCCAGGACACCCTTGTCCGCTCGAGATTCACTGCCAACATCTCCCCTCAATTCCCCACCGCCCACCACATGTCCACCTCACTTACCCTGCCGGAGGTGTTACACTTTCCCATTTACCTCCTCCCTCCTCACTATCCAAGTGCTCAAACATACCTT
Source organism: Chiloscyllium plagiosum (assembly GCF_037043375.1). Taxonomy (NCBI): domain Eukaryota; kingdom Metazoa; phylum Chordata; class Chondrichthyes; order Orectolobiformes; family Hemiscylliidae; genus Chiloscyllium; species Chiloscyllium plagiosum. The sequence goes on along the minus strand of NW_028270178.1, from coordinate 69,499,284 downwards.
CCAAGTGAATCAATATCCTATCAACTTTTCCCACAATCCAGTCTACTCCATTCGCTGCTCACATTATGATTTGCTCTACATTGGAGAAACTAAAGGTAGACTGGGTGAACACTTCACAGAATATCCAAGCTGTACCTATGCAAAAGACCCCGATTTTCCAGTTGCCTGCCAGTTTAATATCCCATCCTGTTCCCTGGCCAATATCTCTGTGGCAGGCTTGCTGCAGTGTTCCAGGACATTTCAACGCAAGCTGGAAGTATAACACCTCATTTTCCGTGGGCGGACCTTGCAGCCCTTCAGTCTCAAAATAATGTTCAATAATTTTAGGGACTGAACTCCTCAATGCCCCCTTCCTATACCACCAGGCCGAGTACTCACTTAGCCTTCCATTACTCACCGCCTATTTAAGCTACTAACAGTCTCCATTAACAGCTATTCAGCCTCTTCTGTATATAAATCAACATTTTCAGGGCTACCATCCGTTCTGAGGAAGGGCCACTGGACTAGAAACTTTAATTCTGGTTTCTCTGCAGAGGCTGCTAGACTCGAAACGTCAGCTCTTTTCTCTCCTTACAGATGCTGCCAGACCTGCTGAGATTTTCCAGCATTTTCTCTTCTGGTTACAAATTACTCGAGATTCAACTGAGTAGCAGCTTTGTTTGTGTCGTTCAGATCAGTCAATTTGTCACAGTTGAGAAAGAAAAAAATCGATAGAGGGAAACTCAGCAGTTCTGGCACTCTCTGAGCAGAGGTACACAGAATTAACCTTTGATTCCAATATGACTTATTCAGAACAGTGTCACATCATATTCGAAATGTTAACTTTGTTTCTTCTGCAGATGCTTCCTCATCTGTTGCGCTTCTCCATCATTTTTATTTGTCTTTCATGTTTCCGTATCACTATATTTCATGCGTCTTGACAGGGCTACATGCTGAATTTGATTATATATGGACAATGTAGTCCTTTCCTTTTCCTATTATCGCTGGTGTGTCTGTGACACCTGTGTTACGGCCGAAATCTGTTTCTTCTTTAAGATTCAAAGGAAAAAGAATATTTTTCTGATTAAACTGTAAATCTCAGGAACGCCACTTTGTTTGAAAAGACATTTCAGAGGCAGCTGAAATTTCATGAGATAACATGAATAATGTATTGATGGTGGAACACTCTGTGTCCTTCGTTGAACCGGCTTGTCTACCCCCTCTCCAAAGTCTTTGATTACATAACACAGAATTATTTACAGCAAAAGTGGGGGCAACTCTGCCCATTGTCTCTTCCACCTTGGAACGACTATATCTCCCCTTTTTGTCTCCTGTACTGTCCTCATAGCCCTCCACATTTTGTTATTAGTGTCTGCTTTTAATTTTAAGTATCCTGCCAGATATGGACAATACGATCAAACTCAAACAAAAGAAAACAGAACTTAGAGGGCATGCTCAGCAGGTCTGACAGTACCTGTGAAGAGAACTCAAGGTTAATGTTTCTGGTCCAGTGATCCTACTCAATCTGTATTTCCAATGATTAAATGGTGTGTATATAAAATATAGTTCACTTTATCACAATTAAAATGATCCTGTTCAGTTCACATTGTCATTCAGCATTGCATCTCCCAAATGTTGGCTGTTTCCTTGTTGTGCATTACATTTAATTCTGTCTGTCAGAAAGAATGATGATGACTGGGGAATATCATTGTACTCCTCATGCAGTCTCCACAGCCACTATCCCCATTCTGTCCTATGTCCCAGCTAATGTCATGTTCATTCGAAACTGACTCATTAATTCATAAGTCTTAATGAATAAGTTCATTGTAATTATCACTTTTGGTTTTGGACTGAGGACAAAATGCGTTAAAATACGATTTTATAGCAAATAAAACAGCATTTAGAAGTTTGTCAATTTGTATAAATAAATTATTGAAGCATATTCCCTAAAGAAGTTCCAAGGTTGCCTTTTTTAGAGCAATGAGAGGAACATTCAGAGAAGTCCACACTTCCTGTCAATATTCAGGGTAAATGTGCCCAGTGACTGTGTTGACTGGCGTTTGTTCCCGTGGAGGAGAGAACAGCACAGTAACAACATCCTGGTTGTATTTATTTTGGGGGGTGGATGGATTTGGGGAGACATGGTTACAGCATAGTAAACGGACAACAGAGCAGAATGATCTAGCCTACGAAAAGATAACATCCATCATTCTCCCTCACAACTGACTTCACTAGAGCAATTGGTGATGGGAGATTTGACCAATAGCCAGCAATGTCAACATGTAGTCAAGTCCAGTCATATTGTGAACTGAATGTGCTGGATTGAATGTTGGGACTGATTGTTCAGTGACTATGATTAATGTCAGTCTCCATGCAATATAAATGTGTCACTGGAGGGTTTCCCTCTCCTATAGGTGAAGGGCTTCATTCAGTGCGCTATCCCAATGTAGTAGCAGATGCATCAAATCCAACAGTAGCAGAGATCAACAGCTGCGTAGACAGAGAGAGGACAGATCTGAATCTGAGAATAGCGGACTGGAACATTACAACAATGGAGAGGAGGTTTTTCTTGAGTATTTTCAAGATTTCTCCCTGTTGGGAATTTCTACCATATCGGATATTAGCAGTGCTTATGATTATTCTGGGCGGGGTGGAGGGTGTGCTACTAACCTATTATCGCTATTGTTGGTGCTCTCTGCCTCTGTCCATTCATTAATCCCGCAAACAAGTTTGAACCTCGTTGCAATTCCTGTTATCTATATTTGTCAGAGAAAGAATCTATTGTCTTCAGTTTTAATTGCAGTCTCCATTCATTATCTATGAATTGCCGACCATTCCCTCACACACATCTGAGAACAAAACTGTGCAAAACCTCGAGATCCCTTTTTGCCCTGAACTGATTTATGTCTCGTGATCTCTCTGTCACCAAACCTGTCCACTCACAGCTCCTAATATCCCCAATCTTCATCTCTGCGTCAGTGCTGTGGCTGAGCAATCCGTTGCCTACACTTTGGTAAAATTCAGACTTAATGTTTCAAGGTCTCTTCTGACCACTTTTTCGATTACAAATATTTCAATCATAAAATTGTTCTTGTCTCGGACGTTACTACATGATTAGGACAATATATAAATGTAGGAATGTCGCTGGATGTAATTCAGGAGCAAAGCTTATTAAACGGAAGATATTGTTTCAAGTGATTTGTTTCAATTCCACCACAGCTGATGACAGAACTTCAATAAAACTGATAAGAATTAGAATAAAAGTGAATTGCACAAAAACAAACATAAAAGCAACATTTTGTCTGAAAACCTTCCTGTTTCACTGATCACCTTCGGTAAAGAAAACTAATGTTATTACCCGGTCTGGGTTAAGTGAGACTTCACACCCATGACAATATGCTTTACTTTATATTGGCTTGTAGAATGGCCTCGGAGTCAGGGCAATTCGTGATGGTCACCAAATGCTGCCCTTGGCAGAGATGCCAACGTCCCACGAAATAACAAAATTGAAGGTGAAATCAAATAAAGGAAGATGCTGAAAATCTGACATTATACAAGATAATGCAAAGAAACAAACAGAAAGTGCTGGGGAACTTTCCTGAACAGAAAGCAGCTGGAAAGGAGTGTGATTAATACCATTGACAAGGGAAGTCTGCTTTGAAAGGGAGGAGGAATCAATAGGAATCAATAGGAATCAATAGGATCAATAGAAGGATATAGAAGAAAAAGAGCAAACAAAGAGAATGATGATCAGCTGGGCTGGAAATAAAATGTGTGATTCACCTCATTTATTTTTCGCCATTCCCATCTTCCTGAATATCATGCCCATGTACATACAGGTATTCCCCGCTTTTCAAAAGTTCGCTTTTCACCTCTTCCCTTTCCGAATGACCTACATTACTGCCTTGTTTCGCTAACCAAAAAAAATCCATAGAGCATTTTCACTTTTACGAAGAAAGGCGAAATTTTTCCCATATAAATTAGTGCTACTGCACTTTACACCATATCAGCTCGCGAACGATTTCTTTCAGATAGCGAGGGAAACTTGTATTTGTCTAAGTCCATGTTTAAAGCGATTTGATTTCCCTTGTCAGTATTCCCTGAGTGTGGTCACCTTCTTATATTTGTTAACGGGATATGGGTATCTCTGACTGGGCCAACAGTAGTTTATTTTCACAGTTGCTCTTGAGAAGATCTTGAGCCACTGCAGTCCACATGATTGATCTGATTTGATTTGATTTATTTCAGTCAAATGTACAATGGAAAGGTTTGTTTTGCAAGTAGTGCAGGCACATGGTAGTAAACAAGAAAGCAGAGATCTTGGGGTACTTACACAGAGTGAGGCATCCAGCTTCATATGAGGCGAACAAAGCAAAATCGACATTAACAAGATTAATATTATTTGAAAAGTTAGATATGTCAATTCGTCAGTCTAATTATGGAGGGTAGGAAGTGTTCCTGAGCATGCTGGTCCATGTTTTCAAGCCTCTGTGTCTCCTCCCTATTGGAAGAGGTTTTAGGAGATCATTACCGGTTTGGGAGAAATCTTTGATGTTGCCAGCCTTTCTGTGACAATGACTAGTATAAATGACGGAAGGTGGTCTTCCGTGATAGACTGGGCTGTGCACACAACCGTCTGTAGTTTCTTATGGTCCTGGGCAGAGCAGTTACCATGTCAGACTATTATGCACGTGAATAGAATGATTTCAGTTGCCAGTGTACGGAACATTGGGAGACGGATTGTTCCAAAATAGTTAATAAAATAGATGTAACAATTGGCTGTTAAATGGATACCCATGTTTTGGTTGCTGTTTTGACAATAATTGTAATTTAACCATTAATTTTAAATTATGTCTTCGATACCAAAACCCAGGTGAGTTAATTGTATTGCCAACATTGAACCAATGAGCCATCACCTGCTTCAAACGAATAGAGAAGCCGTCACCATCACAACGAGGGAGAAAAAGACAGAAACAAAGGGAAGGAGAGAGAGAACACAGCGAGGGAAACAGATGGACAGTCAGTCAAAGAGAGAACGGAAACAAAACAAGGAAACAAACCGTCACATGGACAGGGAGCAGGGAAGATAGTCGTTTCAGGGAAAGAAACAGAAGGCAGGGAAAAGAAAAACACAGGGAAACAGACGGTGTGAGAGACACAGTGAGAGACAAAGGACACGGGGAGCTGGGGATGGGGTCACAGGGAATTGGGGGGGATGGGTGAAGCTGGGGGTGAGGTGCAGAGAGACCTGGGCGTGAGCACTGGAGGGAGCTGGGAGGAGGGAGGTGAGGAATTATTTTGACCTGTAACAAGATGTCCAGGCATATCATAGTAAGCAAGGATGTATAGAACGATGGGTGTAAAACATGACTGAGAGGCATATAGGTTACGCTGCACAGCGCATGCGCTAGGCGAGATCAACATGAACAAGATCAACGTTATCTAAGATTAGAGAGCCCATTCATCAGTCTCACAACAGTCAGGAAGAAGCTGTTACTGAACCAGCTGCTCTGTGTTTTCAAGCTTCTGTATCTTTTAGCCTCATTGAAAAGGTTGTGGGAGATCTTTACAGGCATGTGATGGGTCGTTGGTAATGTTAGAACAAGGAGCATTCGAGTACAGGAACAGGCCATTAGGCAGTTAAAGCTTGCGCCGACCAGATCTTCTGTCTAATTCCGTCGCCTATTTTCTCAGGGTCTTTATCACTTTGCTCCCTGCCCATTCATGTATCGTTCTGGAAACATCTTAATTGGAGCACCACTGGTCACAGTTCTCCATTTTGAGAAACTGCCTTCCCCTACCACGCTCTGTACCTTGTTGCCCAGCCAGTTCTTTATCCATGCAGCTATCACACCCGGGACACCATGTGACTTCACTTTCTCCGTAAGCCGAGCATGGGAAAACATATTGAACGCTTTCCTGAAATCCATATACATGACATCTACAGCCCCTCCCTCATCAATCAACTTTGTCACTTCCTCAAAGAATTCTATTAAGTTGGTAAGACATGACCTTCCCCGCACATAACCATCTTGCCTATCACTGATAAGACCATTTTCATCCAAATGAGAATGGACCCTATCCCTCAGTATCTTCTCTAGCAGCTCCCAACCCCTGATGACAGGCTCACTGGTCGATAATTAACTGGATTATTCATGCTACCCTATTTAAACAACAACTTTCCAGTCATCCGGGACCTCAGTTGTGTTCAAGGATGCTACAAAGATATCTGTTCATGCCCCAACTATTTCCTCTTCCCCTTCACTCAGTAATCTTGGATAGCGGTGGAGCTTCTCCTCCAAACGAAGATGAAGGAAGCTAGAGTCAAGCTCAGCTCTAGAGGATTACAGACAGGTGAGGAAAGAGCTCAAAAATGGTCTTAGGAGAGCCAGGAGGGGACAAGAGAAAAGCTTGGCAGATCGTAATACGGAGAACACAAAAGCATTTTATATTTATGTGAGGAATAAGAAAATGGTCAATGAAAGAGTAGGTCCGATTAGGGAGACTATAGGGAACTTGTGTGTGGAGTCCGAGGAGGTAGGGGAAGCTCTAAATGAGTTTTTTACTTCTGTCATTCTGAAAGAAACGAACTTTGTAGTGAATGAAACCATTGAAGAGCAGATGTGCATGCTGGAATGGATAGAGATAGAGGAAGCTAATGTATTGAAAAGTTTGTCAAACATTAAGATCGACAAGTCGCCAGGTCTGAACCAGATTTGTCCTCGGCTGCTTTGGGAAACGAGAAATGCCATTACTTAACCGCTTGCGAAGATCTTTGCATCCTCGATCACCACTGGAGTCGTACCTGAGGACTGGAGAGAGGCAAATGTAATTCCTCTCTTCAAGAAAGTAAATAGGGAAATCCCAGGCAAGTACACATCAGTAAGTCTCACGTCTGTCGTCTGCAAGGTGTTAGAAAGGATTCTGAGGGATAGGATGTATGACCATCTGGAAGAGCATGGCTTGATTAAATGCAGTCAACACGGCTTTGTGAGGGGCAGGTCATGCCTCAAAAATCTTATCGAGTTCTTTGAGGATGTGACTAGAAAAGTTGATGAGGGTCGAGCTGTGGGTGTGTGTATATGGACTTCAGCAAGGCATTTGATAATGTTCCCCCAGTAGGCTCATTCAGAAGGTCAGGAGGAATGGGATACAGGGGAAATTAGCTGCCTGGATACAGAATTGGGTGGCCAACAGAAGACAGCAAGTGGTAGTAGAAGGAAAATATTCTGCCTGGAAGTCTGTGGTGAGTTCCCTCTGTCCTTGGGCCTCGACTGTTTGTTATTTTTATTAATGACTTGGATGACGGGATTGAAGGATGGGTCAGCAATTTTGCAGACTACACAATGGTTGGAGGTGTCATTGACAGTATAGAGGGCTGTTGTAGGCTAGCGGGACATTGACAGGATGCAGAGATGGGTTGAGAGGTGGCAGGTGGAGATCAACCTGGATAAATGCGAGGTGACGCATTTTGGAAGGTCGATTTTGAAAACTGAGTACAGGATTAAGGATAGAAGTCTTGGCAGTATGGAGGAACAGAGGGATCTTGGTGTGCAGGTACATAGATCCCTTAAAATGGCCACCCAAGTGGACAGGGTTGTTAAGAAAGCATATGGTGTTTTGGCTATCATTAACAGGGGGACTGAGTTTAAGAGTCGTGAGATCTTGTTGCAGCTCTATACAACTTTGGTTAGACCGCACTTGGAATACTGCGTCCAGTTCTGGTCGCCCTATTATAGGATAGATGTGAATGCTTTGGAGAGGGTTCAGAAGAGGTTTACCAGGATGCTGCCTGGATTGGAGGGCTTATCATATGAAGAGAGGTTGACTGAGCTCGGACTTTTCTCATTGTAGAAAAGGAGGAAGAGAGGGGACCTCTTTGAGGTATACAAGATAATGAGAGGCATAGATAGATTCGATAGCCAGAGACTATTTCCCAGGTCAGAAATGGCTAACACGAGGGGTCATAGTTTTAAGCTTGTTAGTGGAAAGTATAGAGGGGATGTCAGAGGCGGGTTCTTTACACAGAGAGTTGTGAGAGCATGGAACGCATTGCCAGCAGCAGTTGTGGAAGCAAGGTCATTGGGGACATTTAAGAGACTGCTGGACATTCATATGGTCACAGAAATTTGAGGGTGCGTACATGAGGATCAATTGTCGGCGCATAATCGTGGGCTGAAGGGCCTGTTGTGTGCTGTACTTTTCTATGTTCTATGTTCAATGTTCTAGATGTTGTCAGCCTTTCTGCGGCAACGAGTCAATGCTTGGGAGATTGTCTGTGCACCCAACCTTCTGTAGTTTCTTATGGTCCTGGGCAGAGCGTTGCTGTATGAAGCCGTGACGCACCCAGACAGTATGCTCTCAATGGTGTATCTGTCGAAGTAGTGCATGCTGAATTTCCTGAGCCTCCTGAGGAAGAAGAGGCGTTGTTAAACTTTCTTGACTGTCACACTTATGCAAGAAAACCAGGGTAGGTTGTCGGTTATTGTCACTCTGAGGGAGTTGATGCTCTGCACTCCCTCAACCATTGATATAGATGACGTCATGTTCCTCTCCTTTCTTTCTTAAGTCAATAATCAGTTCCTTACTATTGACGGATTTGAGAGAGAGGTTATTATAATTACACCATGCCACTAAGCCCTCGATCTCCTTTCTGTATTCTGGCTCATCGTTGTTTGATATCCCTCCTGATTTGGTGATGTCATCAGCGAACTTGTAGCTGGTGTTGTTTGGAATTTGACAACACAGCCGCGTGTGTACAGGGCATACAGTAGGGGGCTGAGGACACAGCCATGGGAGTACAGGGAGTACAGTAGGGGACTGAGGGCACAGCCATGTGTGTACAAGAAGTACAGTAGGGGGCTGAGGGCAGAGCCGTGGGTGTACGTGGAGTACAGTAGGGGGCTGAGGGAACAGCCATGTGTGTACAAGGAGTACAGTCGGGGGCTGAGGGCAGAGCCGTGGATATACAGGGAGTACAGAAGGGGGTTGATGACACTGCTGTGGGTGCACGGAGAGTACAATAGGGGGCAGAGAACACATCCTCCAGGAGTTCCAGTGTTGAGTTTTATTGTGGGGAATGTGCAGATACCTATCTTCACAGATTGTCGTCTGTGTGTCAGAAACCGGGGATCCAGTTGCAGAGGGTGGAGCCGTGATCAAGGTCACCGAGTATTGGGATCAGCCTGGAGGGGATAATGATATTGAAGGTACAGCTGTAGTCAATGACCAGGAGTCTGGTGTAGGCATCTTGTTGTCCAGATGTCACAGGGATGAGTGCAGAGCAGGTATATGGCATCCCGTTGTGGACCCGTTACATCAGTCGGCACATTATAGGGCAACAGGTCAGGCTGGGATACTGAAGGTGGTGTGGGCCACAAACAGCGTCTCAAAGCACTTCATGTTTATTGAGGTCAGATCCACTGGGCGGAAGTCATTAAGAAACATTACATGTGCTTTCTCACTTGCAAGGATGATGGTGGTCTTCTTGAAGCAGGTTGGGATTTCGGCTTCAGGAGAGAGAGGTTGAAGATGTTTGTTAATATCTCTGCCAGTTGGTCTTCACAGGATCTGAGTGCTCAGCCGGGAACACTCTCCAGGCCTGTCGCTTTCCTTGACTTGACCTGCAGGAAGACTGATCATGTCTGCAGTGGTGACAGCGGGCACAGGTACATCCGAGGCTGTCAGGGCAGATTTCATGCTGACAGTCATCCATCACAGACATTCCCTCCACCACCTCCCTCCGTCATCAACAACACACAGTGACATTTGTTGTTGTGAGCAGCACACAGTTAGTGTTGAGTCAGAGTGACATCATTAGATTGGGATTTTGCGCCAACAAATCCTTTGTCACTATAACGGGGTAATTCACAACAATTCGGAGGCAGGGTGTTCTCCTACTGGGTGTCAGTGGTGCAGGGAGTGAAGATGTTACAGGTGTAATTCCAGTCAACTCACTGCTTGAACCTGAATGGAGTCAAGCACCTTGAGTGCTATGCCTTTTCAATGGTGGACAGTTCTTAGGGAGTCAGGAAGTGCCATTTACATAAACCACCTGAACAAAGGACCTGAGAGCATTTTTGCTAAGTTTGGAGATGATACAGTGATAGTTGGATGGGCAGGCGATATTCATGAAGTGAGGAGGCTGTCGAAAAGCTTGGACAGTTTAGGACCGTGGGCAAACATGTGGTTGATGGAATACAGTATGGGATCGTGTGAGATTATACACTTTGGTAGGCGGACTAGAGGCAGAAACTATGTTCTAATAGGATCCATTAAATCTGAAGCACAAAAAGAATTTTGAAGCACCCGTCCTCTGTTATGGTTATAGTGCAGGTTCAGTTGGCAGTTAGGAAAGAAAATGCAATGTTAGCATTCATTTCAAGGGACCTAGAATACAAGAGAGGAGACATGCCGCTGAGAATGTAATGGGCAATGGTCAGACAGTATTTGGAATATTGGGAGCTATTTTGGGCACTATCTCTGGGGCAAGATCAGCTGGTGTTCGAGGTGATCCATCCTGGGGATGATGGCTTGTCATGAGCAGCAGTGTGTGTACTCTATGGAATTTAGAAGAATGGGAGGTGATGCATCTGATAGAAACTGATTGATTACTGCAAAGATTGAGACCGTCAGTGTATAGAAGATATATCCACTAGTCATAGAGACTATGACAAAATGGCACAGTTTCCCAGAGAAGGACTGGGCTGAATGGCCTCAATCGATAGCCATATCTCATGCTCTTATGGCCATGTGGTCTATTATTCAGTGCAGAATTGTAAGTCTCTGAGCAGCTCTTGTAACACTTGTATTTGTATGTTGATTTGACTTCACGTTCTGTTCAATGGTAACCCCTGTGATATGGATGATGGGAGGATTCAGTGTCGGCCAGTAGTCTATTAAACGTTGAATATACACAGCTATCTGTGAGTCTCATCTGGCGGAAGTACACTGTCTCTCAAATAATTGCCATTTTCAGACTGGTATTTTCAAAGGATCGATCCTGTTACGCCAGTATTGTTGAATTTAACAAAACAATTGCAATTTATCACAGCACACAGCAACAATAAGTCATCGAACACTGAACACCCTTCTAATAACAGAAACGTCGATCATGTTCTGTATAAGAAACTCAGTTTTCCTGTTCATGCTCAAATCAGATAACCTGTCCCATCGAGAAGCTCAACTTGGAAATATTTTTTAAAAACCTTTTTTTGGATGAGTGCATCGCTGGATGAGCCCACCATTTCTTGTCCGCCCCTCATTGGCCCCTTGAGAAAGTGGTGTTGAACTGCCTTCTTGAACCGCTGCAGTCCACCTGCGGTGTTTTGAATCACAATGCTATGAAGGAGGGAATTCCAGATTTTTTACCAGTAACAGTGAAGGAACGGCGATATATTTCCACATAAGGATGCTGATTGGTTTGGAAGTGAATTTATAGGTGGTGACATTTCCATAGGTATGCTGGCTTTATCATTCTAATGTAATTGTTCATGGGATCGGAAGATGCTGTCTGATGATCTGTGGGGAATTTCTGCATTGTGTCTTGTAGATAGTACACACTTCTGCTACTGAGCGACGGCGGTGAAGGGAGTGAATACTTGTAGATGTGATGCCAATCAAATGGACTGTTTTGTACTGGATGGTGTCAAGCTTCTTTTGTCTTGTTGGGTCTGCACTTATTCAGGCAAGTGGGAGAATTCCATCTCATTCCTGACTTGTGCCTTTTAGATGATCGACAGGCTTTTTGAAGTCAGGAGGTGAGTTACTCACGCAGTATTCCTAGCCTCTGATCTGCTCTTACATTTATGTGGTGAGTCGAGTTGAGTTTCTAATCAATTATAACCCCCAGGATATTGATAGTGGGGAACTGAGTGATGATAATGCTGCAAATACTAAGTTGTGATATTGTTTCTTATTGGTGATGGTCATTGTCTGGCATCTGTGTGGTGAAAATGTTTCTTGCCGCTTGTCAGCCCAAGCATGGAGAGGGACAGATCTTCTTGCATTTCGCATCTGAGCATTTGTGAATGGTGCTGAACATTGTACAGTTATTGTCGAATATCCCCACGTCTGACCTTATGATGGAGGGAAGGTCATTGATGAAGCAGCTGAAGATGCTTTGATCTAGGATTCATCCGGAGAGTCACTGAAGGTGTTGTCTTGCGTGTTGATGAAATATCTGATCATGAAACTTCCAGTTCAGCGAGCTAACCTCCATCCATATTATCCTGAGGGACTACTGCAGAGATGTTCTGGAGCTGAGATGACTGACTTCCAACAACAATGACCATCTTCCTATCTATCATTATGACTCCAATAATGGAGTATTTTCCCGCAATACCGTTTTTTCTCGGGTTTTGTGAAGCCACATTTGAAAGAATGTAGCCTTGATGTCAAGGGCGAGAGTTCAGCTCTTTCTTCTATATTTGACCCAAGGCTGTAATGAGGTCAGGAGTTGAGTGTCACTGGTGGAACCCAAACTGGGTTTCACTGAGCAGGTTATTGCTGAGCAGGTGCTGGCTTGATAGCACTGTTGAAGTCCCCTTCCATCACTTTACTGACAATGGGGAGTAGACTGATGAGGTGGTATTTGGCCGGGTTGAATTTGTCTTGCTTTTATGTACAGAACACACTTGAGCAGTTTTTTTTTCCCCATTGTTGGTTTGTAACCATACTAGAACAGCTCGGCTAAAGGAGCGGGAAGTTCTGGAGCACAAGCCTTCAGGACTATTGTCAGCATGTTACCAGTGTCCATAGCCTTTGCAGTATCCAGTGCCTTCAACCGTTTCTTGATATCAGTCAATCGAATTTGCTGAAGACTGCTATCTGTAATGATGGGGACCACCGGAGGTGACCGAAGTGGATCTTCCACACGAAACATCTGAGTGAAGAATTCTGTGAAATCTTCAGCCTTATCTTTTGCACTGATGTGCTGAGCTCCTCCATCATTGAGGTTGGGGATATTTGTGGACACTCCTGCTCCGGTGAGTTGTTTAATTGTCCACCAGCATCCGCGATCAGATTCGCAGGACTGCAGAGCTTAGATCTGATGTGTTGGTGCTGGGATCGCTTAGCTCTGCCTGTCCCTTGCATTTTATGCTATTTGGCATGCAAATAGTTCTGTTTGGAAGTTTCAGCAGATTAACATTTTATCTTTATGTCTGCCTGGTTCTGCTCCTGGCTTGCCCTCCTACGCTATCTTTTGAACCAGGTTTAATCCTCTTGCTTGATGGTAATTGTTGAGTGGGGGATATGTTGGGTATATGAGGTTACAGGTCACAGGGACTCCCAAAGCATCGACCACCCGACTCTATCGCACTGAGCTGCCTCCTGTGCCAGATCGGTCCTGCCTTTGGGACAGTACATATCCAGGGATGGTGATGGTGCTGTCTGGGTTATATCTCTAAGGTAAAATGCCGTGAGTATGCCTATGTCAGGCTGTTGCTTGATTGGTCTGTAAAACAGTTGTCCCAATTTTGGCACGAGCACTCATTGTTAGTAAGGAGGACTTTGCAGGTTCGACAATGATGTTTCTAACGTTCACTTTTCTGGAATCCAGGCCAATATATCCGGTTTCATTTCTTTGAGATTTTGTAGCACATCTGACTGACTCACTAAACCACTTCAGAGGGCGATTGAGAGTCAATCACATTGCTTTAGGTCTGGAGTCAATGGTCGGCCAGTCCAGATGACGAATGGAAAATTCCTTCATTGAAGGATATCAGTGACCCAGATGGATTTTTCTGACAATCGGCAACGATTTCATTCTCATAGGTAAATTCTTAATTCCAGGGATTTTTAAAAATTATTTAATTGAATTTCCAACATCTGCAGTGGCAGGATTCGAACCTTGGTCCGCAGCTGATGTTCTTGATTGATAATCTCGCGGTAATAACATGGAGCCTACTTGGAACCACATGTTGTATTCAACTGTTATTCATTGTGTTGTCCAGTTTTTCTATCATTGTTATGTTATTGTGGAACCTCATCCTTCATTAAATCCTGATTGAAATGCACGGTGATGAAAGTCATCCCAACTGCTCGAATTCCATTCAGTCTGTTTTGTTTGAATAGACATGTCAAGGCAGCTGCACATCAGAGAAGAACATGAAGAGATAATGGTAATTGTGCACTGTACCTGTCACCGGACCAGCGTGTCTGTCAGAGAACCGCGGAATTATGATAGCACAAATGGGAGTCAGTCAGCCAATCGTGGGGTCACAAGCTCGTCAACGGCACAATTGGAGCTAGAGAGAGTATGTGGAGATACATTGAGTGAGAGAGAAATAAACAGAGAGAAAGAACGTGAAGAGAGATAAACTGAGAGAGAATAGAAAGGGGAGTGACTAACTGAGTGGGAGATGAAGAGGTGTTAGATGAGGGTGAAGTTATATAGATCAAAGGACAGCATGAAGGTGGATAGATATGGACAGACAGACGTTAGAACTTAGTTTTAGAAATACTTCTAGACTGCAAGCCCTTTGTCTCGGTATCATACACTGTGAGCAGTGTGCTGATACTGGCTGTCTGCCCAGATCACTTGTTCCCAATAATATTACAGAGCTAGGTTACTAACAGCTAAACAAAATCCATTTGGCCAATAGATTAGCATCTTAGAGAAGTTGGATTTTTAAAAATAGACTATTCCAAGACCAGCAGGAAATGATGACAGCCCCCACTGTGTGAGAGACTGATCCAGAGAATCTCAGTCAGGTGGATCACTGACTGTCGTGGAAATTAAACTGATTGGACTCAGATGCTAACAAGATCAAAGAAAAAGGTTTATTTTGACCCACTGCAGTGGGCCAATACACTTGGCAAATACGCCTTGTGTAAGGGCACTGAACATAATAAACGTATTCCTTTTGTGCTCTTCTTGCCACACGCTCAAGGACAAGGGCTGGGAAACATTCGAGTTCTTATTTTCTCATCCCCTTGCCGTGGACATAACTGTCTTTATGTTTTCCTTAGCTTTTTCTGCTGAATTCGACTGCTTGCCAGTCCAGGTTGAATGTTTAAAAATTTCAGCAAAGACAAGCTGTCTCTTCGACTGCAGAATTCAGCAAAGTGTTTGCAACGTTCGGAAAAAAATTAGATTTAGCATAGCATTCTCTTTCAGATTTCACAGTAAATGTTAATTTTGTTAATTTCCCCTTACATTTCCCTTTTTTGTCATTTTATGGCAACAAGTCCGAAGAAAACAGAGCCAGAATTTTAAAAAAGAAATGTACAAAACAACATTTACAAAAAATACAGAGCCACTATCTATACATCAGAGATCTTAACAGCTGCCTGTGTTGTAAGGAGCACTTGAAACGGTCCCAGTCACCTGTTCGCCTTCTAGATTTTTCGCCTGAAGGTTTTCACCACTATGCAGTCTCCAGATTGTGCAACTTCCCCTCTGCTGATTGGGGTAGTGTTGCTTTCACTTGATTCGATGCTTGACACAAAAGTGTCGAGAGTTTTGCACAGTAACACAACATCTCACCCTCACAGTGGCCTGTTATCTGTCTTACCTTAGGTCATGGGACCATTCCTGTAATTGGTGGCCTACCAAACAAAATCTCAAACCGGCTAAGATTAGCTCTTCCCCTCCTCCTAGATCTCATATACGTTAGCAAAACTTTGTCCATGTCAACCCTAGTTCCTCACAACATTTCGTCCATTTATATGTTTTAGGATAGCATTTTTTTCTTTCCACTGCCCTACCGCTCGCTGGGTGGTAGGCACAGTGTTGTCTCATGTTTATTCCCAAATAATCACGGATCTGCTACAAGGCATTATTGACAAATGGTATCGCATTGTCACTACAAAAGGCTTTCAGGGATGTCCCATCTTGGAATTATTTCAGTTAGAAAAGCCGAGGCACTGGCATCCTGTTTTGACATGGATAACGCTTCCAACCAGTTGGAAAATATGTCAACTATAATCAGACAATATATGTTCCCTCCGCTGGTAGTTAGTTCAAAGAAATCCATCTGTAAATGCTCAAAGTGTCATTGGGATTAGGGGTGTGCTGCCTGTCTCGTCTGTAATCCCCTCCCCACATTATTAGTGGCACAGATAACACATCGTTCACAATATTTCTTTGATTAATGCGTAAATCCCTTAGTGTATCAGTGTGCCGAAATACTGTCGTACATCCCCCGTTTTGACACATGGTCCTTACTGTGTGCCAGTTTGGCATAGAATGGAAATAATGATTGTGGAAGACAGGCTTTCCCATTAGGGCCACAACACACCGCTTCATTCATGCTGCGCACTGCCCTTGTCCACTCATGCTTCTCCTCCAGCGTTGCCTGTGACTGTAATTCCCGTACGTCTGCTGTTGGGGTACAAATCTTTATCATGCACATGTCAAACTGATAACTTCGCAGCTGCTGAACTGTCGTCCTTGCTGTTGTGTCTGCCTTCGCATTGCCTTTAGAAATACAATCGTTATTTTTCGTGGGTCTTCACATTTACATACAGAAATTGATTTGGGCAGTAGCACCACTTGCAGGAGGTCAGAAATCAGACCACGGTGTGTGATGGGCTTTCCGGTGGAGGTCAAGAAGACCCTGTGTTTCCATAGGGTTCCAAAGTCATGTACAACCCCGAATGCATATCTGCTGTCGGTGTAAATATTCACTGTCCTTCCCTCAGCCAATTTACATGCCTCAGTCAAGGCAAATGATGAGAAATGAATGGTTCCACTTTGACTACCTCTTGGGTAGTCACTACAGCATATGCAACACATTTCTGATCTGTCTCCTTGCTCCTGAATGTCAACCCACCCACAAAAGCCTCCATATCCGGATTCTGATGTGGAGAATCCTACAAGTCTGGTCTAGGGCTGCAAAATTCATTAGTTACAGCAACACACTCCTGTGGGTTCCGTCTCCTTCTGTGGGGATAAGGCTAGCAGGGTAATGGACGTTACATCTCTTTATTGTAATGTCAGGTGTCTCCAATAATACAGTGTTATATCTGAGCCAACGTGCTGACGACACGTGTGCTGTCTTTTACTCGGAAAGCAGTAAGGATACTGCATGTGGGACCAGGAGGGTTAATTCACCATAGCTGACTATATCCCTGGATGCTACAACAGCCTTTTCAGATGCGGTCATGGTTTGCAAGCATTTAGGCAATCCTGCCGCTATGGGGTCTAGTTTAACTGAAAAATAAGCTACTGGCCTCAATCGTTCCCCTATAAGCCTGCAACAAGGCAGATGTCATGCAGCCACGCTTCTCATCTACCGTTTGTCAAAAAGGCTTGTTTGGATTCGGAATCCCCAATGTAGGTGTAGTTTATGCTGCTATCAAACAATCATCTACACACTGCAGAAGCCCTGACCCCAGGGTTAAGACAAAAGTCTCCAGACTCCTGCATAGAGCCTCATTGTATATGGTGGGGGACTCACAGTAACCTTGACAAAGTCATGTGAAGTTATATGATTTCTCTTTGAACAAAAAAAAAAAATCAGAATTGACGATCTGGGTGTCCCAGTGCACTTAAGAAGGTATTTGCTAAATCCACAACACAGAATCATTTACTGTCCGGTGGAATTTGATCTAATATAGAACAGGGCTTAGGAACATTTGAGGCGCGTGGAATAACAGAGTTATTGCCTGAAAAGGGGGATTCAAATACTGGAGTAATTCCTGCTATAGCCTCAGGTTTTAACGGGTATTCTGCTCTGGCAGCGGTGCCGTAAATCTCCCTCGTAGCACAACTCCTGATACACCCATTGAGTTCAGGAACCTTCCACTCAACTTTATAGGCGTTGACTCTCTGAACTGGCTTGATTTAATGACTGAATATGCTGCCCCTGTGTCTACTAAAAAAAGTAACTTGTGTACCTTCCAAAAATAACATATAGGTAGGCATCGACTTATCGGCATCGTTGTTATAATGAACGTATTGTCCACACTTCACAATCGCAGTGCTCAATATCGAGGTAGGACACGTCTCGGGGCCAATAAGGTTAGTAGACGAGATTAGCATAAGCGAGTCTTCGTTGCTAAGCATAAAGGAAAGAGGCTTACCTGTACCTTGTGGGCTGCCGACCTCCAACTCAGTCTTCCTCTGCCAGACACGCTGCTGCCTAGCCTCCAGGGCCGAGTGAGTCTGTCTGTGTGGGCTGTCACGACCAGTGGTCCATTGGTCCACAAATTAAACACCCACCAGATCGACCTCTGCCAGCATTTCTTCTGCAACCCCTTCCTCTTCCACTTCCACAACCTTCCCCTCTGCCTCTCTCTTTTCCTGCAGCACATCCCTCCAACGGCTGGATGACCATTTGCATCAAAGTAAGCTGAGCTTTATGCACTTGTTGTCCATCTTTAGTTTCCACCTATCCTTCTCCTGGATAAGCAATTTTTCAGCATGTATCGCATGTCGTTCTATCAAATTCAGCTTTCCCGTGTCCCAGGTAATATATGTGCCTTTTACCTTTTTTCACTATTTCGTCCTTCATTCCATTGATGAAGCTGTTCCTCAGGTGTTCCTCATCCGCCGTGATTTCTGCCATTACGTCGTCGGGTGATCTTAGTCCATTATGGATGTTATGGACTTCAGTGAGGCGCGTAAGGTACTGGGACACTGTCTCACCTTCTCCTTGTTTACACATTGCAGTTTTGGTCATGTCTATTCACACTGGGAATGCTCCCTACAGGCGATTGCCAGCGCTGCAACAAAAGCATTAAAGTCTCTATTTTTTTCCTCTTGTGGGTCGGTTGATATGGCATGGACATTTACGGCTGGCCAGTTATACTTGGTATTAGTGACATCAGCACAAAGCTTTCGTCCCAAGAGGCGTCTCATCGCATGCAATGTGGGACGGAACTCGGTATAGAACTTCGTCACTTCTTCGGTGAACTTATTCCTTCCAATCTTACGTGGATCAGGCAACGGCCAAGAGGCACGTCCGAAATCTTTAATGGTCCATGGTCAGTGGACCCACACTGGGTAAACGTCTGGACCTGCAACATCAACCATTGGTGCTTGCAGAACTACCTGGTAAGATGATCATACGCCAAAACTCTCACCGCCTGACTCATCATCCGTCATGGGGTGATCGCGGACAGACTCTGGATGCCTTCCTCTGTGGAGTGGGCATCCTTCTTTTGGCCTTCTTCCTTCAGTTGGTTGGCTTTGGCATGCAATCAGTGATTCAGCAGACCCTGAGGCTGCGGTCGCTAACTTGGGATCTTCATCAGATCTTGGAGGGCTATTGGTCTCAGAGGGTAGCGGTCAATGTCAGGATCAGAAACAGACTTAAGGCACTGTTTAGCTTCGTTCGGGTGTTTTCTGCACACGTCTGCATGTGCTCTAGTGTTTGTACGCGTATTTGATATGTCTTTTACTTGAGATTTTCTTTCTCTGATATCAGCCTCAGCCTTCCACATGTTATAAACACTCCAATTCCTAGGTTCTATTTTCCCCTTCCGTTTCTCCTACTCTCTCTCCTCCAACCGTGACCTCAGTATTTCCAATTGCCTTTTACTAAAATCACATTCCTTGATCCACAATTCTAACTGCTTTACAGATTCTGGAACGTAATTATTTAACATATACTGTATTATTGGTTGGCCATTCCAAGTCCTCTGTTAACCCTCTTTTTTTTTGGTCTTGCTGAAGCCCATTTTCAGCGTTACTGGAAAAATGTTCAGCTCTCTCGCGGTACCGTTATCTTTTCCATTTGACCTGCCTTTACCTCTGGAGGTCTCCTCTCGCATTGGGCGCGTCCGCTACAATGCCTTGATTTTTGTAAACCAAGAAACCACGTACCCGGTATGTCTTCGGCGAGTCAAACTCAACCTGTGTTGGTTCCAAGTCTAAAACCACCCTTAGCCTGCTGTCTCTTAACCACTCTAGAGACGGCAATCCCTTGAGTTTTGCTCGAATACCGTGCGAGAGTTTACTGAACCCTCTTCCTGATTAATTTATTCTATTAGAATGAGTCTCTACATAGGAATATTAAAGTGACGGCTATTACCTCGACACTATTCGATTCAAACCCCCGGCTCTGGTGCAATCCACAGATTCCCAGTCCTCTCACGCAAAGAGGACACTTCGTGCTCAAGATGATGTGAAGGACCGTCAAGGCGCTGCCACCTGCGCCTCCTAGGAATCTTCAGAATCTTACCTAAACGCGGGATATAAGACGAGCCCCCATGTTTACTGTCATGGAAATTAAACTGACTAAACTCAGAAGCTATCAAGAGCAAAGAAAATGCTTTATTTTTAACCACTGCAGGGAACCAATGCACTTGGCAAAAAACGCTTTGTGTAAGGACCCTGAACAAAATTCATATATTCCTGTAAATTGTTCTTATCACACGCTCAAGAATAAGGGCTGGGAAACATTCGAGTTCTTATTTTCTCATTCCTTTGCCGTGGAAATAACTGTCTCTATGTTTTACTTTTCTGCTGAATTCGACTCCTCGCCAGTCCAGGTTGAGTGTTTACAATGTTCAGTAAACACAAGCTGTCTCCTCGACTGCAGAATTCAGCAAACTATTAGCAAAGTTCAGAAAAGTTTGAAATTTAGCATAGCATTCTCTTTCAGGTTTCACAGAAAATGTTCATTTTGTTAATTTTCCATTACACTGACAGAGGGGAAATCAGGGTCTCAGGTTAATGAAATCAGGATGATGATTGATAAATATTTCACACCACTTCCATAGTTTTGTAATCCACATTTCAATTTATATAGCTCCATATCAGGAGTGCATTTTAACAACCGATCCTTTTGTAGTGTGCATATTTCGGTCTGTATAGAAAATCATCTATCCCCTGTATTTTGTATTGCATAAATGCATTTCATTAATATTGTCTCTGTTAATACCTCATTGTAGATGTATCCTTGAATCTGTTCTTTGTATGAGTCATAAAGAGCAAAGTTCCAATGCTAGTGATTGGGGAACATCATTGTTCCTCCGTCCAGACTGAACAGTCATATCTCCGAATCCTCTCCACCTTCTCTCTTTTCCCCAATGTCATAATCACAATGTAAATGAAGTCCAGTAAGTGATACACCGTCACAGTTTCTTAGCATCGATAACATCATCAACATGACCCACACCAGCCCTCTCTGATTCTGGAATAACAATCTGAATATTGCAATGACTGATCTGTAGTTCCAGGATTTGTTTCTCCATGTAAGAGCAGAGAAGTATGTTTATGTTCTGTTAAACCTCTGGCATCATTTTCATACCCAAGGCAGACTGAATGATGATACGCAAACAATCTTCCATCTTCAACAGTCCTTCCTTCAGTCACACTCACATATCACACCCAGAATGCACTAATGTTCAAAGTTGTTTTGAATTTTAATGAAATTGTATTGAATTGAAAGGGATTAACTGAGCTGTTTATTCAGCAATTCTGATTATGTCAGTCTCCATGGATCCTATGCGTCTCTCTTCTATGAATAAGGAATGCTTTCAATGTTTTATCCCATCGTATGAGTGTGAGCATCACCCACACCAGTAACAGGGATCGGCTGCTTCAGAGAGAAGCTGAGGAGAGATCAAAAACTGATAGCATTAGACTGGAGTGTTCCAACGCTGGTTCAGAATCTGTGAACATTAGACTGAAATTCAAACTTTATGAGAAGATTTGTAACTCGGCTGCTCGTTGTTGTGATTCTGTTCGCCGAGCTGGGAATTTGTGTTGCAGACATTTCGTCCCCCGTCTAGCTTGGGAGCCTCCTGTGAAGCGCTTCTGTGATCTTTCCTCCGGCATTTGTAGTGGTTTGAATCTGCCACTTCCGGTTGTCAGTTCCAGCTGTCCGTTGCAGTGGTCGGTATATTGGGCCAAGGTCGATGTGCTCATTGATTGAATCTGTGGATGAGTGCCATGCCTCTAGGAATGGGAATTCCTAGGGAATTCCTAGAGGCATGGCACTCATCCACAGATTCAATCAATAAGCACATCAACCTGGACCCAATATACCGACTACTGCAACGGACAGCTGGAACTGACAACCGAAAGCGGCAGATTCAAACCACTACAAATGCCGGAGGAAAGATCACAGAAGCGCTTCACAGGAGGCTCCCAAGCACTGAGGATGTCACCTAGACAGGGGACGAAACGTCTGCAACACAAATTCCCAGCTCGGCCAACAGAACCACAACAATTAGAATGAAATTTTGCAAGAATGGACAGAAGTTTATCCGCTGGTCTTTCATGACTTTCTCAGCCCTGGATATCTTTAGCATCGCGGATTGAAGATGTACTGATGGTTATTCAAGCTGGCTACTATCCTATCCTTGCTATAGTTGGTGTTTCTGGTAAGTCACTCGAGCTGTCTAGTGAAACGGTCTGAACTGAATTGATGCTCATGATGTGTAGATTTTGGAAAGGTGCTAATCAACGTTTCATTTCCCATCAATGATTCCATTCCTTAGAAATTATAACTAGCAAATTACCCAATACAAATTGCTCACCGATATGTGAGGATGAAACAGACTGTTCTCAACTTCCTTGATTCATTTTCTCCTGCACAGTTTACATCTTCATACCCGCTGCACTCACCAATCCTTTCGAGTACCACCGTTATGATGTCCAGGCTCCTCCTGAGCCTCAGTGCAACGCCTGAATAAACCATAATTTGTACATTTGTTAATTCCGGATACAGCTGTTTCAAGACCCTTCTTACCACGAGTCCATTGGAAAATAATTGCACTTGAAATGTTTAACTTGTTCTCTGCACAAAGATGGGAAGACAGTGTATGGTGGTCACACCATTGGCTCATAATCTAGGGGCACAGAATAATAAACTGTTGATATCGGCTTGCCTCATGTCCATTAGAGAAAGCATTGGGTCATCCTTCCCTGGTCAAGTCTCTGTGTTACTGCAAACCCACAGCACTGTGTTTTACTATTTACTGTCCTGTGGAGCAACTGAACACTCAGTTCAAGTAAGGCATAAGATGTTGGCCTGATCAGATCTGCACGCATCCCGTGAGGGCAGATCAAAAGGAAAGATACCTCCCTTCCTCTGCCTCTCTCCTAAATTCCTGCAGCTGATTTCCATTCAGGTAGGTGGCCATTCAGTGTTTTAGATGGATTCTTTGTGATTGAGTCTCTCGCTGACAGTGATGTCGATCTCGACAGAAACCTCCTGTGCTGGCTTTACTGATGCTGACCTATAGATGTAAGAATGTTTTACATTTTTAATCAGTGACAGTGCATCGTAAATTAAGAGTTTCCTATTTCACACAAAAGAAACAGAGCAAGCTAAGTGAGGGAAAGTAATTATTGCGATCGAACCCAAGAGTGTTGTTGAGGCACTATTTGGGGCATTGTGGGTAGATTTTCTCTCCTTTATAAAGCGTGAGCTTCTTACCACAGGAGAATGTACAGGAGTTCCACCAGATTAATATCTATGATGATAGCACAACGAGGAGTGAGTGAAAGTTGATCGGGAGCGCTGTGAGAGAATATGAGGTGATTGCATTGAACACTGAGTGGGATCGACAATAACTCCTTATATTTTAAACAGACAATGAGAAGGTCGTAGTTTCCATGACTATTATTTCACTCAGGATGCATGATGCTGGATAATTTAAGTGCCTGGGAGGACGGTACGCCCTCCCACCCCAACCTGCACTCTCCACGGTGAATGAGAGAGACAGAGACGTCCAGGTTTTGAATAAACTCTCCACATTAATACAGTCAAGTGGGTGTGATCCAGCACGGAATATCATATTATCCACCACCCTGACAGCAGCCACAATAGCTTCATTCTAAAACAGTTAACTGTTCCCTCCAGCTACTGACATTGATGAAGGACATGTATCCATCTTCTCAGAGATGCAAGGTGCCTCCTTGAGGTTTAAACCATAAGTCGATAAGACATAGGAGCAGAGATTCGGCCAGTTAGCCCATCGAGTCTGCACCACCATTCAATCATCGCTGACAGTTTTCTCTGACCCATTCTCCGACCTCTTCTTTGTAACCATTGATCCATTGAATAATCAGATGTATCTACCTTCTTCTCAAATATTATCAATGACCTGGCCCCACTGCCTTCTGTGGCAATAAATTTCAAAAATTGGCCTATCTCTGGTTAAACACATTTCTCCATATCACTGTTCTAAAGGGTGTTCCCTTTCATCTAAGGCTGTGCACTCGGGTCCTCGTTCAGTGGAATCATCTATCAACATCTACTCTATCCAGGTCATTCAGTATTTTGCAATTCCTTTCATTCTTCTAACCTTTATTGAGTATAGACCCAGATTCCTCAAACATGCCTCATACGATAAGCTTTTCATTCCTACGACCATTCTCGTGAAGATCTTGTGAACACACTCCAGGGCCAGTGCATCCTTCCTGAGATACGGGGCTCAAATTTACGCACAATACTCCAAATGTGGTCTCACCAGAGCCGTATGCAACCAGTTTTATAATCAATTCCTCTCGTAATAAATGTCATCAATAATAAATGCAATTGCACTCCTAACTACTGCCTCAATCTGCAAGCTTACCTTGAGAGAACCCTACAATATAACTCCCAAGTCCCTTTGCACTTCAGATTTCTGAACTTTCTCCCAATTTAGAAAATAGACCATGCCTCTATTCTTTGTGCCAAAGTTCACGACTTCACACTTTCCAACACTGGAATGCATTTGCCAATCTCTTTACATATTGAAATCCATCTTCAGCCTCTCCGCCTCCTCAACACGACCTGTCCATTTGTCTATCTTTTCATCATCTGCAAACTTAGCCAGAGTGCTTTCGATTCCCTGATCTAGATTGGTAGCATAACGAGTAAACAGTTACCATTCCAACACTGAGCCTTGTGGAACACAACTTGTCATCTGCTGCCATCATGATAACGACCATTTCATCCTCACTCTCTGCTTTCTGCCTGACAGCCAAGCTTCTAACAATGCCACTATCTTGCCTCTCACAAAAATCCAAAAGTCTCCTGTCATTGCTGTTGCACTGCATTTTCTGCTCGGCCCTTCTCCCAGTCAATTATACCCAGCTCCTCCCTCATGTCTCTGTAATCGTACTCAGACATCTCCTGTGTGACACCTTGTCAAAGGTCTTCTTGAGATCCAGGTGAATAACTACTATCATTGCTGTGCTTGGTCAAGCCTGCTTATTTCCTTTTCAAAGAATTCCAACAGGTTTATCACGCATGACCTTCCCTTGATGAAACCATAGTGACTTTGCAATGTTTTACCAAATACTTCCAAGTATTCAGAAATCTCATCCTTCACAATGGATTCGAGGATCTTACCTATGATCGAGGTTAAGCTATTCATTGTAGAGTTTTTGTGTTCTTCCTTAATCCCTTGTTAAAAAGGGGTGTCACGTTAGTGTGTTTCCAGTGCTCTCGGATCGTTCCTTATTTAACTGGTTCCTGAAAGATAAACACGATCGCCTCCACTCCCTCTTCAGCTATCTCCCTTATAACACAGGGGTGTGGTCCATCTGGTCAAGGTTATTTAACCACCTTCGTGTTATTAAATTTTTTTCTGACATGTTCTCAATAGTCGTGGTCATCACACTCAGCTCTGGCCCCTCAATCTCGTGAATTTTTTAGGAATTATTCCTGTCTTCCACCGTGAAAGCTGATGCAAAGTATTTATTCAGTTCCTTGACCATTTTCTCGTTCCCCACTGCTATCCCTCCAGTATAATTTTCCAATGGTCCATTGTTCACTTTTGCCGCTCTTTTGTACTTTATATATCGAAAGAAACTGTTACAGTCTTCTTTTACATTACTGGCGAGCTTACCCCCATATTTAATAATCTCCCTCCTTATTTTGTTTTGTTTTCACTCTGCTTTGTCTTTGTAAGCTTACCAATCCTCAGGTTTCCCACTGCACGATGCCACATTATATCCTTTATCTTTTGCTTTTATGCTATACCTGATTTCCTGTCACTGCTGTTGCACTACCTTTCCTGCTGGGCCCATCTCCCAGTCAATTATATCCAGCTCCACCCTCATGTCTCTGGAAATGTCTTTATTCAGCTGTAATACCGTTGCTTCTGATTCTAACTTCTCCATCTGAAATTGCAGAGTAAATTCAATCATATTATGATCATTGCCTCCGACGATTTCCTTCACCTTAAACTCCCCTCATCTACTCTGCCGACACAAGCTGCTCCAAGAAGCCATCTCATAGACATTCCACAAATTCCTTTTCTTGCGAACCTCTGCCAACCTGAATTCCCAGTCAACCTGCATAATGAAATTCCACATGGTCACTGTAATTTTACCTTTCCTGCAGATCTTTCCACCTCCTGGTGTATCTTGCACCCCAGCTCCCGGTACATAACTCCAACTGCATTTTTTCACCTTTTTGATTCCTCAATTCTACCGACACAGAGTCTACACCATCTGACCTTACTTTATTTCTTATTATTGATCATTGACTCAATTCCATTCTTAATAATGAGACAACTCGATCTCTCTGCCCACCTGCCTATTATTCGGCAGGATGAATATCCTTGAATATTCAGCTCCCAATCCTGATCCTCTTGCAGCGATATAATTGTAAAACCCACTCTGTCGTCCCAGCCAACTTGTGCATGAGTCACAAGCGTGTTTACCTTATTCCTTATACTGCATGCATTCTGATACAGTAGTTCAATTCTGTATTATCCGTCACTTTTCTTATTATTATTTGTTTGTCCAGTCGTTGGTACCTACACTGACCCTGATCACTGGTTCATTCCCTTCCCGCTCCAAGTCTGCAACCCAGATGAGATATCCTAAACCCGAGCACCAGGTCGACAACCCAAGCTTCAGGACTTTCAATCCCGATCACGGAGAACAGTATCTAAGCCTCTAACTATACTATCCCCAATTATTCATCATTGGGCTGCATGGTGACACAGCAAAGCTGCCTCACAGTGCTGGGGACTCGGATTCAATTCCAATCTCTGGGCTCTGTCTTTGTGGACTTTGTACATTCTTCCTGTGTCTGGATTGGGAACATTAACTCTTTTCTCTCTCCACAGTACGTCTCCGTGTTTGCTTCAGATTTCTACCAACTAGAGTATTTTTGCTTTTGTTCGACGGAGAAATTCAGCAAATGTGACAGGTTTTTGTAAAAGCAGCCGTGGTTCGCGGGTTCCTCTGGGTGTTTCGGAATCTTGCCCGGCCACTTGTGTGAGTGCAGTGTCCCTGGATACCCAATCCATCTCTTTCAGTACCTCAGTCCAGCGTCACTGAATGCAGTCTTTCCTTGTGCCACCCCTGGGACTCCCCACACCCCATTGCCTGGCACTGGATACTCCCTTCACAGGACTGTGCACACAACAACACTGGGAACTTTCTGACCCGCTGGGGATGCTGGGTAAAGATGCTGCCATTGAAAGGAACATAATAACTAGAATCCAATTGAATAGCAAAGCTGAGTAAACAGGTTGAATGACATCCATCTGCTCTGACATTTTCTAATCTTCTGTTTATCCTCGTTCATCTGCACACAGATGGTCAATATGTATGCCTTGTCAAATACGCTTGGTGGAGGGGATAGATATCAGATCCTCTGGTCATTGGACTGATTCAGTGGTCTCACTTTGCTGAAGTCGCACTTATATTTTTTTATTATCAAGTCTATCCACTTTAAAGAAAATGCCTTGATAGACTTGTGCTGAAAGGATATTTGAATGTTGGAGACATTAGAGTATGTCACATGTGAGTGAGATTAGAAATAGGAAGATAGCACAATTAACTACACTGCCAAAGAGCTGGTAAGGGAGGCAGCAATTCTGATAGGCGGATCATTGGGATTCCCTGGTTGATAGGATATACAAATGAAGGACGGGATGGTCCTGAACTGGCAGCAATCTCAGAATTGTTGATCATTGGGATTCCCGGGTCGGTAGGACCTACACACAAGAAGGACGGGTTGAACCTGATCTAGCAGCAATCTCCAATATGTGAATCATTGGGATTCCCGGATGGGTAGGACCGACACAAGAAGGACAGGCCAGACATGAACTGTCAGCAATGTCCTGGCAGGCAGGTTTGTCATTGTCCCTTAGGAGAGTTTAAACTAGTGTGTGGCGGCGGTGGGTGGGGGTGGTGATGGGGGGCGGTGGAAGGGGCGTGAGGAATGACAGCAGTAGGTCCACAGCAACAGTGACTGAGGAGGAGTTGTAGATTAATATCGGTACAAATAAGACCAACTGCAAGCAGGAAGAGGTACTGAACACAGTGGACCTGGCAGTCTGAAGTGTGCTGATGTTAATGTGAGGAGTCTGTTTGTTTGGACAGATATTTCGAGATCGCTGCTTGTCAGAAAACAGGAAGAGATAATGGTTAATTGTGCGTTATGCCCTTCAGTGGATCAGCTTGTCTCTCCAGGCACCTAAAGTGTTTATTTTGGGTCAGTGAAATTCAGAATTAATACAGCACAGAGGAGGCCAATCAGCCCACCATGTGTCCACGAGCTCTCCAACTTGACCACTTGAAAATAAAGAGAATGATCGGAGCTAGGCTGAGAGGGAGATAGAGGAATAAACAGAGAGAAAGTGAAGTGAGATAAACAGAGTGGCAAGAAAACGGAACAACAGAATGAGTGAGAGCAACAGATGTCAGACGAGTGTGAAGTAATCCGGAGGCAGTATGAGGAGAAATACACAGAATTTCATTTCGAAACTCTTAGAGACTGCAAAAGTTTTGTCTGGTGCCACACCCTGCAATACTGGCTGTCATCCCAGATCATTTACCGCCAATGACATCACAGAGCTGAGTTGCTGACAGCTACTCAGAATCCAATAGACCAATAGAATGGCTCCAGAGAGAAGGTGGATTAATTTAAATATTCTGGGCCAACATCAACTTGTAACCCCTCTCGACACTGTGTGAGAGACAGGGCGAGAGAATCTCAGTGATGGGGATTACTGACAGACTGGAAATCAGGATCTCAGCTGCGGGTCAAATAATGATTGACAAAGTTCGCACATCACTTTCATGGTTTTGTAATTTCAATTTATATAGCACCACATAGTAAGTGTATTTTAACAACCTTGTCTCTTTGTAGGTTTCCTATTTTGGTATGTACAGAAAAGTTTATTTTGTTACTGTGTTTTGTGTTGAATAAATCAATTTTATTACGGAGGAAGAAAAGACCTGTTCCGATGGGACAGTCATCATCTGAACCGTGCTGGGACCAGAGTCCGAGTGAATCCTAACTAGGACTGTAGAACATAGATTTAAACTGATTAGGAGTGTGTGTGTGCGGGGTGGGAGTGCAGTTATAGGGTTTAATTAGAAAAGCCGAATTAAAAGAGCACGTAAGAGTACAGAATTCAGGAGAGGTTATTAAAATCTTCAGCACAGACACAAATAGGATAGGGCATCTGGAAATGTTTAACAATCAAACTTCAAGCAAACTGGTCAAATGAATGGCATGACAGGAGGTACAGTTAATACAGGACTGACCATATTATATCTGAATACATGCTGTACAAGGAATAAGGAAAATCAGCTTGTGGCACAGATTGAAATCGGCAGGTATGATGTGATGGGCATCATGGAGAAGTGGCTGCAAGGGGATCAGGATATTAAAGGACATTTATCCTATTGAAAAGATAGGCAGGTGGGCAGAGGTAGTGAATATGCATTATTAGTAAGAAATGAAATTAAATCAAAAGTAAGAAAAGAAGTAAGTTCAGATAGTGTAGAATCTGCGTGCGTGGAACTGAGGAACCACAAAGGTAAGACAACCACATTTGGAGTCTTGTACACGGCTCCAAAGAATAGTCAGGAGCTGGGGCAGAAGATACACCAGTAGATAGAAAAGATAAGTAGGAAAGGCAAAGTACAGTGATCGTGCGTGATTTCGATATGCAGGCAGACTAGGAAAATCAGGTTGGTAGTGGATCGCAAGAAAAGAAATTACAGGAATGTCTATGATTTGATTTTGCAGAAGCTTGTCGTAGAGCCCATTCGGGACAGATGATACTGGATCTAATGAGGCAGGCTAGATAAGGGAGCTTAAGGTGAAGGGAAACTTTGGAAGCAGTGATCAGAACATGGTTGAATGTATTCTGCAATTTGAGAGAGAGAAGATATAATCAGGTAAGAGTATTTCAGCTGAATAAAGGCAACTACAGAGGCATAAGGGAGAAGCTGGGTAGTATTGACCGGGGGAGGGGTCCAGCAGGAAAGGCAGGGGTACAGCAATGGCAGGAGATTCCAAGATTAATTCAGGAGACACTGCAGAGATTCATGCTGAGGAATAGAGGCATGGTGCAGGGTGGATGAGGCAACTAGGGCTGACAAGGGAAGTCAAGGATTGCATAGAAGCAAAAGAAAAAGCATATAATGAGGTGAAGGGCAGTGGGAAACTCGAGAATTGGGAAACTTACAAAGATCAACAGAAGGTAAGAAAAAAAGGAGGGAGAATATTATATGTAGGAGTAAGCTAACCAGTAATATAAAGGAGACTGTAAGAGGTTCATTAGATAGATCAAGTGCAAAAGAGACGTAAAAGTGAATATGGGCCACTGGAAAATGATGCTGGAGAGACAGTAGTGGGAAACAAAGAAACGAATGAGGAACTTCGCATCAGTCGTCATGGTGGAAGACATGAGTAATTTCCCAAAAAATGAACAGAGTGAGAGGGCAGAGCTGAGTGTGGTGGCCATCATCAAGAAGAACATGTTAGAAAACTGAATGGCCTGAATGTGGATAAATAATCTGGACCAGGTGGACTACATCCCAGCATTGTAAGAGAGATAGCTGAAGAGGTAATGCAAGCGTAACTGGTAATCTTTCAGGAATGACTAAAATCAGGAAAGGGCCAAATGGCTGGAAAATGTCTAACATGACACTCCGTTTAATAAGGAAGTTAGGCAGAAGATGGAAAATTACAGACTGATTAGCCTAACCTTAGTTGTGGGTAACATCCTGGAATCAATCAGAAGGATGGGATTTCTGAATACTTGGACGTCTTTGATAAAGTACGACAAAGTCAGCATGGTTTCATCAACGGGAGATCTGGCCTGACAAACCTGCTAGAATACATTGAGAGGGTAACGAGCAGATTAGACCAAGGAGAACTAATAAATGCTATTTACTTGTTCCTCAAGAAGCCTTTGACAAGGTGCCACACAAAAGGCTACGGAGAAATATCAGGGACCATGGTGTTAGAGGCAAGCTGTTAGCATGGATGGAAGCATGGCTGTCTGACAGAAAGCAGAGAGTAGGGATAAAAGGGTCCTTCTCAGGATGGCAGGCAGGAACAAGTGGTGTTCCACAAGACTCAGTGTTGGGAACACAACTATTCATTTTGTGCATGGATGATTTACATGAAGGAACTGACGGGATTCTAGCTAAGTTTTTCATACAGTGCAAAAATAGATAGAGGGACAGGTAGCATTGAAGCGGTGATTTAGCTGCAGGAGGGTACTCCAGCGCATCTCCTCAACTTCCCATACCTCCGCCATTGCACTCCACCCTTCCAAATTACAACAAGGATAGAACCCCTCTGGTGCTCGCCTTCCATCCCATCAACCTCAGGATACAATGCATCTTCGTCAGACATTTCTGCCACTAAGAGTCAGACTCCACCACCTGAAATTTACTTCCCTCCCGACCGCTATCAGCAGTCTGTAGAGGCCATTCCTGAAGAAGGGCCTGTGCCCGAAACGTCGAATCTCCTGTTCCCTGGATGCTGCCTGACCTGCTGTGCTGTTCCAGCAATAAAGTTTCAACGCCATTCCCTTCACAACTCCCTCGTGAGGTTCATGCCCCCCACCGCCACCAAGCCACCTTCCACTCCTGACACCTTCTTTGTCACTACAAGAGGTATAAAACCTGTGTCAACACCTCTCTCCTCACCTCCATCCAATGCTCCAAAGGATCTTTCTACATCAGGCAAAGAACATCCTATGATTCCAAACACTTCACCTGTTCTGTCTCTTGTTCCTGGTCTCCTCTCCATTGGGGAGACAGGACATCAACTTGCAGACGGTTCAGGGAACACTCTCAGACGCACACACCCAACAACCCCACTTCCCTGTGCTTGAATACTTCAACTCTCCCTCCCACTGCTCCAAGGACCTGCACGTTTTTGACCTCATCCACTGCCAAATTCCAGCCAGCAGTCGTCTGGAGTAACAAATCATCATCTTCCGCCTTGGGACCCTCTAACCACACGGTATCTAGGGCAATTTCACCAGTTTCCTCATTTCCCTTCCCACCACCTTATCCCAGAACTAACCCTCCAACTCAGCACCACCCTGTTTAACTGAACTACCTCTCCATCTTCCTTCCCATCTAACCACTTCGCCTTGCACTCTGATCTATCACTATCATCACCCATCTTCATCTAACTATCGCCTTCCAAGCTAACTTCCTCACAGCCCCAGCCCCTCTCGTTTATCTCTCAGCCCCATTTCACCCACCCCCCTCATTCCTGATGAAGACTTTATGCCTGAAACGTCGAATCTCCTACTGCTCGGATGCTACCTGACTGGCTGTGCATTTGTAGCACCACACGTTTTGCCTCTGATCTCCAGCATCTGTGGTCTTCACTTTCTCCTGCTGAAGGACTTTCACTGGTTGGGGGAGTGCGCAAAGAAGTGGCAGATGGAATACAACGTGGGAAAGTGTGACGTCATGCACTTTGCCAGGAAGAATACAGGCATGAAGAATAGCGAGCAAGTTCAGAAGTCTGAAGTGCAAAAAGACGAGGGAGTTCGACTGCAGGAGTCTCGAAAGGTAAGCTTCCAGGTTGTCAGTAGTTATGAAGGCAAATACAATTATGGGATTTATTTCAAGAGGCCTTGAATATAAATGCAGGAATGTACTTCTGAAGCTCTATAAGGTTTTGGTCAGGGCACATCTAGATGATAGTGCACAGTTTTGGGTCCGATGTCTCAGGAAGGATGTACTGGCCCTGGAACGTTTTCCAAGGAGATTCACAAGTATAGTCCCCGGAATGAAAAGCTTAACATATGAAGAACATCTGAGGGCTCTGCATCTATATTTAATAGAATTCAGAAAGATACTGGGAGGTCTAATTGAAACTTACACAATATTGTAATGACCTGGACAGAGTTTATATTGGAAATTAATTTCCAATGGTAGGAGAGACGAGGTCCCGAGGGGACAGTGTAAAGAGGAGACCGTTTAAAACAAAGGTAAGGTGGAACGTCTTCAGCCAGAGAGTGGTGAATATATGGAATTCTCTGGAACAGAAGGCTGTCGAGGCAAGGTCATTGAGTATATTTAAGAGTGAGACAGATAGGTTCTTGATTGCAAAGTTGATCAAGGGTTACAGGTAGAAAGTGAGAGAATAGGGATGAGAAGTTTAACAGCCATCATTGAATGGCAGAGCAGGTTCAATGCGCTGAATGGACAATTTTCTGCTCCACTGTCTTCTGGTTGCTTGGTTAATATTAGCTCTCCTCATTCCTTATTGGAGATGTACCCTGGAATTAATCTTCATGTGATTTATAAAGAGTAACTTTCCAATGCAGATGACTGGGAAATATCATGTTCCCTCCCTCCAGTCTCAGCAGCCATGTCTCCAATATCATTATCACACTGCATTGAAATCCAGTGCATGGTACTTAATCACATTTGATTGACATTGACAACATTAAGAGCAAGACCCTCACCTGCTATCTCTGATCTTTCAAATAACCATCTGAATTGTGTGACACATCATATTCTCTGTTAACATATCTATGCCACTTGTCTGTTGTAACTCATGTTGTTGTAGTCACATTTTCCTGTCTGATTATGGACTAGAAAAGTTCCCTCCATATTTTACTGACATTATAATCACTGATCAGTAGTTACAGACTTTATGTTTCCATTTATAAACGGAGAAACAGTTTATGTTCTTACAATCCTTTGACATTACTCCCATATCCAAGGTAGATTGAATGATTGTATACAATCAAGCTTCCATCTCCAATATTCCTTCCTTTATTCACCCCCATATATCTCATCCCAAATGTGTAAATTTTAAACATTGTTTTGATTTTTAATAAAATGAATATTGAAATGAAAGAGGTTAACTGGAGCTATTTGTTCAGTGACTGTGATTAATGTCAATCTCTGTGGATCCTAATTTTCCCAGTGGAGAGTTTCCATCATTGAATGATAAATGGGCTCTGTAAATGTGTTATCCCATAGTATGAGTAGGAACATCACTGACAGCACTAACAGGGAGCATCAGCTCGAGTGAGAGGGGGTGAAGAGATCAGAATCTGAGAACATTAGACTGGAACGTTACAATACTTGTTCAAAATCTGAGGACCTAGGATTGGATTGTTCCAACAATGGATCATAATCTCAGAACATTCGACGGGAATGTTCCAACAATGGGCAGGAGTTTACACTCTGGTCTTTACTATGTTTCCCGGCCTTGGATATCATTAACATCGCGGATCAAGTATATCCTTTGGATTATGCAAGGTGGTTACTATCCCATCCTCGCGAAAGTTGGTGTTCCTGGTAAGTCATTATATTTGTCTACTAAACCGGGTTGATCTGAGTTTCTGCTCATGATATATAAATTTTAGAAAGTGAAGTCAATGTCTTCAGTTCCAAACAAAACTTCCCTTCCTTATAAATTATAACTAACAAACTACTATTTATAAATTACACACAGATATGCAAGATGGAACCAGACTGTTCTCAAACTCCATAATTCATTTTGAACTTCACAGATATATATCTCCATGTCCTCCTCACCCACCGATCGTGTCCAATACCACCATCATGGTATCCCAGTCTCGTCCTCAGTCTCAGTGCAACTTCTGAATAAACCATGATTTGTGACATTGTACAATCCGGATGCAACAGTTTTAAGTTCCTTCTAACCACATGTCCGTCACTACATAATTGCTCTTGATGATGCTTAACTTGTTCTCTGCACATATGGGAAGACAGTTTATGATGGTCAAGCCATTGACACATAATTTAGAACAACAGAATATCTCATGAAGGAAATTGGTGGAATTTAAAAGCAACCATTATCATTTGTTATAAAAACCCATTTGCTTGCCTCATGTCCTTTAGGGAAGTCAATGTGTCATGCTTCCCTCGACAGGTTTCCGTGTAACTTCTGTGATGAACATGTGGGTGTACTGTACCTTTAAGAGAATTAAAAGCCAGCAATAACTACCTGACAGCACCATGTGCTCTGGAAAAATAGATATAATGTAACCTTTGGTTGAAAAACTCAATTAGCTCATTGTCTTGAGTCAAAAACAAATTCAGCAAAACACTTTAAATTATACCCCAAAATACCCACCTCTAATCAAGTTTGAATTTAGTATATTGACAATCGTAAAGGCCAATGACACAGTCAAATGGTTTGGGGGGGGGGGGGGGGTAAAAGACCGTGGAGATTGAACAGTTGAGAGGAGAACTACCAAGCTACTAGCATGCAAAGCCTGCCTGAAAATAGCTCTCTTAAGGGTACTTTTATTGATTAGCAACTGGTGAAACA
This sequence comes from Chiloscyllium plagiosum, assembly GCF_037043375.1. Classification (NCBI taxonomy): domain Eukaryota; kingdom Metazoa; phylum Chordata; class Chondrichthyes; order Orectolobiformes; family Hemiscylliidae; genus Chiloscyllium; species Chiloscyllium plagiosum. Next base: position 69,463,870 of record NW_028270178.1, on the reverse strand, counting down.
GAATCCCCAAGAAGAAAAGAAAACAGGAATATGGAGAAGAACCGAAAGCTTCCTGGTTTTGAGGTTAGAAGTTTTGCTTTGTAAATCTTCATTCGCCGTATTATCAGACAAACGTTGTGGAGGGGGAAGGTAAAAGATAGGTTAGAGGAAGAAGTTGTAAACAGTAGTTGGTTTATTATTCTCTGTTACACTTTAAGAATAAATTTGTTAGTTTTTACTTTTAATAGTTTTGGACTCTAGAATTATCACACATTACTGCATGGGATAAATATTTTCTCTGTTTCTGGTTTTAATTAAGCAGGAAGATTGCTCCTGTGTTGTAACACTACAAACCCCCAGCAATGTGTTTAACTCTTTACTGTCCTGTGGAATGGTTGAACCAGCCACTCAGTTCAAGATCAGCATAACATATTGGCCTCACCAGGGCTGCATACATTCTGTGAGAGAAGATCTAAAGTAAAGATAGCTCCCCTCCTCTGCCTCTTTCACGTATTCCTACAGCTCATTTCTATTCAGGTAAGTGACCATCCCCTAGTTTGGGTGTATTCAAACTCATCGAAGTTCTCCCCGAGAGTGTTGCACATCTCCATAAGCATCGCTGGTGCTAGCTTTATTGATGCTGACGTACGGAGGAAAGGGACTTAAGAATTCCATGTCAGACGTAGTGCATAGAGAAGAAATGGCTTTTTGTGGCACAGGAAAGATATGGCGATGTCTAAGTGAGAGAAAAGGATTATTGCGATCATCCCTGAGAGTGTTTTTGAGGCAGTATTTTGGGGTACTGTGGATAGCCTTTCTCTAAAGTTTCACTAGATTAATCCCTGAGATGATGGCACCATGAGCAGTGAGTGAAGCTCAGTGAGAGAATAAGAGGTGATTGCATTGAACTTTAAGGGAGATGGACAATCACTCATGATGTTCTAAACAGGCACTGATACAGAGATGAATTCCATGTCATTTTTGTCATTCGGGTTACATGATTCTCGATAGTTTAAGAGCCTCTACCAAAGTTCCACCCAACTGCACGGATTCCCTATTTTGATTGAGACAGAGAGAGAGAAAGAGAGAGAGGTTCAGGCTTTTGAAGAAACTCTCCAAATATTAATACAGTTCAACTGGTGTGTGATCCTGCAATGAACGTCATGTTATCCATAATCCGGACAGGAGCCACAAGACCTTCATTATAAAAGAGTTAACTCTTCCTTGCAACATCTGACATCAATGGAGAACATGGGTGTGTCTTCTCGGAGATGGAAGATGCCTCCTTGAGACTTGACACAAAACATTTGGCTTCCCTCCTCACTGCCAGCAAATCGTGTTAAAGTAGCACAGGTTCTACAAATAGTGGAGTCAAGATAAATATCATAGAGCCCTCTATCAGTGCAGTCTCAGTTCATTGGTTTGTCATGTTCGACTATCAATGACAACCTCCTGTTCCTGTATAAGTGTCTCGTGGGGCTGTTTAGCTTCCTCCTGGTCTCATGGAACAGGTTTAAGGGTCTGATTGGGCTTTGCATGCTCCTGTTTAACAGCTCTATGAACTGACAGACCCCTTCTCTTCCTGTGGTACAGGCAGGAGGATTGAATGGGCTGTCCCTCTTCTTGTTCAGTCGTTTGCTGAATGGCTTCCATATATCCGTGTGTAACCAACTTGAGATGGTGAGTGAACTCCTGTTTGAACTGTAGAAATGCGCAGTGTCTGGCCGTACTGTTACATGAATGATACCGGCACTTTAACAGCTCAAAATGGAATGTTGCCCGCGTCTTGCTGCACATGGACACAGAATGGTTGATGAGGGACAAAATGCTCTGAGCATTGTGTGATCTTCAGTCAACATCCCCACTACAGATCTTATGATGGGGAATACATGGATGGAGCAGCTGAAGATGTTTGTGCTGAGGAGGTAAACCTGATGATCTCCTGCAGAGATGTCCCGGAAATGAGAGGACTGTTGGCCACTGACCACAAGAAAATATGTCAATGGCAAAATTAAGAGAAAAAGTTGCAGCTTTCTTACAGTCTGATACCAGGTAATTGAGGACAGGGAAATAGCAGAACTATGGAATAAATACTTCAGTTATGCCTTCACAGAAGATATAAAAACAAACAAAAAAATATTCCTAGAAATACTAGAGAACTTTAGTGTGGTGAGAAAAAGGGAATAGCAACTAAATTAGCAACTAAACAGTTTTACAGAAAAATATTGGACTGAAAAAATGGGCGTAGACAAAGTCGACAGCGATTTATGAAATGGAAATCATATTTTAGAAAGTGGCTTTTAACAAAATTATGAGAAGGTATCAATGCAATACTATTGGAATCTCAGAAAGATTTTTGATAAAGCCCCAAGCCTATTGTGCAAATTCGAATCCTGTGGGAATGGGGCTAATATATGGTCATGGTTTTAGAATGGGAGAGCAGGCAGGAAACACTGAGTAAGAATAAAACCATGTTGTTTTTGAATGGAACACTTCGAGGATATAACAAGGATATATCGAGATTTGACATCCAGCTATTCCCAATACACATCATATCTTTGGGTGAGGGGCTCATATGCTATATTCCCCAGTCTGCTGATAGTACTAAACTTTGTCAGCTTCTGAGTTGATGAGGAGGATGTAAAAAAGACTCCAAGGTGATTGAGACATGTGGACAGACGGGCCAAATACATGGTAGATGGAGAGCAACGGGAGAGAAGGGGATGTTGTGCACTTTGATGGGAACAATAGAATGGCAGCCTATCATTTGCAAAGCGAGTGGTTGAAAAATGTTGATATAAAAATGAACTTAAGCTGCATATTCATTTTATTTCTGCGCAGCCCTCGGAGTCCATGTAAGGTAGTGAGTTCTGAAGTCAGAAGTCAATACTACGAATAGCATTGGCACGTTGATCAGTGTATATAGACCCAAGAATTGGGGAGCTGTAACATTGAAAACGATCTGTATGTCCCTGTACACCAATCAGTGAAAGTAATATTGAAGGAGCAGAAAGCATGTAGGCAGATAAATGGTGTATTCACCTTCATTTCAGGGAGATTTGAATACAGGAGTAAGGGTGATTTACTGCATCTGCATAGGGCCTTAGTGGGGCCCCATCTCAAACATTGTGCAATATTGTTTGCAGTTTTGGTCTCCTTGCCTAGTAAAGGACATTGAGGGAGAGCAGTGGAGGATGACCAAACTGGTCTCTGGGATGACAGGCTTGTTGAGGGACCAGAGATTTGGGGTGACAGGTCCTGTATTTCATGGGGTTTAGGAAAATGAGTGGAAATATCAATAGACAATAGACCATAGACAATAGGAGCAGGAGTAAGCCATTCTGCCCTTCGAGTCTGCACCACCATTCATTATGATCATGGCTGATCATCCTTAATCAGTATCCTATTCCTACCTTATCTCCATAATCCTTGATTCCACTATCCTTGAGAGCTCTATCCAACTCTTTCTTAAATGAATCCAGAGACTGGGCCTCCACTGCCCTCTGGAGTAGAGGATTCCACACAGTCACCACTCTCTGGGTGAAGAAGTTTTTCCTCATCTCTGCCCTAAATGGTCTATCCGGTATTTTTAAGCTGTGTCCTCTGGTTTGGCACTCACCCATCAGTGGAAACATGTTTCCTGCCTCCAAAGTGTCCAATCCTTTAATAATCTTATGTGTCTCAATCAGATCCCCTCTCAGTCTTCTAAACTCAAGGGTATACAAGCCCAGTCACTCCAGTCTTTCAGTGTAAGGTAATCCCGCCATTCCAGGAATTGACCTTGTGAACCTACGCTGCACTCCCTCAAAAACCAGAATGTCTTTGCTCAAATTTGGAGACCAGAACTGCGCACAATACTCTAGGTGTGGTCTCACCAGGACCCTGTACAGCTGCAGAAGAACCTCTTTGCTTCTATACCCAATCCCTCTTTTATGGAGACCACCATGCTTCACTACCTGCTGTACCTGCATGCTTGCCTTCATTGACTGGTGTACAAGAACACCCAGATCTCTTTGTATTGCCCCTTTACCTAAATTGATTCCATTTAGTTAGTAATCTGCCTTCCTGTTCTTGCCACCAAAGTGGATAATCATACATTTTTTCCACATTAAACTGCATCTGCCATGCATCTGACCACTCACCTAACCTGTCCAGGTCACCCTGTAATCGCCTAATATCCTCCTCACATTTCACCCTGCCACCCAGCTTTGTATCATCATCAAATCTGCTTATGTTATTACTCATGCCATCTTCTTTATCATTAATATATATTGTCATAAGCTGCGGTCCCAGCACTGATCCCTGCGGTACCCCACTGGTCACTGCCTGCCATTCCGAAATGGAGCTGTTTATTAGTATGCTTTGTTTCCTGTCAGCCAACCAACTTTCAATCCAAGTTAGTACTTTGCACTCAATACCATGCACCCTAATTTTGCTCACTAACCTCCTATGTGGGATTTTATAAAAAGCTTTCTGAAAGTCCAGGTACACTACATCTACTGGATCTCCCTCGTCCATCTTCAGAGTTACATCCTCAAAAAATTCCAGAAAAATAGATTTCCCCTTCATAAATCCATGCTGACTCTGACCTAGCCTGTTACTACTATCCAGATGTGTCGTAAGTTCGTCCTTTATAATTGACTCCGCATCTTTCCCACCAGTGAGGTCAGACTAACTGGTCTATAATTTCCTGTTTTCTCTCTCCCACCTTTTTGAAAAAGTGGTACAACATTAGCCACCCTCCATTCCGCAGGAACTGATCCCGAATATATGAAATTCTGGAAAATAATCGCCAACGCATCCACGATTTCTCGAGCCACCTCCTTCAGTACCCTGGGATGTAGACCATCATGCCCCGGGGACTTATCAACCTTCAGACCTAACAGTCTCTCCAACACCAATTCCTGACAAATATAAATTCCCTTCAGTTCGGGTTCTTCAGCCACTGTTACCTCAAGGAGATTGCTTGCGTCTTCCCCAGTGAACACAGATCTGAAGTACCAATTTAATTCTTCTGCCATTTCTTTGTTCCCTGTAATATGTTCCCCTGTTTCTGTCTTCAAGGGCCCAGTTTAAGTCTTAACCATTTTTTTTGCTTTGCACATACCTAAAAAAGCTTTTGCTACCCTCCTTTATATTTTTGGCCAGTTTACCTTCGTATCTCATTTTTTCTCTCCGTACTTCCTTCTTAGTAATCCTCTGTTTTTCTGTAAAAGCTTCCCAGTCCTCCGTTTTACCACTTATCTTTTCTACGTTATATTTTTTCTCTTCTAACTTTATATGTTTCATAACTTCCCTCGTCAGCTACGGCCACCCATGCCTCCTCCTGGGATCTTTCTTCCTTTTTGGAATGAACTTATCCTGCAACTTCTGCATTATACACAGAAATATTCGCCATTGCTACTACACTGTCATCCCTGCTAAGGCATTGCACCTTGAACTTTGGCCAGCTCCTCCATCATAGCTCCATAGTTCCCTTTATTCAACTGAAATATTGTCACTTCCGATTGTATCCTCTCCCTTTCAAGATTGAAGCTTATTGTATTATGGTCACTACTTCCCAATGGCTCCTTCACTTCGAGGTCCCTGATCAATTCTGGTTTGTTGCATAATACCATATCTAGAATTACCTACTCCCTAGTAAGCTCCAGCACTTGCTGTTCTAAGAATCCACCTCGGAGGCACTCCACAAATTCTCTTTCTTGAGGTCCAATACCATCCTGATTCTCCCAGTCTACCTGCATGTTGAAATCCCCCATATCAATTGTAGTAACATCTTTGTGACAGGCCAATTTCAGCTCCTGATTCAACTTAAATCCCACATCCAGACTACTGTTTGGGGGCCTGTAGATAATTCCCAAGAGGGTCTTTTTACACTTAGAATTTCTCAGCTCTATCCACACTGACTCTACATCCCCTGATTCTGGGTCCCCCCGCGCAAGGGACTGAATATCATCCCTTACCAATGTGGCCACCCCACCCACTCTGCCCGTCAGTCTGTTCATACGATAGCACGTGTAGCCTTGAATATTCATTTCCCAGGCCCTGTCCACTTGAAGCCACGTCTCAGTTATCCCCACAATATCGTATCTGCCAATTTCCAAAACAGCCTCAAGCTCACCCATCTTATTTCTAATGCTTCCTGCATTCATATATAGTATTTTTAATTTGTTACTATCCTCACCCTTCCCAAAAACTCCTATTTCACTCAACCTTACAGCATGATCCCTTTTTGGGTTTTCTGCGTCATTGATACAGTTGTGTTTCTTGACTTCCCTTTTTCTAACTTTCCCTTCAATTTCCTTCTTAAACATCCAGTTAGTCCCCTCCCCCTCGCTACTTAGTTTAAATGCAGCTGTGTTGCAGTCGCAAACCTGCCTGCCAGAATGCTGGTCCCCCAACCTATTAGGTGCAAACCATCTCTCTTGTATAATTTATGCTTACCACAAAACATACCCAGTGATCCAAGAATTTAAATCTCTGCTTCCTGGGCCAGTTCCCCAGCCACAAGTTCAAGTCCATTATCGCCCTATTCCTGGCCTCACCAGTCCGAGAAAATATATCAAACACTGACAGTGTGAGACAGATTGGAAGCAGGGATGATAGTGCACTTTAAAGAAAACAGTCAAATCGTATTTAATACACAAGCCTTATCAAAGAACCGCGTGTATATTGAATAGAGAATCAAACTTGATGGACCGAAAGCACTACATCAGTTCTTGTTTTATATTTCACAATGTTTAAACATATTATGGGATATGAACATTGTATGGGGAAAACTGCATTGAGGAGATATTCGGTCATGAACTAGCATGAGGAAAGCTCAACGTAATGAACGACCTCCTCCTTTCCAGATGTTTGTGTGCAGTCTGTGGGAATGCTCTGTAAATGTTGTCACAAGCTCTCAGATGTAAGGAAGGAGGCCTCTGCAGGATCAACAGGACTGTGTTTCCCGTTCCATTTTCTGATAACGAGGCTGGTGCCAGGTGTTCTGTCCGGTTTTATCCTTTAAGACCCCAAAGCAGTTTGATACGATTGAGTGTCTTACTTGACCGATTCAGAGACCAATGAAGAGTTGATCTGTGCGTCTGGAGTCACTTTTAGGCCAGACTAGGAAAGCACGGGAGATTCACTTCCAGAAAGTACATTGGGGAAGGAGATCAATGTTTAAAATCAACATTGGACACAAGCTCAATATTACTGATACCAGATTTTCGGACTCGATATTTTATTAATTTTTTTAACTTCCACCAGCTGCCAGAGCATTATCCTGGTCTGGATTCGTAATCCAATGATATTTCCACAACAACATCATCTCCACATGGGGACCTATCGGAAACCAAAAGGACCTGATTATTTGGGTGCTACTTGACAGCTCTGTCAAAAATAATTCCCACCAATTTGACTGTCGTGAAGAGAGTTCGACGTGGCAATTGGTCAGATTGTAATTATTCTCCTCTTCGGGGACTGGACATAGCTGAGCAATTTTCCACACTGGCAGGGAGATGTCAGAGTTGGAGCTGGAATGAAACAACTTCCCCAGGGACGCGGCTTGTTGTGCAGCACAAGTCTTCAGTCCCATTGCAGGAATGGTTTCAGGGTCCATTGCCTTTATCGTATCTACTGTGTCCAGCTGTTATTTCATGTCACGTACAGCAAATCGAATTGCTTGAATACTGGCATCCGTGAGTGTGTGGGCATCATGATGAGGGTGAGTTTGATCTTCCAGTCAACACCTCTGGCTGAGGGTCGTGCAGACACCATATCCTTGACTTTTTTTTCACTGATTTAGAGTTGTTACGATATTTAGGATGAGGATATTTGTGGCGTCCTCTGCTCCAGTAAATTGTTTAATAATCCATCGACATTTATGATTGGATTTAGCAGGACGACAGAGCTTAGATCGGATCTGTTAGTCTTGGGATCATTTCCCCTTCTCCATCAGACGTTATTTCTGCTGTTTGGAATGCAAGCAGTTATGTGTGGGTTGTCAACAGGTTTAGGTGCACATAATTCCGACATTGGCATCAGCCCTGTATTCAGTGACCTAACCTGGTTTCTGATGCGGTAACACTTCCATTTTCATATTCTCATTCTGCTGATGGCATCTCCCTGGTGTCACGCCCCCAATTTGCTACTTTATCTCAATCCATTTAAGGTAATAACCTAAATCGTTTCTTTTCCACAATGTCAACTTCGGTATTTGAAGTGAATGTATTTCCCTCTGTTTTTCTCCCTGACCATGATTAAGAGCTCTGTAGTGTCAGTGATGTCAGTCTCATGCAGTTTCAGAGTCAAGGAACTTGTGCACCATGCATGATCGTTCAATCCCCAGTGTACGGCGCTCCAGGTTGGACGGGATGCTTGAGCATCATTGACATCCTTCTTTGGAAATTGTCCAAAAACAGTAATTGCTGAAGAAATTACTGAAAATGTTGCAGCATCTTCTGGAATGAATGCAGAGGTAAACTTTCAGGTCCAGTGACCCTTTACAAAGCTCCCAGTTTCTCCAACAATTTTTGTATTTTTATTTCCAGTATCCATAGTTATTTGTTTTAGTGAAGATTTGTTCTGTGCCTATTCATTTCTGGAGAAACTCACCAGGTCTGTCACCATCTGCAGAGACAGAGAAACAGCGTTAGCATTTCAAGCCCAGTGTGGCACTTCTTCAGAACTGAAAAGGATTGGAACCTGGGATTTTTAATCCCTTGTCAGAGGTGGGGATGGGTGACAGGGAAAAGAGGGTGTAGGAAAGATAAACGGGCTTTTAGCACTGGTTAACGAGTGGATGATGTAAAATGTGTTTAATTTAAGGTGTGAATGGTGAAAGTGGTTCTCTCTATTGAGTGCAAGATAAAGAAGACACAACCACACAAGGTCATAGGGAGACCAAGAGGGAGAATGTTAACTATGTGGCATTATATCGATCTGGCCATAGATACGTTTTCACTGTCGAGATCATCGCCCCCTTTAGACAAAATAATCCAGGTGTTTGACTTCTTATTGGCACGAGTAAGCGTTTCATGCTGCTTTAGTATTGTAATATGGAGAAAAACAAATCATCATATGATGTTGATCTGAGTATTGTTTACCTGTCATGTTTAATATTGTTTAAATTTGCAGTGCTTATCTTTAAGTGCCTGTTCTTGAAGTTAGTAACTGATGGAGTGTAGGAGGTTGGGTAGTGACATTGTAAAAGTTTCGAAAACCATGAGTGATACGGATAGAGTGAATAGCCAAGATCTTTCCAACGGCATGGGGGAGTTCAGCCATAGAAGGCATAGGTTTTAGGTGAAAGAGGAAAGCCTTAAAAGGAATGAAGGGGCAACTTTTTTACACAGAGGGTGGTTGGGTATGTAATGAGCTGTCAGAGGAAGTGTTGTAGATGCCAGTACAGGTACATCATTTAAAACTCATTTGGACAAATATATGAATGGGAGACATTTCGAGGCACATGGGCCAAATGAAGGCAGGTGGGACGAGCTAAATTTGGAAAACTTGGCCAGCATGGACATTTAGAAAAGCTTCACGCAGGGTCCGAGTGGGTTTGTCAAAGGAAAATTATACTTTGCCCTGTAGAATTATGCAAAGTATTTCTGGAGATGCCTGAGAATGTAACAAGCAGACTTGATAAAGGGGATCTGGTAGACACCAGGCTTTCCAGAGATTTTCCACAAAGTATTACAAAATAAAAGTTCTTACACATGACAGAAGGTCGTAGGATGATGGATAATGAATTAACATGGGATGATGATTGGTTCGCACATAGAAATCGGAGAGTCAGGATAAATGAATCTTCATGATAAAGGGGAATTGCTGGAGAACCACAGCGATGAGTCCAATGGCATCAGTTATTTACAATCTATACTGATAGCCTGAAAGAGGGAGTTGAGTGCAACATACATCCGAGTTTGTGGATGACACTGAGAACCAAAGGCAGGCTGTTATTTAATGGAGAGGACTTCCAGAAAAGGAGCAGTACGATGGGATTGGAGTCTTCCTGTGTATGAAACATAAAGTTAGCAAGCTGATGCAGCAAGCAACTGGGAGTGATACTGCTGAAAAATACAAGACACAGAGAGGGGTTGACACTGTAGATGTTGAGAAGTTGTTACTATTCCTGGGTGGAGTCCCGAACTTGAGGAGATAGATACAGAATATGGAACATGGATTTCAGTCTGAGATGCAAAGTGATGTCTTCTCTCAGAAAGTAGTGAATGTCTGGAATTCCCTGACCCGAAAAGGTGTGGAGGGAGAACAAATTTGGACTGTACAAACACCCAGCGGGTATATACCTCATTCACTCTCCTCAAGGAGTCGGCCATAAAGTGGAGTCGAGTCCTGGAGTACATCAGCCATGTCTGCATTAAATTACAGGGCAAGCTTGAGGGGCCAAATAGCCTACTGTTGTTCCTCTTTAATAATTTCACATGTTATGCTTTTGGAAAGTAACTGAGTATTTTCCTGGAAGTTGTGTTGTGTAAATGCTACATTCGGATGAGCAGAGGATTTGTTTGAGTTAACCCTGGGTGGGGTTTGGGGCTGTAGTCACAGCGAATTTGGGTCTGGGACATGACTTAAATATAGAGCAGAAGTTACAGAGATGGGAAGACTGGAAACAGGGATTGGGGGTGAGGGTCACTTCCTGATCCAGCCTGGATTTTCCAAGTACATTTCCAAAACTACACCTAACCATCGGAGTGGCCTCGATTCGCAGGTCCGAAGGGCTGAATGGAACATCAGAAGACAGGGCTGAGGGATAGGAGTGGGCCAATCGACCTTTTAACACGACTCCACCAGTAAGTAAGGTCATGGCACATCTCATTGTGCTCCCTTCTGCACTTTTCTCTCCATGCACCATTATCCCTGATTCACCTGTCTATGGAAAATCAGACGAAGCCAGTCTCGATATAATATAAAGATTCAGCCATCCCAAGCTTCGAGGAAAGAGGATTTCCACTTGACTGAATTCCCACTTTGTGAATTTCTTCTCACTCCATTTGTGACTGAGAATGAAGGGTGTCACTATTTCCTTTTCTAGTCCCACCCCTCCACTGCTCACAACAAATTGTAAATGTAACCAGCTTGGTGATATGGCCGATGATAAAGGTCTCAGACTGGGTCAGGTTCATTGATAAGAACAAGTCAGGCAGATTTCTTTAGTCAGCCACAAGTTACTCACAGAACTAACGGAGGAGTATGGTGGATCTGTGGGTAGCACTGCTTCCTCACATCACCAAGGAGCTGGGTTCAATTCCAACCTCGGGCGACCCTCTCTGTGGAGTTTGAACATCCTCCCCATACCTGTGTGGGTTTCCTCCCAGTGCTCCAATTTCCTGCCACAATCCAAAAATGTGCACTTTAAATTGGATTGCCCATAGTGCGCAGGGATGTGTGGGTTAGTTATGGGAAATGTAGGGTTACATGGATAAGGTAGGAGGGCACGTCCAGGTAGGATGCTGTTTGGTGCATCAGTGCGGACGTAATGGACGTAATGCCCTGCCTCCACACTGTAGAGATTCTATGACAATGACAATAAATTTGGACTATACAAACACCCAGTGGGTACATCCCTAATCCACTCTTATCAACGCCTTGTATGTTTCATTCTCATTCCAAGAGTAACCTTTAAAAGCCTTCATAATATAAGCCCTTCACCCCAGGAATACATGAAATGAAACATCTCTGAACTGCTTTCAATGTAATAAGGAGACACAAAAAAACAAATCTCACACTCAGATCATAATGTTTATAATTGTTTTCTCAACATACTATTGGAGGCAGAAATATTGAATATTTTTGAGGCACCGACAGAAGGTTCATAAATAACAACAGAGTCAAGGATTATCGAGGAATGGGCAGCAATTTGCAGTGTAGGGGAAAATGTAGACAGTGGTATCAAATTACACGGGTCCAGAACATCCAGGAATATAATGCAAAATTAAATGATAATATTGATAAAACATTAAGTGAGAATCCAAGATGGAGGCGATCCGGAAGGTCTGCTTTGCTGGGCTCTGCATCACAGCAAGGGCAAAGTGGTTCTCTAACCCATCGCATCCCATTTACATAAAACGCAACACTAAAAGAGCGATAGAATCTTTACTAATCCCGTTTTGTCAAGTGGAAATGACAAAACACGGGAAAGGATCGAGTAAGTCCCAACACACGGTGCACCCGTCAGAAGCATCGAGCCTGCCTGAGGCTGTAGCTGCAACTCACTCTGCTCATTCCATGGACCCAGTTACTCACCAGGCCTTGGTCACTGAGTTCACCAAGTTATGTGAAATGATTGAAGCCATGATTGAAGAAGGGTTCAGCCGTGGCGAGAGCCGCTCCCAGCCGTTCCCCAAAAACATGAGCAGCAACTTGACAGCCTTGGAACCAGAACAGACGATGTCAAGCCCCAAACTGCAGTGACAGAGACCGCGATCAATTCCTTTCAGGAGAGGATCCTCGCCTTTGAAAGCCAGGTCCATACCTTAACTGAACATGACGGCCACCTCGAGAACAGGGGTAGGATGAAGAATGTTCACAGCGTCCGTTTGCTGGACCGAACGGAAGGTGGTCAGCGGGTGAGTTTATTGAGAACTGGCTGCCGCGATTCCTTCACTTCAAAACTGAAAAGGGACAGGTGAAGACTGAGGCAGTTCTTTGGGTTATGGTGCGGAGGTCAGACTCAGACCAACACCTTCGCCCTGTCCTTGTGCGATTACATATTTATGGGGATAAACAAAGACTGATGGAATCTTCCAGAACCCAGGGGAAAGATCCGATTGCTTTTATTCACGAGGGCTCCAGGATTATGTTCGTTCAGGACTTTTCAACGGCGGTGATTCAGGAAAGAAAATCTTTTGATGATATCAAGAGAAGAGTAAGGGAACTCTGGACTCAGTATTCCTTAATGTACCCAGCGGTGCTCAGTATTGCTTTCAATGGATCCATACACTCGTCTGACACTCCAGAGAAAGTGAAAACTTTGTGACATTTTAAAGTAAGATAGATGTTTCAATAATCATGTTTCTCTCTTAAATAAACTTTCTTGGATTTGTCTGGTATCAACCAGTGTTAAATTATAGTCGGGGATGGGTAGATGGGTAGAATACTCACTTTTAACTTCTTCATTAGTATTACTACGCTTTTTCTCTTTCCTTGCTTGTGTCTGGTATACGGCTCAAGCTGGAATGGGTTACAAAGGTAGTTGTGATGATTAAATACCGACCAAAGGGCAGTTGAAGCTCGATTTTTGTTGTTAATTGCTCTGGATGTCATATTGGTAGCGGGCAGAAGATGACGTTTTGGGGTATGTAACCGTCCCCACTGGTCGGGCGTGGTGGTGGGAGGGGGAGGGGATAAATTCCCTATGGAGTGTCATTTGCACTTTGGATTTTGTTTCATTTTTTTGTTTTTTTGTGTGTTTAGTTTTGGAAAGTTTTGAGAGCTTGTTAGATGTAGTAGTCTTAGTTTGTGTTGTTTTTAAGCTCTATGAGTCTTTTTTCATTCATGATCAGTGATGTGTAATTCGAGTTCTTCCGCTCTAGAGCTCAAATGTTGCTACAGCGTGTGATGCATAATGATGTTCTTAAATGGTGTACCTGGAACAAGAAGCGGAGCCATCGTCCAGTCAAGAGGAAAAATGTACTTTCTAGTCTTAGAAAGGAGAGGGTGGATGTTGTCCTATTGCAGGAGATGCACCTTGATGACAAGGAACATTTGACATTACAGCAGGGCGGGTTTGGTCGGGTTTATTTCTCGTTTTATTAATAGTAGGAGTAGGGGAGAAGCCATATTGGATAGGAAGAATCTTCCAATTAAATTACTAGATTACATTAGACATTCACAGGAGGATCATAATCCCCAAACCCTTGAACTGTGGGAAAGAATACAGTATTTTGAATGGTTATTGCCTCCCGGCGCACCCTCTTAAAACCGTGGTGGATGCATTTTCCAAATTAAGTTATCTTGTCTCATGGTGCAGTAGTGTAGATGATTTCAACAGTCTTATGGACCCCACAGTGGACAGAATGTCCAAAGGTCACCCAATACCCTCGTCATAATGTAAGAAATTAGTTGATTCTTGTGCAGAACTAGAGCTGGTGGATGTTTGGAGGCAGATCCACATCACAAGTAGGGATTTTATTTTCTCCTATAACCCGCATAAATGCCACACGAATGTTGATCTCTTCTCCATCCCTGCAACAATCTTAGATTCGGTGGCATCCTGCACAATTGGGAAAATTACCATTTCTGACCATGAAGCAGTATAACAGTTTCGAGACGCTGGGGAATGTATCCTTTTTTTCTTAAGGCTAGTTAGTTCATTGAGTATTTCTGTAAAGGTTTCAGATCTTTATTAGCCATTAATGCAGATTCAACCAGTAACACATCCATTCTATGGGAAAATGCTAATGCTCATGCCAAGGGAATAGTTATTCCTCAGGAAGAGACAGAAGGGGGAGCAGGAACGCTGGCTTGAGGCACAGCTGAGGACAGCCGAGACGGAATACTGTGATAGCCTCTCAGTGCCTAATCTGCAGAGGATCACAACGCTTCTGTCTGCAGTGAATTCCTCGCTCACACAAACAGCCAGGTAGGAACTTACTTTTGAAAAACAAAGGCTGTTTAAACATGGTGATAAGCCTGGCAAGTATTTAGCCTAACTTGCCAGGAAAACGAGCGCCCCTCTTTAGCCATTACCTCAATTAGGGAAGGTACTGGGATCCTTCCCTCCGATTCCAAAAAGATTAATGAAGCCTGTCCGAGATTTTCCTCCGAATTATTTCAGACTGAACATTTTGAGGATAGATGGATTAAGATGGAGTCATTTTTCAAGAACCTGGGTATTCCAGGAGTAACCCCTTAATAAGTATTGTGTCTTAATACACCATTGTCAGCACAGGAGGGTGGAAAGCAGCTTCAGAATGCAAAGGTGCACGTTCTTGATGGATTTCCTAGTGAATTTTACATATAATTTATAAACCTATTGTCAGGGCTGATGTTTAACATGTTCTGTCACTCATACAGTCAGTAACCCCTCCCTCCATCCTTAAAAGAGGCTCATATCTCTCTGATGCTTAAGAAAGGAAGACCCTGGAGGATTGTGCTTCTTACATGCCAATCTCACATTTAAATGTTGGTTTCAAAATCCTGTCTGAGACCCGTGCATTAAGTTTGGAAACTTTGCTGCCTTCTCTAACCAAAGAGGCTTTATAAAGGGCCGCAGATCTTCCGACAATGTTAAGAGGTTACTCAATATGATCCAAGAGTGTCAACAACAATCTGTCCAGGGATTACTGATCTCTTTAGATGAGAGAAGTATTTGATTGGGTTGAGTGGCCGGATCTCTTCTGAACATTAGAACGGTTTGGTCTATGCAAAGTTTTTATCAAGTGGGTGAGGGTCCTTTACCGCGAACCTCTGGCTGCGGTTCTCACTAATGGTGTGCCAACCAGTAATATTAATGTTTCTCCAGGTAGCCGACAAGGCTGACACATTTCACCATTCTTGTTTACATTGGTGATTGAGCCACTGGCGGAGACCATCCGTCGGGATGCCAACACATCTGCCCCAGAAGTGGGATAGAAGTCGCGTGAGATTACATTGTATGCAGATGAGGGTCTTATGTTTTTTTGTCAAATCCCGCAATTTCGGTAGTTCATGTGATGCAATGTATTAATTCGCAATAAGATTAATTTTACAAAGTTGGAGGCCATGCCTATGGGAGGTCTTAGGGAAATACCTGATACTGAGGGCAAATCCTGGTTTCCTTTTAAATGGTCACGGGGGTGGTTTCCCTATTTCAGTATATTCATTACATTTGTCTTTGATCATTTATTTAATGTGAACTATGTCCATTTGTTTGACAAAATTAAACAAGACCTTCAAAGATGGGAGGCATTTTCAATATCCTGGCTAGGTCCGATAGCTTTTATTAAAATGAATGAACTTCCTCATTTCCTTCGTCCCGTGCGAATGCTTTCTATGATGTTTCCCAGACAGATATTTCGGAAACATAATGGCTGATTTAGCTCTGTTATTTGGCACCATAAACGATTCTTTATCTAGTTAATAAAATTGCAACTGCCCCGCAGATTGTGAGGAGTAGATCTCCCCGATTAAAAGCAATCAATTAAGTTTTTTTTTAATCGTATGTTAGTGCCTGGGCCGCTGAGGTCTCGACATCAATATGGCTCGACATTGAGCCCTCTCAGACAAAGTGAACCCTTATTAGTCTGTTGTTCTTAGATAAAATGACAACATTTATGGAATATTGTCATAAAATAATGATTATCAATACTGTTAAAACTTGAAGGACAATGCGTCAGATCGAGGCAATACAGCCAAAACCATGTTTCTTACCCTATAATTGGTATACCGGGGATAATGGATTCCTGGTTTAAACTGTGGGCAGCGAGGGGGGTACCTTGTTTGGGTGATTTAGAATTAGTAGTATCCCTACAGTGTGGAAACAGGTCCTTTGGCCCAGCAAGTCCACTTCGATCCTCTGAAGAGTAACCCACCCACATCCGTTCCCCTCCCATCTTATATTTATCCTGATTAATGCCCCAACTTACATATCCTGGAACACGATGAGCGATTGAGTAATGGCCAAGTCATCTAACCTGCACATGTTTGTGACTGTGGGAGGAAACCTACGCAGTCACAGTTGAGAATATACTAACTCACACAGCCAGTCACCCAAGGCTGGAACCAAACCTGTGACCCTGGTGCGGTGAGTCAGCAGTGCAAACCACCGAGCCACCACGTGTTACTTGAAGGAGAAACAATGATACCGTTTGATCAAGTAACTCGTAAGTATGGACTACGGAGTAGAGACTTCTTCGGTATTTTTTTCCAGATTAGAGATTTGATTAAAAAACACAATTTTAAAAGACACTTACAGATCCAATACAGAGAAGCAGGTGATTACTGTAAAGAATACACTCTCTGTCAGTACCCTTTACCATTTGTTGGAGTGTGTCCCCTCAGACAAGACTGTGCAGCTTCGTGACATCTGTGCGAAAGAGTTGGGGGTTTCGATCTCTTCGGAGACATGGGAGGATATTTGTGGAAATGCTCTAAGGATTTTGATCTGAAATAGGACCCATTCCATGCAGTTGAAAATTCTTCACAGGGTTTCTCTCAAAATTCAAAGTGGGATTATCTTCAGCGTGTCCTAAATGCAGAATGACTACAGACACTCTTACTCATTGCACGTGGTCCTGCTGCAGGCCTCGTATATATTGGAGCACTGCGTTAGATGTGGTAGAGTGGGTCTTGGGGTCCGAATTGGAGATAGACCCGGTTTCTCTTTTCCTGGGCCTGCCCAGAGTATCTTACACGGATGCACATGGGAAAGAAAATATATCTTTACTTTCTGGGCTAGGGAAAATATTATGTTGTGTTGTATGCCTGAAAACTCCCCGTGTCTGTTGGGACTTTGTAAGCTCATCATTGAGAATATCCCTTTGGACTTTCATACCAACATGGTGCAACAAAAACATAGATCAATGTAAGTCATAGGGTCATAGATCATAGAGATGTACAGCACAGAAACAGACCCTTCGGTCCAACCCGTCCATGGTATCCCAACCCATTCTAGTCCCACCTGCCAGCACCCGGCCCATATTCCTCCAAATCCTTCTTATTCATTCACCCATCCAAATGCCTCTTCAATGTTGCACTTGTATCAGCCTCCCCGACATCACCTGGCAGTTCATTCCATACACGTACCATTCTCTGTGTGAAATAGTTGCCCCGTAGTTCTCTATTATATCTTTCCCCTCTCACCCTAAACCTATACCTTCTCGTTCTGACTCCCCGACCCCAGGAAAAAGACTTTACCCAGGAAAAAGACTATCCATGCCCATCATAATTTTGTAAAACTCTATAATGTCAGCACTCAGCCTCCGACGCTCCTGGGAAAACAGCCCCAGTCTGTTCAGCCTCTCTCTGTAGCTCAAATCCTTCAACCCTGGCAACATCCGTGAAATCTTTTCTGAACCCTTTCAAGTTTCACAACATCTTTTCGATAGGCAGGAGACCAGAAATGCACGCAACATTCCAACACTGGCCTAACTAGTGTTCTGTACAGCCGCAACATGATCTTACAACTCCTGTACTCTATACTCTGACCAATAAAGGAAACGCCTTCATCACTATCCTATCTACAAGCAACTCCCCTTTCAAGGAGCTATGAACCTGCACTCCAAGGTCTCTTTGTTCAGCAACACTCCCTGCGACCTTATCATTAAGTGTATAAGTCCTGCTAAGATTTTCTTTCGCAAAATGCAGCACCTCGCATTTATCTGAATTAAACACCATCTGCCACTCCTCAGCCCATTGGCCATTTGGTCAATCTGAGGTGACCCTCTTCGCTCTCCGCTACACCTCCAATTTTGGTGTCATCTGCAAACTTACTAATTGTACCTCTTATGCTTACATCCAAATCATTTATGTCAATGACAAAAAGTAGTGAATCCAGCACCGATCCTTGTGGCACTGCACTTGTCACAGGCCTCCAGTCTGAAAAACAACCCTCCACCACCACCCTCTGTCTTCTACCTTTGAGCCAGTTCTGTATCCAAATGGCTAGTTCTCCATGTATTCCATGAGATCGAACCATGCCATTCAGTCTCCCATGGGGAACCTCATCAAAACCCTTATTGAAGTCCATATAGATCACATCTACCCCTCTGCCCTCATCAATCCTCTTTGTTACTTCCTCAAAAAACTAAATCAAGTTTGCGAGGCATGTTTCTCACGCACAAAGTTATGTTGACTATCCCTAATCAGTCCTTGCCTTTCCAAATACATGCACATCCTGTCCCTCACGATTCCCTCCAACAACTTGCCCATCTCCAACATCAGGCCCACTGGTCTATAGTTCCCTGGCTTGTACTTAACACCCTTCTTATACAATGGCACAGCGTTTGCCAACCTCCAGTCTTCCGGCACCTCACCTGTGACTATCCATGTTACAAATATCTCAGCAAGATGCCCAACAATCACTTCTCCAGCTTCCCACATAGTTCTAGGATACACCTGATTAGGTACTGGGGATTTATCCACCTTTACCCGTGTCAAGACATCCAGCACATCCTCCTCTGTAATATGGACAGTGTGCAAGGTGTCACCATCTATTTCCCGACATTTTATATCTTCCATATCATTTTTCACAGTAAATACTGATGCACAATACTCCTTTCGTATCCCCCCATACTTCCTCTGCTAGGAAACATATTCTGTTGTTTTGGATGTCTGATAAACCTCCGGGTCTATTGGGTAGTTGTAAGGTCGTCATGGAGAAAATCCCTTTGAACTTTCTCACCAGTATGGTGCACCGAAAAGCAGAGATTTATGTAAGATATGGCAACCCTTTTTGGATTACCGCGATACAGGCTTATCTGCCACTCTAAAAAGGGCTTTTATATAGTCATGACGATATTGTCTAATGAATCACACATTAGGAATTATGAACGTATGCATGTGTATCAGTTAATGCTCTCGAAGAACGAGAGCTATCACATTGTTATGCTGAACCGTATTATTTATTTATTATTTATTGTTTATTTTTGTTTTTCTTCTGTCCGTTTAGAGACTAACTTATTTTGTATATACATGCACATGGGTGTAATTTTGTTCAGTTATTTGAGTTGTTTTGTTATTGGTTTAATATAATAATAAAAATATCTTTTTCAATAAAAAAATTTGCTAAAAAATTGAAATGCTAACATTGATAGATTCGAGTCCCAAATAACTCTCATTCGAGAGACCACTCGTGGTGGTTTACGTTGAAGGTCACCACACGGGTGATGGGGTGAGGTTGAGAGAACATCCCCTTCATGGTAACCTCTGTCAGTGTGGGGAATTGAACTTGCGTTAGTAGCCTACCTCTGCACCACAAACCAACCATCCAGCCAACTCAGTGGGAGATGGTTCAACTGCTACACACAGAATCAGCCGCAGAAAAAGGGCAAGAGAAATTTTAATGACAAGGAAAAAGGTGTATTTGAGACAAGAATGTTATCTGCTAGAAATTGTATTTTATAATGAGACAAGTGTTTGGAAGCTGTCTTTGGCTGAATACAATAAGGTGAGACAAGTGAAATGACCAGGATGACTAAATGTGATTGGATACCGATAACCATAAAATAAGTGCATGTTTTTGAATGGTCTGAGGAAAGCATGCTGATTGTTGCATGAATTTATAAATCAGATGAAATGTATTGTAAGGAGAATCCGTCCCCATGGGAAATGCCTTCTGAACACATACCCGGGGTATGAAGTGTCTGAGAATCGTCTGCTCGGTAACAGGAAGCTGGGGTTTGAATGACTGAAAGTTTCTGTAACATGGAGCTGAGAAGACCATCAGATCACCCCAAACATATTGAATGTTGGAACATATTTGAAGTACTGAATGTCCTCATGATGGATTTTAATTGTGTGTGATTTGAAAAACGTACATGTCTACTCCATCCTCTTTCGTGTTACACACTGGGGCACAGCCGTTTTCCTGAAACTGGGACTAAGTTGGAATAATACCTAGAATATTCCAGAATTGGCATTCCCCAGAATATC
Source organism: Chiloscyllium plagiosum (assembly GCF_037043375.1). Lineage (NCBI taxonomy): Eukaryota > Metazoa > Chordata > Chondrichthyes > Orectolobiformes > Hemiscylliidae > Chiloscyllium > Chiloscyllium plagiosum. The sequence goes on along the minus strand of NW_028270178.1, from coordinate 69,443,311 downwards.
CTATAACGATGTGGGGGGCATGAGAAAGGCAAGAGAGAAAGAGAGGCAAGGTGCTGCATGCAGTACTGAGAGTGGTGGACCATGAGCCTTGTTCGGGGTCGGTGCTATAACAGATATACAGTGAGTGTGAGGGAGCAGAGAGAATACGGTGACCCTTATCCCTACAGAGTGGGGAAGGTTATTGATGCTTGTCCTGTATTGATGGACATTTCTTCAGACCGCAGATACTGCACTGAGCTGGGTGGTGAGAACAGACCATGCTCGGTAGGTCTGGTAGTGTGGCCCCCTCTGGGAAGAGCATGGTCCCCTTTTATACTAGCCCATCCACCAGGACCTCCGTGCTGCTGTCGACAAACCGTGGTGTAATTTCCACTTCGCTGCCATGCTTGGGGAAAATGTGCAGGGCAGCTCCAAACTGAGAAAGCGCAACCGTGTGCCCATTGGCCTTTTAAATATGGCACCAGTGTCACGGATCACAGAATATCCAGGGGCATCCGGGCGATTGTGAGTACCTCCACTCATGATGGGTGGCAGACTGGGGCTGGAATTGTATGAGAGGGACACTATGGAGTGGGGTGGGTAGTTAATGAGATGAGTTTGGTAAGATAGCACCAGGAAACGAGCTCGGCCTCGTGCAGACAACCCCTCTGTCACACTCAATGAAAATGTCACTGCGACAGTTTTTTGTTAGATTCAGCCCAGTGAGGTGAAGACTCTGCTGTCCTCATTTCTAGTTACAAAGCTGCAGAACAAATGCTCATCCAAAACTCTCCATCGCCTGAACTCACAGAAATATCCCTTTCACTCATAATTCTTCGAAATACTGACCAGTGTTGGATGATACTATCGAAATGCCTTCATTCTGAAACCTGTGAACACATCCCTCCATGACATTTTATCTCAGTCTCCACCCCCCCCCCCCCCCGCCCATGCTGTCTCCACCCCAAAACACACTCATTTACAGTCATTTTGCACGAGACTGCCAGTACGACTGTCCATTTGGCCCAGCTGGTCCATGGCAACCAAAATGTACATCCAGACTCACCCCATTTCCCTGCCCTTGCTATGTATCCCTCTAATCCTTTCCTATCTGTGTATTTGTCCAATTGCCTTTTCAATGTTGTTATTAGACCCACCTCAATCACTTCCACTGAAAGCTCAGTCCATATGCGTACCACACTTTATGTATAAAAGTTGCCCCTCAGTTTCCTTTTTATATTTTTTATCCATTCCAAACATTACTTGATCCCCTCTCGTCCAAGATTCACCAACCTTGGGAAACAAATTTGAAGTATTCACCCCATGCAAGCCTCTCATGATTTTATAAGAGTTACACTTCTATAAAAACCCCTCGGTTTCCTACACTGTAATGAAATAAGTTCTAACCTGTCCAACCTCTGCCTATAACTTAGAGCCTTTAGCCCAGGAAACATCTTCGGAAATTCGTTCTGCATACTTTTTAGTTCAATAATATCCTTTCTAGAGCAAGGTGAACAAAACTGAACACAATACTCCAACTGCAGCCTTACCACCATGCTGTAAAATTGCAACATAACGTCCCAACTTCTATACTCAATGCGTTGATGAAGGCCAATGTGCCAACAGCCTTCTTCACTGTCCTGTGTATCTGTGACTCAAATTTCAGACAACTGCGCACCTGATCTCCAACGTCGTTTTGTGCCATTACACTCCTTAAGGCCCTCTCATTCATCATTAAACTCATACCTGGATTTGACTTTCCAAAATGCAAGACGTCACACTTATCTATATTAAACTCCATTTGTTATTTCTCAGCCCACTTCCCCAGCTGATCAAGGTACTGCTGCAATTTCCGATAACGTTCCTCACTGTAAATGATGTCTCCTAATTTAGTGTCATCTGCAAACATACTAACCTTGCGTTGTGCACTCTGGTCCAAATCATTGATATAGATAACAAACATCAATGGGCCCAGGATCGACCACTGAGGCACTCCACGAGTCACAGGCCTCCAGTCCGACAAGCATAACTCTACCATAGCCATTTGCTTCATAATGTCAAGCCAACTGTGTCACCAATTTGACAGTTTACATTGGAGTCCATGTAATCTACTCTTCCAGAGCGGCCTACCATGTGGAACCTTATCAAAGGCCTTACTGAAATCCATATAGACTATGTCCACCACCCTGCCCTCGTCAACATTCCTGGTCACTTCTTCAAATAAGTCTATCAAAATTTGTCAGGCATGATCTGCCATGCATAAAGCTATGCTGACTGCTCCAAGTCAAGCTCTGTCTTCCCAAATGCATGCATATCTTATATCTCCCAACCTTCTCAAGTGGTTTCCAGAAACAGATGTGAAGTTTACTGGTCTGTATTTCCCAGGCTTTTCTTTGCAGCCCTTCTGAATAAGGGCACTACATTTGCTACTGCCCAGTCTTCCAGGAACTTGCCCCTGAACTATCTTCTCTCGCCTCGTGCAGTGCGCTTAGGTATATCTGGTCAGGACCAAGAGATTTATCTGACTTTGTGTATTCTAATATGTCCAACAGCACCTCTACTGTGATATGGACTGTCCCAAGATATCACAATTAACCTCCCAAAAGTCACAGGTCTTCATGTCTTTCTTCATGATAAACACAGAGGGGAAATTGAGGACCTCACCCATCTCTTAAAGTTTTACACATGCATGCCCATTTTGGATTTTAAGGCGTCGTATTCTCTCTCTATGTGTTATTTTTCTTTACTGTAGTGAATTTGGATTCAAGCTGATTGGACCCTTCAAATCCTGACTCATCCGGTTAGACCCATCCCTCTGGATGAGTCATGGTGACTGTTGTTACAGCATCTGTGTCGGCAACATGACCAGACCAAAAAAATGGAGCAGAGGCTGCAGAGAGGACAATCTCCGTAAAATGGAATGAGGGAATCACCATCAGATCAGCCGTGGTCTTAGTGAATGGTGGGGTAGGATTTAATGTACTACTAATGTAACTTATTCATATATTTCTGTTTATTCCAAGCAAACTCCCCCTCTCTCCCAGTGTCCCATACTGGTGGGGAGTGAGTCACCTCTTCCTGTTCCTGCGTAACAGGATCCTCAGGCCTCAGTAGCCTCCAGATTTCCCTGTGCCCCAGTTTTGAGCAGTTGAATAACTGGTTCCTGTTCCTGTGTCCAAGTCTCGAACAGTTGAGTGACTGTCTCCTGTCCCTGTGCCCCAGTTTTGAGCAGATGAGTGACTGCCTCCTGTTCCTGTGTCCCAGTCTCGAACGGTTGAGTCTCCTGTTCCTGTGTCCCAGTTTCAAGCAGTTGAATGATTGCCTCCTGATCCCAAGTTTGTGAAAATACATGCCCTGCTCCTGTTCCTGAGTAACAGGTTCCAATAGCTCTGTGCTCACCTGCTGCTCCTGTGGAATTGAGGTGAGCGACTGAATGGCCTCTTCACATTCTTTACAGCTTTTTCTTGACCAAAGACCTTTCCCCTGTTTCTGGAAAACACCATCAAAATCTGAATGATGTATTTTTGTATTTGACTCTCTGTAATTGAACAAACAAGCCGACTGACAGAATTCAGATGCTGAATAGCCTCCTCCTGTTCCAGTGTTATACACTGAAGAGTCAATAGACTCTCAGAGATGTACAGCAAGGAAAAAGATCGTTCGGTCTGGTCATCCATACCGCCAAATATCCTAAATTAATCTCGTCACCCTTGCCAGCAATTGGCCCATCTCCCTCTACACACTTCCCATGCATATATCCATCCAAATGCGTTTTAAATGGTGTAACTGTACCTGCCTCCACCACCTCTTTTGGCTGTTCAATCCATACACACAGCAGTCTCTGTGTGAAAATGTTGTCCCTCATGTCCCTTTTTAAATCTTTCTCCTCTCACCTTAAACCTTTGTCTTCCAATTTTGGACTCGTCTATCCTGGGAAAAGACATTGACTGTTTACCTTATCTATGCCCCTCATGATTTTATAAACCTCTTTAAGGTCACCCTTCAGCCTCAACACTTGAAAATAGCCCCAGCCTATTCAAACTCTCCTTATAACTCTAACCCTCCAACACCTGCAACATTCTTTTAAATCTCTTCTGCATCCTTTCAAGTTTGACAACGCCTTTCCGACAGCAGGGTGACCAGAATGAAAGGCAATATTACAAAAGTGGCCAAACCAATGTCCTGTACAGATTTTGTCATGCAAATGTTTCGACTCAAGCACGCACCAATAAAGCGAAGATCACCAAGTGCCTTCATCACTGCGCTATCTACCTGTGACGGCACTTTAAAGGAACGGAGAACCTGCACCACAAGGCTAGCTTTGCTGCCTCACAGGGCAGCGACCTGGGTTTAATTCCATCCTTGAATGACTGGCTGTGTGGTGTTTGTACATTCTCCCCGTGTATGCGTGAGTTTCCTCCGGATACTATGTTTTACTCTGACAGGATAAGGATATACAGGTAAGGGTAGATTGGCCATGCTAAATTGCGCACTGTACCCAGGGATGTGTAGGGGAGGTGGATTAGCCATGGGAAATGCAGGCTCAGAGTGATAGGGCATGTGTTTGTCCAGTGGGATATTGTTTAAAGGGTCGGTGTGGCCTCGATGGGCCGAAAAGCCTGTTTCATAACTGTAGGGATTCGATAATTTCTATGGAGTTCTCCTTCATTGGCAGCTTTCAACAGGGCACTACCGATATATCTTGACTTGATTTGTCTTCCCAAAATGCAACACCTCACACGTAACTAAAGTATACTCTATCTGCCACTCCTCGGTTCACCTAAACAAGGTCCCATTATAGTCTGAGAGATCATTCTTCACTGTCGACGATGCCACCAAATTTGTTATTATCTACAAATCTGCTGACCATACTTCATATACTCAAATGCAAATGATTTGTATAAGTCACAAAATGAAGTGGACCCATTATTGATCTTTGCAGCACGCCACTGGTCACAGGTCTCCAAGTTTAATGAACAAATGTCCACTGTCACGCCCTGTCTCCAATATTCATGAAAATGTTGGATCTAAATGCCGAGCTCTCCCTGGATCCCAGGCAGTCGAACCTTGTTAACCAGTCTACCATGTAGAGCATATTGGTTTTCTTACTGAATTCCATAAAGACAACTGTCCTGCCGTCGTCAATCATCTTCATCACTTCCTCAAAAAATTACACCAATCAGTGGGACGTGATCTCCAATGGACAAAACCCTCTTCAGTCCTTGTCTTTTTAAATGCATGTAGATCCTTTCCCACCAAATCCTCTCCAACAATTTAGTCACCATTGACGTCAGGCTCACCGATCTATAGTTACCTGTTGTTTTCCTTATTTTCTTAAATAATGACACTACGTTAGCAGTCCTCCTGTCTTTTGACACCTCACCTGTGGAAATCAATGATACAAAGATAACAGCAAAATTCTGACCAATCTCTTTCCTAGCTTCCCACAAACATTTGGGATACAACTGATCAGGTCCCAGTGATTTGTTCACCTTTATGTGTTTTAAAATGTCAAACACCTCCTTGTAATATAGACACTTTTCAATGTATCACTATATATTTATTCATTCTCTCGCTCTTGTAACCTCCGCCACAGTAAATACTAAGGAGAAATTCTTGTTTAGTATCCCTCCAATCTGCTGTGGTTCCACACATAGGTAGCCTTACTGATCTTTAAGGGACCCTGTTCTCTCCCTAGTTAATCTTTTGCCATTAAAGGAATTGTGGATTTTTCTCAATGCCCCGTTAACCTTATTTTTAAAGCCATCTCATGTCCACATTTTTCTGGCCCGATTTCCGCATTGACTATGCACTTACTTCCCTCATACTCCTCTCGGGATTTACTTTATCTCAGCTCTGTTTACCTGACATATGCATCCTTCCTTACCTTGATCAAAGCATCAATATATCTAGCAATCTAGAACTCCCTGCACCCACGAGCCTTGCCCCTCTCACCAATAGGAACACGTTGGCTCTGGAATCTCTGAAAACAGGTTTTGATGGCCTTGCATTTTCCAACCATCCCTTTACCTGTGAATAGGGTATTCCAATTAGCCTTGCACAGGGCTCGCCATCCCTTTCAAAGTTGGCCTTGTTCAAAGTTAGAACTTTAATGTTTACATCAGGTCTTTCCTATTCCACAATTAATTTAAAATTAATATTTATGCGTAACAGAAAGTTAAAGAAACACTTTCTGCCCCTCTGTAACAGGCTCGTGAGGCTGAATGGGCTCCTCCTGTCCTTGTTCCTGAAGAAGGGCTTATGCCCGAAACGTCGATTCTCCTGTTCCTTGGATGCTGCCTTACCTGCTGTGCTTTTCCAACAACACATTTTCAGCTCTGATCTCCAGCATCTGCAGTCCTCACTTTCTCCTTGTGTAACAGACCCGAGACATTAAATGAGACAGCAACCCGTGGATTATGAGCAGCAGTTGAACTGTATCTGATGGAGGTCCATCCCTTCTCAGTTACAGAAACATAACCAACACAATGTATTCCCGGTCCCCTCTCAGTAACACCTCATATAGCTGCAGCAATACAGCTCTTTGTTTTCAATGATTCTGCTGGCAAAATGTGCTGAAAAATGTATTGCTGGAAAAGTGCAGCAGGTCAGGCAGCATCCAAGGAGCAGGAGCAACACATTTTTCAGCTCTGATCTGCAGTATCATCAGTTGTCACTTTCTCCTTGTTGTCAAAATGTGCCAATATTCTAGATTTCCACCTTTTCAAGTAGCAACAGCCGAAAATGGGCTGAATAGCCTTCTCTTCTTTCTCTGTAAGAGGCCCATAGGGACAGAATTATTTCGGCGTGTTGCTGAGCAACAGTCTCAATGCTCTGTCTCAAGATTATGAAAGGATTTGGAAGCAGGGCACTTAAAACCAGGAGTAGCCTCACACTGGTCAATAAGGAATCTAGAAACTTGCCCACCTGACCTTTCTTTATGCAACCGATCTGCTATTTTATAACTGCCTGTTTCATAAAGAGAGTGGAACGTATATAGAACCCTGCAGTGTTCTGTTAATACTCTCATATCCAAGTTTAAAATAAGATTTAAAGATTTATGGTCCATCCCTCAGCAACCCTAATCCATTCCATCCAAACCCAGTACATGTTCTCTTTTGTAGTTATATGAAAAGTGATGTGTGGAACTGGTTAATTGAACCTGTTTGCTCAGTCATTATTTGGAGATGCCGGTGTTGGACCTAGATGTACAAAGTTAAAATTCACACAACACCAGGTTATAGTCCAACAAGTTTAATTGGAAGCACACGAGCTTTCGGAGTGCCGCTCCTTCATCAGGTGATAGTGCAGGACACACTTCTAAGGCACAGAATTTATAGCAAAATGTACAGTGTGATGTAACTGAAATTATACATTGAAAAATACCTTGATTGTCTGTTGGGTCTTTCATCTGTTCGAATATCATGATAGTATCACTTCTTTCATGTGTAAATCACAATTGTTTAAAAAAATAATTGTTGCATTCTTATGTTAGCTGTAAAAGTGAGTATTAGCTAGACAATATGTTGAAGGTATTCGCCCCCTGTGTTCTCTGTCTATGCCATGATGTTTAAATTGATTCTAATCTGAAAAGTGAGATAACAGAGTTTTACATGAATCCATGCAGTTTTTGAGCTCAGAGATTTACATGAATTCATTCAGTCTTTGAGCAAATTACTATGTAACTCTGCAAGTACAAAATCATCCCACAAAATATATGTGTGTGATGTGGATCTTTGTCGGTTTGTGTGTGTGTGTGTCTGTGTCTGTCTGGGTTGGCGGGCTGTGAGCGTGAGAGAAAATGTATATGTGTGTGGAGTGATGTCGAGTGTCTTAAGTCTGTGAGGGAGTGCATTTGTGAGTGTGGGAGTTTGTGCGTGTCTGGGGTGGGGAGTTTTGAGTATCAGTGAGAGAAAATGCATATGTGTGTCCAATATGTAGAGTGGTCTAAGTCTCTGAGAGGATGCCGTGTAAGCGTGGGATCGTGGGTGTCTGTAAGGGTGTGCGTGCGTGTCTGTGTGCGTGTCTGTGTACATGTGTGTCCGTATGTATGTGTGTGTATAGGAGTGCCTGTGTGTGTGTATAGTGCAATGGTGGTCATCTGTAATGTGACATGAATCCAAGGCCCCGGTTGAGGTCCTCCCTATGTTTATCGAAATTAGCTATCAGCCTCTGCTTGGCCACATTCGCTGCTGCCTGTCCTGAAGTCCGCCTTGGAGGGTGGTCACCTGAAGGTCCGAGGTTGAAGGTCCTGGGCCACTGAAGTGTTCCCCAACTGGGAGGGAACACTCCTGTCTGTTGATTGTTGTGCTGTGCCCATTCATCTATTGTTGTAGCCTTTGCTCGGTTTCCCAGTGGTTGATCATTGACTGTGATTAATGCCAATCTCCATGGATTCTAATAATTCCAGTAGTTGGTTTCCATCTTTAAATGATAAATGGGCGCCGTTGAATGTGTTATCCCAAAACATGAGCGGGACCATCACCGACAGCACTGACAGGGATCAGCAGATTTGGAGAGAGGGGGAGGAGAGATCAGAATCTGAGAACATTAGACTGGAATGTTCCTACAATGGATCAGAATCTGAGAACATTAGACTGGAAGGTTCCAAAAATATATCAGAATCTGGGAACATTTGACTGGCATGTTCCAAAAATAGACAGGAGTTTATCCAATTATGTTTGGTATCTTTCTGCATTTTATCGGTTGTCATTATCAGTGCGGATCTATTACACTCTTCTCATTATTCAATATTTATGGGAAGCAAGGGAGGAGATTGCAGAGCCATTGGCCTTGATTTTTATGTCCTCTTTGTCTACAGGAGTAGTGCCACAAGACTGGAGGATAGCAAATGTGGTTCCCTTGTTCAAAAAGGGGAGTAGGGATAACCCTAGTAACTATAGGCCGGTGAGTCTCACTTCTGTTGTGGGCAAAGTCTTAGAGAGAATTGTAAGGGATAGGATTTATGCACATCTGGATAGGAATAATGTGATCAAGGATAGTCAGCATGGTTTTGTGAAGGGCAGGTCGTGCCTCACAAACCTTATTGGATTCTTTGAAAAGGTGACGAAGGAGGTTGATGAGGGGAAAGCGGTAGATGTGGTATATATGGATTTTAGTAAGGCGTTTGATAAGGTTCCCCATGGTAGGCTACTGCAGAAAATACGGAGATATGGCATTGAGGGTGAGTTGGAGGTTTGGAGTAGGAATTGGCTGGATGGAAGAAGACAGAGGGTAGTAGTTGATGGCAAAGTTTCTTCATGGAGTGCCGTCACTAGCGGTGTTCCGCAAGGATCTGGTTTGGGACCATTGCTGTTTGTCATTTTTATAAATGACCTGGAAGAGGGGTTAGAAGGTTGGGTGAGCAAGTTTACGGATGATACGAAAGTCGGAGGAGTTGTTGACAGTGAGGAAGGATGTGGCAGGTTACAGCAGGATATAGAGAAGCTGCAGAGCTGGGCAGAAAGGTGGCAAATGGAATTCAATGTAGCTAAGTGTGAGGTGATTCACTTTGGGAAGAATAACAAAAAGATGGGGTACTGGGCTAATGGTCGGATACTTGGTAGTGTGGATGAGCAGAGGGATCTTGGTGTCCATGTACACAGATCTCTGAAAGTTGCCACCCAGGTAAATAGTGCGGTGAGGAAGGCATATGGCGTACTGGCTTTTATTGGTAGAGGAATTGAGTTCCGGAGTCCTGAGGTCATGATGCAGTTGTATAAGACTCTGGTGCGGCCGCATCTGGAATATTTTATGCAGTTTTGGTCGCCATACTATCGGAAGGATGTGGAGGCACTGGAACGGGTGCAGAGGAGGTTTACCAGGATGTTGCCTGGTATGGAAGGAAGATCGTATGAGGAAAGACTGAGACACTTGGGGCTGTTTTCATTAGAGAAAAGAAGGTTTAGGGGTGACTTGATTGAGGTGTACAAGATGATTAGGGGGTTAGATAGGGTTGACAGTGTGAACCTTTTTCCGCGTATGGAGTCGGGTATTACAAGGGGGCATAGCTTTAAATTAAGGGGGGGGGGGTAGATATAGGACTGAAGTTAGGGGTAGGTTCTTCACTCAGCGAGTCGTAAGTTCATGGAATGCCCTGCCAGTAGCAGTGGTGGACTCTCCCTCTTTATGGGCATTTAAGCGGGCATTGGATAGGTATATGGAGGATAGTGGGTTAGTATAGGTTAGGTGGGCTTGGATCGGCGCAACATCGAGGGCCAAAGGGCCTGTACTGCGCTGTATTCTTCTATGTTCTATGTTCTATGTTCTATTTTTATTATCCTTTCCTGGCTATCGTCGGTGTTCCAGGTAAGTGTCACTTTCCAGATTTTTTCTATACACCAGTTATGACTGTATTACTGTTCTTACATATAATCTACACTTCTTGTCACTATTATTTTCCTGTTGAAACTCTCGATCCATATATTCACTCTACAGACCACTACTAACTACATCAATGAACATGTTCAATTACTGTCTCCCTCTCTGCTCTGGCAGTGTAACTCACGGGTCTCTATGTTGACATTCTCAGTTACAGCGGAGAACTACAATTTATCGTATCATTGCCTTTGTTATTTAAATATTCACAGCATGGAGGTCACTCTCTATTGTTCTGGTTACAAACTCCACTTCCTTCCACTGTTTCCATCTTTTCCCTGGCCAATAACTGCGGCTGAAGCAGACAAGTCACGACTGTGGGAGATCCCTTTGACCATGAGCTGATTCTTGACACCATTCCCTGACCATTTCTAACTTGAAATACTCACCACTTCAGAATATATCTCACTGGTTTATTCCACCTGCTGTTTGAACCTTGAGCTATGAAGTACAGTCTTAATGAAGCCAATAATCTGCTGCTGACGCTCCCGGCTTCAAACTTGCTGAAGCAAATCTGATTCAACCTCACCCCAAACTCCCATCCATCTGTCATTCATGGGCACGCCGATGTATATTGCTGTTGTGTCTGGCAATGCCCTTATTTTGACATTCTCAAGCACTTTATCTCATCTGTCCAAGAAACTTCTCTCGTTCTCTCTCTGGCGATTAACAAAAAGCCTGCCAGCTGTTCTTACTGAAAATAGTTTCCTCCATGTGCGTTCCTTCTCAAACAATGAGTTTCGCATTCAACCACGCCAATCGGGCACACACACGCACTCTCCCTCAGTTTCTGATGAACACACACACACACAGCAAATCTTCCCATTTTAGGCAGTCATCTAATACGAGTATGGTTAGCATATGATAGTAACGTTTGCAATACTCTCCATGCTGGGCAGTTTACTGAGCAACACACTAGCATGGTCTGCACAACTCTCCATGTTGGGCTGTCATCTTCTCCCAGTTTATGTTGTTTGTGGTGTTTGGTGAAGCAGATTCAGAATTTGATGTAACAAACCATTTCAGCTGATCTGACAATGCCTTTATTCAATGTTCTCATTCTTGTAAATTTACTCTCGAAGATCTCACTTTTCCAGTTAGTCCCACTGCCCTGTCTTTTTCCTCATACTTCCACAACATCTTTTCAGTTAATTAACTTTTTCTTTCTGTCTTTAATGTGAATCTTTCTGTCCCTCTGTATCTTTCCCTAGCCTTTGCTTTTGGCTCCCTAGTGTATTGAGTGCAATCATTGTGAAGCTGAGAAACAGTGACATGGTGTGTGTCAGGCTGTTGTTCACTTCCCGGTATGTCCCATGTGATGGTCCATGGACAGGGGTGTTTCAGAAGTTATGAGTCACATCCTTGTAACTTGGTCTGTACCTGAATTTGTCCCTCTCAGGTGACCTTGCGATCAGTAGCACGAGGAAGCCTCTAGAGTAAAGGACCAGGCATCTAAATTGTGTGACAATGTTGTCACTTAATAAAAAGATTAATTTCTTTTTTTCATACCAGAGATCTTAAAGGCCAAACTGCCTGCTGAGAACGGCTCAAGTAAACAACTTGCGACGCTTTTAGGTTTTTTAATAAATAGTAGAAACAACGGTCTAGTAAATGATCCATAGCTGCTACTCTCTCTGAAACCTGACTTGAAGCTGATTGCTCCTGGATTGGAGAACTATATGCAAGAATGTATGTCTGAATGTACCTTTTTGCCAAGGGGTGTGTTTACGTGATGTTAGCATATTGGAACAGTTCATTTGCAGAAGGTACTGTATCCATTATTCGGTTAAGGTTTCCAATAGTTAAATTATTCTAAATTCCTCGTCATTTTGAATTGATTTTCATTAGAGTGTTTAAATAAATTGTGTTTTGCTTAATGGTGAGTAATTTGACTAGTAAAATCACATCTGGAACACCCACTTCACATCTACCTTTAAAATAAGAAAGGTTTGGCATCCAAGCTACCTTCTTAAAATAGATTGAGGCAGTCCAGTTGGTTTATAGCAAACTGGGGACTCTTGCAGGTTCTAAATCAATAATACCAAATTGGGTTTAGAATTACAATCCCTACAGTGTGCGAACAGACCATTCGACCCAACAAGTCCACACCGACCCTCCGAAGAGTAACCTTCCCAGACCCATTCCTTTACCCTATTATGACACATTTACCCTGACTAAGGCACCCAACCCACACATCCCTGAAAACTATGAACAATTTAGCATCGTCAATTTACCTGACATGCACATCTTTGGATTGTGGGAGGAAACCAGAGAATCCAGAATAAGGTCATGCAGACACTGGAGATTATGCACTGGGAGACAATTGAGTTCAAAGGTCGTGTTTAGTAGCTGTCAGTGTCTTTTGTTCCGGATGCTGCATTCGGTTGGTTTAAACAGTGTCTTGTATATAAAGATTCTTTCAGTCATTAAGAGTTTTCTGGGTGTGGAAGAAGTGAAGTTGGGGGTTTTACAAAAGATAATGAAGGCAAAGCTGTAGGAATTGACAGACAAGCTGGAGTTGGGGTTGCGTTTGTCTGTGAGAAAATGAGAGATGATTACAGCTATAGCTCGGCAATTACATTTGGTAGAACTGCCATCAGACTCTTTGGAAACAGCTGGAATTCAACTTCAATGAGGCACTTTGAACATGAGAAGGAATTGAAACAGTTTGAATTATGATGAAAAGTCGAAATAAAAGAAAAGGAAATGAAGAAGGAAGAGAGAAAAGGAGAGAAGAAAAGCAGAGAGTTTCAACTTCAAAAATTAGCAATTAGAGAGGAAAGTTGACATAGAGGGCGGAGATGAAGGGAGAAGGTCGGCGGGATGAGGAGGATACTGAGGTTGAGCAACCCTATTGTAACCAATGGCCTGGTGGGGTTCTGTTCAAATGCATCCAGGCATTATCTAAATTTGATGAGACGGATGGGGAAGCCTTTTAAATTTCATTTGAGAAAGTGGCTAAAAAAATGCAGTGACCAGTGACCATGTGGATTTAGTTGATCCAAACAAAGCTGATAGGTATTCATCCGTATTGGAGGAGATATCTGGCCAGTATGGGGTGGTGAAGAAAGCCACCTGAAGTGCATATGACCTTGGGCCAGAAGCCGACAGACAGTGTTTCAGGAATCGAAAAAAATGGTCCCTGATAAAACGCACATTGAATTTGAAAAGATCAAACAAAGTTATTTTGAAAGGTGGGTCTTGAGCTTGTTTTTGGCGTTACAACATTTCAGCATATAAATTGCGAATAACATACCTGAGACAAATCTTTATCACTGACCGTGACCCCCTTAAAGTGTTTGGAGAAATTTAGGGAGAAAAATACCACTCTGTTTCAATTGAGCTTATTATTGCTGTCATTCAGTTTGAAATTGCACAGGTGACAGGGCGAGAAAATCTAAGTTTTGATACGTTGTGGAGACTTGGATGAAGAAAGACAAAGGCATCCTGTGGCAGGAATAAAATGACTTAAATCGAAACTAGTTGTGAACATTTGTATGCTCACAGTCAATGTAATGTATATGCATTACAGTCTACTAATAGAGGGAGATTAGGAGGTATAAAATGAATCCGCCGTTATATGTTGATGAATTATTGTATTAAAGATGGATTGTGCGAATATTACCACTGTAAAAAGGCTATTTTCTCTTGATTTTGTTTTGAAGAGAGATTTTATAGGCAGAGGTGCAGAATTGCAGTCTGAAAACAGTTTAAGTAAATAACTGAGATTTTAGGTTTCATTAAAACGGTGGTAACAATGGAAGGGCAGTGGCTAGCTCTCCCAGACCAGGTTTCGTTATTTTGATTTCAGCTGCTGCATTAAGGGGCTGCTGGGGATCCCAAAAGGGTTGGAAGTTTCAATACATGATACCTAGCTGCTTTTCTCTGAGATCTCTGTCGATGTTGTTTCCCCCTGGATTGGGAAACTGCTGTAAGGATCTGTATTTGAATATATCTTTGTGCCAAGCGGTGTAAACCAAGAAGGTACGGTATCTATTGTTTGTGTAAGTGTTCCAACATTTAAGCTATTCCAAAATGTTCTCTTCTTTGATTGTATTTTAACTAAAGCATTTGAATAGATTATATTTTGCTCAATGTCGAGTGGTTTGACCAGTCACAACATATTTGTAAAGCACACTTCACATCTATATTCAAAATAAGGAAAGGTTTGGGCCTAAACGGCCTTCTTAAAATATTTTGCGGGGAATCCTCCATCCAAGCTAATAAATTACTCCTAAACCCATGTTGTCTGATCTTACCACTTACTCTTTGGAGAAGCGACATATCCGATGCCTTCAGGAAGACCAGATATGTTTCATCTGCAGGATTCCCACGATCCACCTTGTTTGTGACATCTTCAAATAACTCAAGCAAACAATTCAAACACGATTTAGCGTTCATAAAACCATGTTGACTCTGACGAATTGTGGTTTGAGTTTGCAAATGTGCCGAACAATGGACTCTAACAATTTGCCTTAAATTACAATAGTTTATTGTTACACTTTAGTCCCTAATGTATACCATTATTATAAGTTCTTCCCTTTCGAAAGCTTTTGCGTTTTCTTTGAATTCCTATTTAATTGGCAAACGTTTTTAAGAGATCTGCTCCAAATGCCGTGTAAGAGAATGACCTCCTCCTGTTCGATGTTTTAGACGATTTGGAGATTATGGAATCTTCCTGTTGCTGTCTAACATTTTGAGGAGCTGATGGGTCTTCTCATATTTCTCCATAACAGATGGAAATAATGAAAGGTCTCCTCATGTATCCCAGAGATGATACCGAGGGATTGATTGGTCTTCTCTTGTTCACATACAACAGACACGTGTCTAAATTACCTCTTCCTTTTTCATGAAAAATGTCTCAGATAGTTTTTATCCTGATCCAATTCCCTTGCAATAGGCTCGGTGGGTCTGAATGGCCTCCTGTTATCCCAGTGTAACAATCTCCAGTCACTGTGTGACCTCTTCCAGTTCCTATGTTACAGACTTGAGGAGGCTGAATGGTCTGATACTGTTGCTGTTTAACAGGATACTGGTGCAGAGCTGAAAATGTGTTGCTGGAAAAGCGCAGCAGGTCAAGCAGCATCCAGGGAACAGGAGAATCCTGAAGAAGGGCTTATGCCTGAAACGTCGATTCTCCTGTTCCCTGGATGCTGCCTGACCTGCTGCGCTTTTCCAGCAACACATTTTCAGCTCTGATCTCCAGCATCTGCAGACCTCACTTTCTCCTCAAGGATACTGGTGCAGCATGGCCTACTGTTATAAGCTCGAATGGCTGATTGGCTTCCTTCTATAAATGTATATCAGGCTCCAGGGGCTGAACAGCCTCGTCCTATTCTAGTGTAACAGGGTAAAAGGCCTGAATATTCTTCTGTTGTTTCTGTGTAACAGGCTGGAGAACGGAATGGATTCCTCCACTATCTGTGTAATTCGCTTCACTTGTTGACTCCTTCTGTCATCTATGTTGAAATAAGATCATCCTTAATTTATGTAAACTCCAATGGCTACTTGGTCAAGCTGATCATCCTTTCGTCATTGCAGAAATCAGTTGAGGGAACCATCTCTGAGCTGCTTCCAATATAACAACATCCTTTCTTCATTGAAGACATTAAATCTGTACACACTACTCCAGATGTGATCTCACTAAGACCCTGTACAGCAGCAGCAACACTTTACCAGCCTGTTATAAGTTTCCCACCCAGGTAGAGCAGTCTCAGCTCTCTGGGGGAATATAGAGCATGGTTGGAAGATAATTGTCCTTCTCTACACCATCAGCATAACGGGAGATCTGGAGAAATTAAAGTTTGAGAAGATTATAAATGATGTGGCGAGATGATCTCTACCATTGATCTCCCCAGAGCCCACGTCGCTCAGATTCCACAGAATCGAGTAAGGAGAAATCTAGTAAACAGCAAGGAGGAGCAAACGTTGATGGGAGTTATATATCAAAGTGAAAGCTGCAATATAAATGCAGGACATGTTAAAAAACAGGAAATGATACATACACATTTGTGTATCCTTCAGTAATAATGTATTGTTTAAATTATATCTAAACTGTGTTAACCCAATTGAATGCTGATGCTGGGGAAAATGGATTTCGTGACCACGTGTGAGTTGGTTTGCATTAACATTATGTCGAGCACTGAGTTCGAGATCAGGCTATTTAGGAATTGGTGTTGAGTGATCAGAAGAGCTAATTGAAACTTTTGCTGGAAAGGGCCTTTTGGGAACAGTGACCATAATGTATTGGTTTTCTTTTATGCTGTTTGAGTACATGGCAGTTTTTGTTTTATTTGAAGTAACCGTTATAAATCTGAGTCATGCAGCCATAAAAGTGTGAGGAGAAAGTGGGGACGACAGATGCTGGAGATCAGAGTCGAAGAGTGCAGTGCAGTCAGGCAGCATACTAAGAGCAGATAAATCGATGTTTCGAGCATAAGCCCTTCATCAGGAAAGAAGCATCTGGACCAAGGGAGCTGAGAGCTAAATGAGAAGGGGGTACGGCGCGGGGAGGTAGATGGTATTGTGATAGGTAGATGAAGGTGGGTTGAAAGTAATAGGTGATGAAGGGAGACAGAACGCCTCATCTACTGCATCCATTAAACCCAATGTGGTCTTCTCGGGTCAACTTGTGGATCATTTCAGAGAACATCTCTGGGACAGCCAAATTGAACATCTCCATCGCCTTGTAGCTGAGCACTTTAACACTCCTTCCCACTCTGCTAAGGACATGGGAGCCCTGGGCCTGATCCATCACCAAACTCAGAAGCCTGGAGGAAGAAAGCCTCCTCTTCTACCTTGGGACCCTCCAACCACAGGGGATCATAGTGGATTTCACCATTTCCCCATTTCCCCTAATCCCACCTTATCTCGCTTCAAACTTCCAAGTCAGCACTGCCCTTTTGAACGTTCCTATGTGTCCACCTTCCTTCCTATCAATCTGGTCCACCCTCCCCTCGACGATCACTTTCAACCCCACCTTCATCTACCTATTAGATGAAAGGAGGCAGCTTAGAAAAATGCCAAGTGCTGCAGTAAGACCAGTGGATTCAGAGAAATGTAGGACCCAGCAAAGGATGATCAAGAAACTGAGAAGAAAATCAAAAAGAGAAAAAGCGTGCAAACGAAAGAAAAACATGAAGACTGCTAAAAAGCGTCTATCAATGTATGAAAAAAAAATAAAAACAAGGTCAAATGTGGAACAGTTGGTGTGCGTTCAGGATAATTTATTGCAGAGAACAGTGAAATCGTAGGGAAAATAAACAGTTTCTTGCGTCTATCTTCATGGAACAATGTCCATAAATTCTTCCAGAAATACCAAGTGACCATGGGACTTGTGCAATTAAAGTCTAAGATCATTCTTATCAGTGTTGAACCTATCTTTAAAAATAAATCTGGATTGAGTATTTATAAATCTGACAGACTAGATGTACTTAATACAAGAATTTCAGATGAAGCAGCAGACATGTTGATTGTATCGCAGATTTTCACTTTATTTTCCGACACATTCCTGAAAGGCATTTAGCCAATCTGGATAAGGCAAAGGTTATAAATATTATCCAATAGTTTAAGAAAGGATGAATTTGGAGAATGGTGAACTACAGACCAGTTATCTTGTCATCCGCAGTCGAGTGTCTGTTGGACTCGATTACAAAGAACATGCTACTAGATATATAGAAGGTAATAACATAACTGGGGAGTGTGAGAATGTACCGATGAAAGGAAAACCAGAAGTGGCAAACATTGTTTTGGAATGGTTTGAAGATAATTCTTGTGGACAGAGGCAATGAAGAACCATTGGATAACGTATAGTTGGATATTCATGAGCTTTTTTTTTCAAAGAACTCACACAATAAGCTCATAAGAAAAATTAAAGCGAGAGGTATTGGGAAGAACATATGCAAATGGGAAAGTAAAAATTCGGTTTACATTCATGTGAATGTAATTGGAATATAGAGGATGTCGTGCACCAGTTGCATCGAGCGTTGGTGAGACTAAACGTAGAATATTGTGTATCGTTCAGAGTCCCAATCTAAGAAAGAATATATTGACTACAGAGGAACTTTAAAAGGTATTATCCAGATTAATCCGTAAAATGGCAAGATTGTCTGACTGGGAACCTCAGCCTGTAATCTCGAGTTTCAAAACATGAGAGTTGATTGTAGTGAATCTTAGAAACATCGAAAGGACTGAATAACAGAGGGACATGAAGAAGTACAAGGATGCGAGATAAGGGAGAATCCCACGATATTCTACACGGACAAATAGAACAGAATAATCAGCAAACAGTTAGTGTCCATTAGAAACCAAAGGGGCAATCCGTGTGTCAAGCTGGAGAACATTGATGGATTATTACATGAGACCTTCACATCTATTTTACTTGGGAGAAGGAGGATGCAGGTACAGAATTTAAGAAGATGGACTAGGAAGCTTTTGAACAGATTGATGTAAAATACGAGATTGGATTTGAGGCTTTGTTCTGTATAAATTTGGACCAATCTCCATGTCTGAATGAGTTGTATCACAGGCGGCGGTTGGGGTCAAATGAGGAAAGACCCTGACTGCAATATTTTAATTAGAATCTGACCATAGGGAAGGTGCCAGAGAACTGGAGAACCGCTAATACGATTCCACTTCACAGTAAGGGTGGGAGACATAGACCAGGGAAGTTGAGCCGAGCGAGTATTAGATCACTGTTAAGGAAACTACTGGAGAAAATAGGGAAGGAGAAAATCGAACTCCAATCAGAGTTGCAAGGTTTGATCAGGGATAATCATCATGACTTTATCAGGAGGAAGTCACATCCAATGGATTTGATTGAATTAGTTTGAGGAGGTCGATTATTTAGTTTTGTTGGAAGGCCTTTGACAAATTTCCACCTGGGAAACTGAAAAATAAAGTAAAATCTCACAATATGAAGGATAACTTGGCAAGTTACAACGAAAATTGTCTTAGTAGCAGGAGACAGAGGGTGGTGGGAGAAGGCTGTTTGTGTGACTGGAGACCAGTGTCCCCTGGTGTACCACAGGGATCAGTGCTGTGTCCCTTATTTTTTGTGTTATTCATAACAAAATATAGATTTGAATGTGGAGGGGTGCTAGGTGGAGAGTGGGGAAGGTGTGATAAGTAAGTGTATGTTTGACATAAAGATTGGCTGGGTGGTTAGCAATGAGGGGAAGGCCTTAAGTTACAGGAAGATGCAAATGGAATGGTCAGATGGGCGCATCAATGGCAGATGGAATGTAACCCTGATAAATATGAGGTGATGCACTTTGGGAAATGGAACCCGTCAGGGGAGGACTCAATGAATAGCAGCACACTGGGAAGTTCAGATTGTGCTTCTCCACACATCGCTGAATGTGACTGGACAGGTTAATGCTTAAAAATGTGTTGCTGGAAAAGCGAAGCAGGTCAGGCAGCATCAAAGGAGCAGGAGAATCGACGTTTCGGGCAGATTCCTGAAGAAGGCTTATGCCCGAAACGTTGATTCTGCTGCTCCTTTGATGCTGCCTGACCTGCTGCGCTTTTCCAGCAACACATTTTTTAAACTCTGATCTCCAGCATCTGCATTCCTCAATTTTTCCTGGACTGGTTAAGAATTGGCCCTTGGGTGTAGCGTTTCCGAATCAGGGTGTAGATTATAAAAACAATACAGGGATTTGGTTCGGCCAAAATGGAGTACTGTATGTAGCTCCGGGAACCACATTCCAGGAAGGATGTGATTGTGCTGGAGAGGGTGCAGAGGTGATTCACCAGGATGTTCTCTGGGATGGAGCATATCAGCTATGGAGAGAGGCTGGATAAGCTCGGGTTGTTTAGTTGGGAGCAGAGAAAGCTGAGGAGTCAGTGATTCAGAAGGATAAGATTATAAGTGACACGGACAGGGTGGATAGGCAGCAGCTGTACCTTTTAGTTAGAGAGTCAACAACAAAGGAGCACACTTTTAAAGTGAAGAGTTTGAGGTTCAGAGATGATTTAAACATTTTTTCACCACAAGGTGTGGGGTTCTGGGATTACTTCCTGAAAGGGGAATGATCACCTCACAATCGGTAAAAAGGACTTGGACGAGCAATTGGAAGTGTCATAACATTCCAGGCTATGGGCCTGGTGGAGTAAAGTGGGACTAGTATAGATCATGCTGTATTTCTGTTGGCACAGAGCCCATGTCCCTGTGAGTGTATGGTGCGGAAGGTCAATTATTGAGCAGTTTAATGCAGGAATTGATGGATTTCTGAAGAGTTATATTCATAAGGGTTATAAGAGTGAACTGTTGTTGTGGTTCTGTTCGCCGAGCTGGAAGTTTTTATTGCAAACGTTTCGTCCCCTGGCTCGGCGACATCACCAGTGCTTGGGAGCCTCCTGTGAAGCGCTTCTTTGATGTTTCCTCCGGTGTTTATAGTGGTCTGTCCCTGCCGTTTCCGGTTGTCAGTTTCAGCTGTCCGCTGTAGTGGTTGGTATATTGGGTCCAGGTCGATGTGTTTGTTGATGGAGTTTGTGGATGAATGCCATGCCTCTAGGAATTCCCTGGCTGTTCTCTGTCTGGTTTGCCCTATGATAGTAGTGTTGTCCCAGTCGAATTCATGTTGCTTGTTGTCTGCGTGTGTGGCTACTAAGGATAGCTGGTCGTGTCGTTTCGTGGCTAGTTGATGTTCATGTATGTGGATTGTTAGCTGTCTTCCTCTTTGTCCTTTATAGTGTTTAGTGCAGTCCTTGCATGGTATTTTATACACTACATTCGTCTTGCTCATGTTGGGTATCGGGTGAACTGTATTAGCTTCTTAAATTATGTCAATGTGAGAAATATAAGAAAACAAATGCAGTTTCCTTACAGTTTGAAACCAGAGAATGGAGAATGGGGAACAGGGAAATGGCAGAACTATGAAGCCACTACTTCTGTTCTGTCTTCACAAAACTTTCTAACAATACAAGGAAAACCAAGTCTGGTGTAGGAAAATGATAGAATACATGGAACATAGAACATCGTAAGTAATTAGTTTAGCAGAAATTATTGTGGCTGAAAGTAATGGTCATAGACAACATTAGATTACATTACAGTGTGGAAGCAGGCCCTTCGGGCCAACAATCCACACCGACTCGCCGAAGCGCAACCCACACATACCCCTACATTTATTCCTTACCTAACACTAACACTAACATAGATTTATGAAATGGTAATTATGTTTGAGAAACAAATTGGGAGCCAAATGAAAGAGAAACAATGGATGTAAAACATTTTGATTTTTAGAAAAATGTTGGTAAAGCTCAAAGCCTAATTTGCAAAATCAAATCTGAGTGGATCGGGGCTAATATATGGACATGTTTCTAGAATGGGACAGCTGGCAGGAAACAGTGAATAGAAATAAACAGACTCGTCAAGTAACAGCCTGACATTTTCTGAAAGGTATGATTCTGTGAGTATGACTATGTCCCAGACTCCCCATTACCTTCCCTAGATATCTCCTGTCTCATCAGCAGGACGGACACAGCAGAAGTGGCGGTACAGTGGGATACAGTTGGAAGGGAATTGCTCTTGGAGTCCTCAACAGTGACTCCGTATCCCATGAAGTCTCATGGCATTAGTTTGCACATGGAAAAGGAAACCTCCTGCTGATTACCATGTACCAGCCTCTCTCAACTGATGAATCAGGACTGCTCCATGCTGACGAACACTTGGAGGAAGCACTGAGGGTAGCACGGACGCAAGATGCACTCTGGGTGGCGGATGTCAACCACCAACAGTATCTCAGCTACAGCATTACAGATCGAGCTGGCCGGGTCCGAAAGGATATAACTCGAGGCAGGTGGTGAAGGAACCAACAAGAGGAAAATACATACTTGACCACAGCCTTACTAATCTGCCAGTTGCAGAAGTATCTGTCCATGACAGTATCGGTAGGAGAGACCACCGCATAGTCATTGTGGAGACAAAGTGATACCTGCATATTGAGAATGCCCTCCACCATTTTGGGTGGTACTATCACGGTGCTTAATAGGGCAGACATCTAACAGATCTAGGAGCTCAAATCTGGATGTCCATAAGGTGTTGTGGGTCATCAATAGCAGTGGAATTGTACTCCCACATAACCTCATGGCCTGGCATATCCCCCTCGCAACAATTGCCGTCAATCCAGAGGATCAACATTGGTTCAATGGAGTGTGCAGGATGGCAGGAGCAGCACCAGGCATACCTGACAATGACGTGTCAGCCTGATGAAGCCACCAAAAAGGACTACTTATGCGCCAAACAGCATAACCAGTAAGTGATAGACAGAACTAAGTGATCCCACAAGCAACAGTTCACATCTAAGCTCTGCAGTCCTTCCACATTTAGTCGAGAAACTTTGGGGACAATTAAACAATTCACTGGAGGAAGATATTCCACAACTAACCCCTTCCTCAATGATGGAAGAGCCCAGCACTTCAGTGTATAAGATAAGGCTGATGCATTCGCAACAATCTTCAGTCAGAAGTGCTGAGTGGATGATCCATTTCACCCCCCTCCAGTGGTCCACAGCAATTCAGTTACCAGTCATCAACCAATTTGATTCAGTCCACGTGATATCCAGAAATGATTGGAGATACTGGATACTCCACAGGGTCCATAATCTGACAACATTCTGGCAATAGTACTGAAAGCTTGTGCTCCAGAACTTGCCACTCCCCAAGCCAAACTGTTTCAATACAGTTACAACAATGGCTTTCCCCGATTATGTAGAAAATTACCCCAAGTATTTCCTGTATATAAAAAGCAAAACAAATCCAATCCGGCCAATTACCACTCCATCAGTCTACTGTCGATCATCAGTAAAGTGATGAAAGGTCTCAGTGCTTTTAAGCAGCAACCTGCTCAGCAATAACCTTCTCAATGACGACCAGTGTGGGCTCCACCAGGGCCACTCAGCTCCTGACCTCAGTACCGTTGTTCAAACATGGACAAAAGAGCTGAATTCAAGAGGTGGGGTGAGAGTGACAACCCTTTAAAACGAGGCTGCCTTCGACCAAGTGTGGTATCAAGGGGCCTTAACAAAAGTGGAATCAATGGGTATCAGGTGCAAACTCCCCGCTGGTTAGAACCATACCTAACACGTAGGACGATGGTCATGGTGGATGAAGGTCAGTCAACTCAGCTCCAAGTCTGCAGGAGTCCCTCGAGCAGTGGCCGAAAACTTCTTCAGGGCTGCTTCATCAATGACCTTCCCTCTACTGAAGCAGTCCATGTTCAAATGCGACAATATCTGGACAGTATCCAGGCTAACAAGGGGCAAGTAATATTCAGGCCACACAAATGCCAGACCGTGACCATCACCAATAAAATACAATCTAACCTGCCCCTTGGTATTCAATGGTGTTACTATCACTGAATCCCCCAGTATCAAAGTCCTGGTGGGTAATCATTACTCAGAAACCCACTGGTCTCGCCACATAAACACAGTAACTACAAGAGCAGGTCCGAAGCTAGAAATACTGTGGCGAGTAACCCACATCCTGATTTTCAAAAGTCTGTCCATCATCTACAATGCATAAGTCAGAAGTGTGATAGGAGAGTCCCAATTTGCCTGTTTAAATGCAGCCCCAACAACACTCAAGAAGCTTTATACCATCAGTCAGTTTGATTGTCCCGACATCCACAATGCTCCACCATCAACGCTCAGCAGCAGCAATGTTTTACTATCTATATGCTGCAATGAAATAATTCACCAAAGATCCTCAGAGACCATCTTCCCAAAACACGACCAAGTCAATCTAGAAGGACAAGGGCTGCAGATGTATGGAAATACAATCAACTTTAGGTTCCCCTCCAAGACATTCAACATCCTGACTTGGAAATATATCACCGCTCCTTCATTGTCGCTGGGTCAGAATCCTGGGATTCCCTCCCTAATGGCATTGGAGGTCAATCACGGCAAGTGGACTGCAGTGTTCAACATGGCAGCTCACCACCACCTTCTCAAGGGCAATTAGGGACAGGCAATAAATGCTGGCCCAGCCAGTGACACCCAGATTCACGAAATAAATAAATAGAAATTAACAGAGGAAGGTTGCTGAGGTGTCGCATGGATCGGTGCTTGGGGCCCAGCTGTCCACAATGCCCTTTAAACATTTGGTTGCTGGAATCAGATACAATATATCCCAGCCTGCTGACAGCACTAACGGATGTGGGATTGTGAGTTGGTGAGGATGTTGTAAAAAAGCACAGAGAAGATTAAGACAAGTGGAGTGAATGGGTTAATAGGTGACAGATGGAGAACAATGTGGATAGAGGTGATGGTGTGCCCTTTGGTGGAAACGATAAATTGGCAGCCTACCATTTGAAAAGGATTGGTTGAAGCATGTTCATCTACAAAGGGACGTTTGCTCCTTTTTGTTGTTTCCTTCTGCATAAACCTCTGAGGTCCCTGCAGCGCAGTGAGTTCTCTAACCAGATGTCAATACTAGGAATGACATTGGCACGCTGACCAGTGTATATAGAACCACCAAGTGGTGAGCTATAACATTGAAAAGGATTTGGATCTCCTTGTACACCAGTCACTGAAAGCAATATTGCAGGAAAGAAAGCAGTAAAGAAGATAAATGGTGTGCTGACATTCATTTCAGGGGGATGTGAGTCCAGGAGAAAGGGTGTCTTACTGTACCTGTACAGGGCCTTGTTGAGACATCATCTCAAACATTGTGCGGTATTGTGGACAGTTCTCATCTCCATACCTAATAAAGGACAAACCTGACATTGACAGAGAGCAGTGAAGGATGACCAGACTGATATCTGGGATGGCGAGCTTGTTGTGGGAGCAGAGTTTGTGGTGACTGGGCTAGTATTCCATGGGGTTTAGGAAAATGAGTGGAGAAATCAGTGAAATATACAAAAGTCTGACAGGGTGAGACAGATTGGAAGCAGGCGTGATAATTCCCCTGGCTGGTACAGGCAGGTCACTCTGCATTGAAATGAGAATAAATGCCTGTACTCACTGACTGGGGAACCTTGGGAATTCTCTTGCACCTGGAAAACAAGACCCTGATTATAAATAAGGATTTAGCGACAGTAAAGGGATAGTGGGAGAGCAGGAGTACGGTGTGGAAATGAAGGGCTAACCATCATTACATTGAATTGGGTAGCAAACTCGATGGACCAAACGTACTACTGCACTTCCTATTTTATAGCTTCCCAAGGTTACTCACATTAACGGATATGTATATCATGTGGGGTAACTGCATTGCGGAGATTTTTTTCATGAACTAGAATGGGGAGACTCAAAGTGTTGTATGACCGACTCCTTTCCCGCTGTTTCTGTGCAGTCTGTGGGAAAGCTCTGTAAATGTTGTCACAAGCTCTCAGAGGTTAGGTAGGCGGTCTCTGCAGGGTCGACAGGACTGTGTTCCCATTCGCTTTTCCGACACTGATACTGAGGCCGGATGTTCTGTCCGTTGTCATCCTTTCAGACCTCGGAGTAGATAGATACAAATGAGTGCCTTGATTGACCGTTTCAGAGACCATTGAAATGTTTATCACATGTCAGGGTCTTTGGAGTCAGTTTTAGGCCAGCCCAGGATTTCACGGGAGATTCACTTCCTAAAAGTACATTGGCGAAGGAAATTCTTTATCCATATTGGCTTCAAGTTCACTGTTACTGACACCAGAGTTTAGATCTCGATATTTTATTAATTGCTTTTAACTTCCACCCGCTGCCAGAGTATTAGCCTGGTCTGGATTAATAATCCAGTGACATTTCCACAGCACCATATCCACATGGGTATCTATCGGAAACCATACTGAACAGGTTATTTCTGTGCTGCTTGACACTCTGTCAAAAAGAACTCCCACCAATTTGGCTGTCATGATGGGACTGAGGTGATAGTAATTGGTCAGTTTGTAATATTTCCCGTCTTATTGGACAGGACACAGCTGAATAATTTTCCACATTGCCAGAGAGATGTTAGAGTTGGAGCTGGAATGAAACAGCTTCTCCAGGGACACGACTTGTTGTGCAGCACAAGTCTTCAGTCCCATTGAAGGAATGGGGTCAGGACCCATTGCCTTTGTCGTATCTATTTGTTCAGCTGTTTCTTCATGTCTCGTGCAGCGAATCAAATTAGTTGAAGACTGACATCTGTGATTTTGTGGGCATCATGATGAGGGTGAGGTGTATCATCGACTCGACACTTCTGGCAGAAGATGGCGCAGATAAAGCATCCTTCTCTTTTACACTGATGTGCAGGTCTGTTCCATTATTTAGGATGGGAATGTTTGTGGACCCCTCTCCTCCAGTCTACCCCATATTTTTAAGCGGTGTCCTGCCTCCAGAGTGTCCAATCCTTTAATAATCTTACATGTCTCAATCAGATCCCCTCTCAGTCTTCGAAACTGAAGAGTATACAAGCCCAGTCGCTCCAGTCTTTCAGCGTAAGGTAGTCCTGCATTCCAGGAATTGACCTTGTGAACCCACGCTGCACTCCCTCAATAGCCAGAATGTATTTCCTCAAATTCGGAGACCAGAACTGCACACAATACTCCAGGTGTGGTCTCAGCAGGGCCCTGTACAGCTGCAGAAGAACCTCTTTGCTTTTATACTCAATCCCTCTTGTTATGAAGGCTAGCAATGTATTAGCCTTCTTCACTACCTGCTGTACCTGCATGCTTACCTTCATTGATTGGTGTAAAAGAACACCCAGGTCTCTTTGTACTGCCCCTTTACCTAAATTGATTCCATTTTGGTAGTAATTTGACTTCCTGTTCTTGCCACCAAAGTGGATAACCATACATTTATCCAAATTAAACTGCGTCTGCCATGCATCTGACCACTCACCTAACCTGTTCAGGTCACCCTGTAATCTCCCAACATCCTCCTCACATTTCACCCTGCCACCCAGCTTAGTATCATCAGCAAATCTGTTAATGTTATTACTAATACCATCTTCTATATCATTAATATATATTGTAAAAAGCTGCGGTCCCAGCACTGATCCCGGCGATACCCACTGGTCACTGCCTGCCATTCCAAAATAGAGCACTACTCTTTGTTTCCTGTCAGCCAACCAACTTTCAGTCCAAGTTAGTACTTTACCCCCAATACCATGCGCCCTAATTTTGCCCACTGACCTCCTATGTGGGACTTCATCAAAAGCTTTCTGAAAGTCCAGGTACACTACATCTACTGGATCTCCCTCGTCCATCTTCAGAGTTACATCCTCAAAAAATTCCAGAAGATTAGTCAAGCATGATTTCCCCTTCATAAATCCATGCTGAGTCTGACCTATCCTGTTACTACTATCCAGATGTGTCGTAATTTCATCCTTTATAATCGACTCCAGCATCTTTCCCACCACTGATGTCAGACTAACTGGTCTATAATTTCCTGCTTTCTCTCTCCCACCTTTCTTAAAAAGTGGTCCAACATTAGTTATCCTTCAATCCGCAGGAACTGATCCCGAATCTATCGAACTCTGGAAAACAATTACCAACGCATCCACGATTTCTCGAGCCACCTCCTTCAGTACCCGGGTTCTAGACCATCAGGCCCCGGGGACTTATCAACCTTCAGACCTAACAGTCTCTCCAACACCAATTCCTGGCAAATATAAATTCCCTTAAGTTCAGGTCCTTCAGCCACTGTTACCTCAGGGATTGTTTGTGTCTTCCCCAGTGAACACAGATCCGAAGTACCAATTCAATTCTTCTGCCATTTCTTTGTTCCCCGTAATATATTCCCCTGTTTCTGTCTTCAATGGCCCAATTTTAGTCTGAAACATTTTGTTTTTTGCCTTTCACATACCTAAAAAAGCTTTTGCTACCCTCCTTTATATTTTTGGCTAGTTTACCTTCGTACCTCATTTTTCTTTCTCTGCATATTTCTTTCTTAGTAATCCTCTGTTGGTCTTTAAAAGCTTCCCAGTCCACAGTTTTCCAACTTATCTTTGCTGTGTTATACTTTTTCTCTTTTAACTTTATATGTTTCTTATCTTCCCTCGTCAGCCGCGGCCACCCATGACTCCTCCTAGGATCTTTCTTCCTTTTTGGAATGAACTGATCCTGCATCTTCTGCATTATACACAGAAATATCCGCCATTGTTGCTCCACTGTCATCCCTGCTAAGGTATTGCACCATTGAACTTTGGTCAGCTCCTCCCTCATAGCTCCATTATTCCCTTTATTCAACAGAAATATTGTCACTTCCGATTGTACCCTCTCCCTCTCAAATTACAGATGGAAACTTATTGGATTATGATCACTACTTCCCAATGGCTCCTTCACTTCGAGGTCCCTGATCAATTCTGGTTCGTTGCGCAATACCAGATCCAGAATTGCCTTCTCCCTGTTCGGCTCCAGCACCAGCTGTTCTAAGAATACATCTCTGAGGCACTCCACTCTTTCTTGGGATCCAATACAATCCTGATTCTCCCAGTCTACCTGCATGTTGAAATCCCCAATAACAACTGTAGTAATATCTTTGTGACAGGCCAATTTCAGCTCCTGATTTCACTTATATCCGACATCCAGACTACTGTTTGGGGGCCTGTAGATAACTCCCAAGAGGGTCTTTTTACGCTTAGAATTTCTCAGCTCTATCCACACTGACTCTACATCCCCTGACTCTAGGTTCCCCCCGCACAAGGGACTGAATATCACCTCTTACCAACAGGGCCATCCCACTCCCTCTGCCCGCCAGTCTGTCCTTACGTTAGCAAGTGTCGCCTTGAATATTCATTTCGCAAGCACTGTCCACTTGAAGCCACGTCTCAGTTATCACCAGAATATGATATCTGCTAATTTTCAAAAGAGCATCAAGCTCATCCATCTTATTTATCATGGTTCGTGCATTCATATTTAAAGCATTTTTTAATTTGTTACTGCCCCCACTCTTCTCATCAACTCCTATTTCACGCAACCTGACAGTATGATCCCTTTTTGAGTTTTCTGTTTCATTGATACAGTTGTCTTTCTTGACTTCCCTTGTTCTAACTTTCCCTTCAATTTCCTTCTTAAACATCCAGTTTGTCCCCTCCACCTCCCCCCCCCACTTAGTTTAAACGCAGCTGTGTTGCAGTAGCAAACCTGCCTGCCAAAATGCTAGTATCCAACCTATTAAGGTGAAAACTGTCTCTCTTGTATAATTTATGCTTACCACAAAACATACCCCAGTGATCCAAGAATTTAAATCCTTGCTTCCTGCACCAGTTCCCCAGCCACACGTTCAAGTCCATTATCTCACTGTTTCTGGTCTCATCAGACTGAGGAACTGGAAGCAATTTGGAGATAACCACCCTGGACATCCTGCTTTTCAGTCTTCTTCCTAGTTCTCCGAAGTCCCGCTGTAGTATGTTCCTCCTCTTCTTCCCAACATCATTTGTGCCGACATGTACCACCACGTTTGGCTCTTCCCCTTCGAACTTGAGGATTTCCTGCACTCTGTCTGTGATGTCTTTAACCCTGGCACCAGGAAGGCAACACACTATCCTTAAGTCCCGCCTGCTGCCACAAAACCCCGTCAGTTCCTCTCACTGTGGAGTCCCCTATTACCACGGTTCTGTGCAATGTCCGACTCTTCCGCTCTGTCTCCACGCCAACCTTTGATTGACAGACTTGGCCGCCTGGCGGACTGGCAGTGTCATCTGCCTCTACTGTTTCCAAAAGATTCAACTTGTTCCTGACAGGTACTTTCCCCAGAGTCTCTTGCACCTGTCTCCTCTCTGCCTTCCTCATCGTCTGCTCTCTTCTACTCTCTTCTGGTATGGTCGGTGTAATAACCTCACTGAAGGTCTTGCCCAGAAAGATCTTGTTCTCTCGGATGAGCCTAAGGTCCTCGTGTTCTTTCATCAGTGCTGCAACATGCTCGGAAAGTAGCTGAACGTGCAAACATTTTCCACACATATATACGAGCCAGACACACCAGAGTGGTTGACCTCCCACATCAAGCACGTAGCACACTGAACCAGCTGGGCAGTCATGTCTTCACCTTCTTAAACTGTGGCGTAATCACTTCACTCAACCTCCTTGTCAAAGACTTCTGAGCAAAAGCCTCACTCTTCACTCCACAGGAACTTCCTTGGACCCTGTAGTGTCACTGATGCAAGTCTTATGTAGTTTCAGAGCCAAGGAATTCGCTGGATTCCCAATCATCTTCACCACATTGTAAGTTTTCTCTTTTGGTCTGAGTCCTTATCACTCATGGCTGCCTTGTCCTCCCATGAGTATGTTTCATCTTCTTGGGGTTGCATTTCTGGTATTATCTTCCGACTTATCCCCAGAAACTCCTGCCCTTGCTGCTCCATGGCCTTTCCCGCTCAGCTCTCCTTCCAATTAACTAGGGCCAGCTCCTCCCGCATGTCTTTGTAGTTAAATTGCTTAATTATAAGCACATTACATCTTGAAGAGAACATTAGATATAAACTGGAAGGAGGAGTTTAGAGAGATGGGCCACGAAGAACAATTGATGGATTTCTTACCTAGATGCAAAGGGAGAACGAGAGAGAGGTTATAGATATGGAGATGTGGAAAATGAGAAAACTACATTATCGAAAGAAGTAGATGTATATCCCTCAATGTTTTGGCAATTCCTGTGTGCTGTGGCCCTTTGTACAGTGCACGTACAACAGAGTAATATGTTCAAATGCTGGGTCTGATGCCAGAACCTTTCCTCCAATAATATGTCAGACACTAACTTTGGAAAGAACCCAGAAGGCCAATATATTGAATTCCCGGTAGAAAGGGGATTAACTAAAATAAATTGGGACACGAGAAGCAAGAATTTATAACACACGTCCTGATAAGAATGAGACTAGAGTTGGGAATATCAGAAAAGGGAAGGTATCACTTTAGATGAGGATCAAATAATGTTTTAATGCTTTATAAATTTTGTACATCATGTGCATCATTTTTCGTTAACTGTGTCTCCATTGTTCATTCAGAATGTGTTGTACACATATGAACAATCTTCCTTATCTGAACACACACTGATTAAACAGTGTATATAAAAGCATTTTCCTCCATTTCAAACTGTCC
Source organism: Chiloscyllium plagiosum (assembly GCF_037043375.1). Taxonomy (NCBI): domain Eukaryota; kingdom Metazoa; phylum Chordata; class Chondrichthyes; order Orectolobiformes; family Hemiscylliidae; genus Chiloscyllium; species Chiloscyllium plagiosum. The sequence continues at coordinate 69,411,963 of NW_028270178.1, read as the reverse complement.
TGTTGTCGTGTTAGCAGGACATATGAACACCAGCTGGCCATCAAAAGACATGACCCACTATCACAAAGAAGGACACCACATTGACTGTGACAACACACACTTCCTAGGACAAAGCCACGCACGGAACTTTTGAGAGGCATGACATTCTCGCCAGAAGTACATCAATAAACATATCAATTTAGATCCTATCTACCTTCCCTTGAAAAAAACTGGAAAAAACATCATGCACCTTAAGAAACCAAGACCTATAAATAGAAAGACAGGACATACCAACAGTGTGTCACCAGAGACTCTCCCTGATTATGTGACTTAGTCATGGTGACGAAACATCTGAAAGTAAACCTTCAAGCTCAGCGAGCTCACTTACATACTTATAAATGGTTATTTTTCTCTTAATAGTGGAATTTGGGACTTCTCTGTCATTCATATTTTAACAGATTACGTGGCGAGCTGAGCTTTTCTGGCTGTGTGGTTTTAATTAACAGAGGGGTTAGACATTGACATCATAACGGTTTGAGTGCTTGTCGTATGGGATTTGAACAGATTTGGGGTACAAAAGGTCCCAGCAGATTCCATCACTTGGCAGTTAGTGACCTAGATCTTCAAATAAAACAGGTGAGAAAATTCATTTAATTTTGATTCCTTGTGGTTGGTTAAATTAAAAGAAATGGATTTTAACATTACTAAAGAGGTTCTGAGATTTGAAGACGATTCACAAGTTTGCCGACAATGTTTAGAAAGACATAGGAAGGGCATACTTTTAGAATTAACATGTAGATTAGAATTGGGTTCCACCAGGGAAAAAAGGAAAGCTGTCATCATAATGGAGTTGGTCAAGCACTTTGGTGTATCAGAGAAGCAGGAAACTGCAGTCGAGTTGGAAAAAAACTTAAATTGCAAGTGGGGTAACTGGAGTTAGAAGATAAAGAGAGACAGAAAGAGAGAGAGAAGATAGAGAAAGAGAAAGAGAGAAAAAAGGAAGAGAGGGAGAATTTGAAATTCAGAAGTTTGGAATTAGATAGGAAAGTTAAATTAGCAGGATGAAGATGAAGGGAGAACGTCGGTATGTATACAACTAAGTTAATACGTTGCCATATTTCGGTGAGAAAAATGCCAAAACCTTTTTTATTTCATTTGCAAAATTGGTTCGGCAGATGGCGTGTCCAGTGAACCTGTGGGTAATGCTAGTTCAGACTAAGATGGTTGGCACAGCTTGAGAGGTATGTGTAGTTCTGTCACATGAGGGAGCAACAGATTACGCAGATGTCAAACGGGCTATTTTGAGTGCTTATGAACTGGTGATAGAAGAATATAGACAGCGGTTCAGAAATATAGAGACGGAACCAGGTCAGACTTATAATGAGTTTGAAAGAATTAATCACAGTCATTTTGACAAATGGGTGCAGGTCTTAAAAATAGATAAGACCTGTGAGTCCCGATGGGAGATTATTCTGCTGGACGAGTTTAAAGGCTCACTTCCAGAGATGGTAAGATTTCATGTGAATGAACAGGAAGTTCAAGAAGTGAGAAGCGCAGCAGAAATGGCAGTTAAGTATGCATTGGTGCATGAGATGAAATTTAGCTTCTGAGAGGATTTTCATCCTGTGAGGGAGAGAAAATACTACACTACAAAAGATAGAGTAAAGCACACTGGCAATAGTTTACCACAGGTAGAAAAAAGCCCAAAGTGTTTGAAAGGAAGTGAAAGGCCTCAAGTCTCGCTATAACGTAGTGGAACACATAAAATTACAGTACCAATGGTTTAAGAAGGGCACTGGGAAAACTGTTTTCCCTGCAGGAAACTGGGACACACAGTGCTGGGCGTTGAAGGAAGACACTTTGGGAAAAGATGTGGTAAAAGAGTTTAAGCCAGTGGCATTAGTGAACCTGGTAAAGGAGACCCCAAGTAGAGCCGAGGAGCCTCAGGAGAGTGCACGGCCGAGGCAGGGGCTGTGTATGGATTCAGTGCCTGACCTCTATAAAGAATTTGACTCTGTAAGTAAACCCACTAAGAAAAAATGGGGTGTGGAGGGAGGACAAGAAGTTATAATTTTGCATGAAATGGGATCTGTTCAGTTTCTAATAGTTGAGAAGTGAGGAGCTGGAAAGGCCCAACAGATCAGGCAGCATCTGAAGAGAAGGACAATTCACGTATCAGGCATAAAATCATGGTCAGGAATGTGGCGGGGGAACAAGGGGGCTGAAAGATAAATAGGAGGGTAGGAGCTGGGCTGGCAGGATGGTCACTGTGAGGGTGATAGGAAGATGTAGGTGGGAGTGTTAGTGATATGTCAGAGGGGAGGGTGGAGTGTATAGATGGACAGTTAGAACAGCTCAAGAGGGCAGTGCTAATTTGAACAGTTGGATCTGGGATGAGGTTGGGGGAAGGGCGATTTAGAAATTGGTGAAGTCAACGTTGATGCTGTATAGTTTGACGGTTTCAGCTGTCCTACCACCTATCCCCTTCACCCTCCTCTCCGACCTATCATCATCAGACCCCACCTATATCAACCCATCGCCTTCCACGCTACCTTCCACCCAGCTCCACCCCCAACCTCCTATTTAATACTCAGCCCCTTCCCCCTTCCTTGCCTCCCACTTTCCTGATGAAGGACTTATGCCTGAAACGTCAACTTTACTGCCCCTCGGATGCTGCCTGACCTGCTGTGCTTTTCCAGCCCCACACTTTTCAACTCTGATCTCCAGCATCTGCAGTCCTCACTTTCCCTCCGCCTCTAATAGTAAGAGATGGAAGTATTTTCACTCTTTCTGACATGTCATTCAACAGCGTGATAATTTGTGAATTGGGGACAGAAATTAAGCATTCCCTTGTGTAACATTAGGTGGAGTGCCAAATCAAGATTGGGGAAATAACAATGAGAGTGAGTGAGAGAGTGTCAGTTCCAGGAATACAGTTTATTCTTGGGAATGATTTAGCAGGATCCAAGGTGGGAGTGGCACCCCTTGTGGTGAAGAAGCAAAAGTAAGACCTGGGAACTGGGGAATTAAAATAAAAATACCCAGGGATTTTTCCAGACTATCAAGTTAAAAGATCCCACTGTCATACGTTACAACAGGAAGGAAAACCGAAAGAAAAAGCCAAAGGAGTTGATGCACGGAAGACTCAGGCTAAAGCATTTCTAGTGGCTGGAATGCACAAGGACATGGTTAATTTTTGTTGTACATGTCATACATTCGAAATAGTAGGTACGTCACGGGCAGTAATAAAACCAGCACCTTTGTTGCCAATTCCTGTATTCGAAGAACCTTTCATGTGGGTTATGATTAGTTGTGTAGCTCCCCTTTCTGAAATAAAAGTGGAAACCAATATCTGCTGATCATTATGGATGTGTCTACCCGATTTCCAGGGATAATTTAATTATGGAATGTTAAGGCAAAAAGGGAGGTAGAGAAGTTGGTAGGTACGTTTACTCACTGTGGGCTACGCAGTGTGATTCAGTCAGACCAAGGATCTCATTTTACCAATCATTTGTTAAAGGACGTCATGCATAGCTTCGGCACACAGCAGTTTGAATCAAGTGCATCGCATCCCGAATCCCAGAGGGCCTTGGAAAGTTGGCATTAGACACTGAAGGCAATATTAACAGCGTACTGTCAGAATTACCCGAATGATTGGAATAAAGGCGTCTCATTATATTGTTTGTCATTAGAGAGGGCGCAAATAAATCTACTCACTTTCCATCCTTTGAGTTAATATTCGTACATGTACTGAGTGGTCATTTGAAATTAATTAAATATAAATAGGCAGGACCAAAGTCATACATGGATTATGTATCTGAGGTGAGGGAGAAATTAGATGGAGTAGGTCAGTTAGTTAAACAGCACCTGAAGTGGGCACAGGAGAGAGTGAAGCAGGTGGCAGATTAAAAACTTTGCCGATTTCCCGTGGGGATGACATATTAGTATTGCCACCAGTGGTAGGAAATCCTTTCAAAGTCAGGTTTAGTGGCCCCTTTCAAATTAAAAAAATGTTGAGTCAGTTAAACTATTTGGTAAAGATACCGGATATGACAAAAAATGTCATGTGAATGTTATGTGAATGAATAATGCTCCAAATACATTGAAGACTCAGGAACAGAGTTGTGGCCAAATGAACAAATTGTGCAGTTTATCTGTATGATGTAATGATCTTTAGCAAGTGATTGAAAACTCACATGTTACAGTTGGCAGGACATGTTGAACGATTACAAGAAGCAAACTATGTAATAAACTTAAAGAAAACAGAATGCGCGAAATCAGAGGTGACGTTGTTGGAACATTACATTGGCCATGGAAGGTTGACCCCATGGAACACAAAGCCGAAGGGTTTTGAGAAATTTCCACAACCATCCTCGAAGAAAGAGGTGCTTCGGTTTTTGGAACTGAGTGGATTCTATCGGAGGTTTGTTGCAAACCTCAGCAGCGTATTGGCACCACTGACGGATTTATTAAAGAAGGAAACAGAATTGTGGTGGACAGAACAATACCAGGAGGCATTTGAGAATTTTAGAGCAGGATTAATCACCGCACCAGTTTTAGCTGCACCAAATATTTTGAAACCCTTTGAAATTATGTTAGATGCTCGGGAGATAAGGGTCGGAGATGTATTGATGCAGAAAGGTGATGGATGGAATTGAATGGTCAATTGGCTACTTGTTGAAAAAACTCAATATTCACCAGAAAAAAATATATAAATTCTCCATTATTGAACAAGAATGATTAAGTTTCGCACTGGCCTGACAATACTTTAATGTTTATGTGACAAACAAATTATCGGAGATGGTTGTGGATAACGACAAACCCTCGCATTTTTTGAATATTTAAAGGCCAGAATATGAGAATATTTAATTGGAATCCTATCTTACCGACATTAAATTTATTAAATGTACATGCTGTGGGTCCAAAAATGTGGTAGCAGATGTGTTATCGCAGACTTAAAGGAAAAAGTTTAGATGAGATTTGACTTATTGCAGTGTTATATTTTTGTGCAGAATTAATATGAATGGTGTAACTGAGATTCATACTCTTGTAATTCATAATAATGGGATTAAGAATTAGAGGAAAAGAAATGAAACCATCTTTTCATCCTGCTGTTTCATGTGTTTTTTTCTGAAGAGGGGACATGTTATGAAGCCGAAAGCATGTCCAGTCACTTCAAGACAGAACGGGTTTTGCTGAATGAAAATACAGCCACAGATGCCTGCTAAAGATCAGCCTGTTCCATATGTCATCATTAGCTGGGAAATGGATACCTGAGTTTTGGTTGCTGTTTTGACAACAATTCAAATGCAACCAACGAGTTTAAATAACGCTCAGGATACAAGAAGCCAACGAAATTTGAATATTATTGTTTGGACCCCTGGAAAGAAATCAAATTGTGAGAATTATTGTATCATGGGAAGTATATAAATTCAGCATTTTGAACATTAGAGGGAGAGCCACTGCCATCCAACAGCAGAGTAACTGCTGTAGAGCAGGAGTGCTAACTGGCCATCTCAACCATTTTCTATCAATGATGCATGTCCATTTAAAAGCTACTTGCAATAAAAAAAATGACCCAGGGAGATCAGCAGCTGGAAGAGTGAACACAGCAGGGAAGATGGATTCTGTGTGCGTTTGAAATTGTAATGTTTAATATGTGAGTAATTCGACGAGCATATTTATACAGAGTTGGAGTCAGATAGTAAGTAGCTAAGAAAAGAGGGGCTTGTATTTGTGAATAGTTTTTATTTAGTTTTCATGATTAAAGTTAAGAAACTAACTTGTTATTTTTTGTTTAAATGGTGGAATGTAGGAGATCTGTGTCGCTCATATTTTAACAGTTTACGGGGTGAGGCGAGCTTTTCTGGGTGTTTGATTTTAATTAATAGAGGGGTTCCACTCCACCTTGTAAATGCCCATGCACACTCACCCCATTTCGCTGCAGTTGGCCCATATCCTTCCAGTCCTTTCCTATCCACATGTTTATCCAAATGCGTTTGAAATGTTGTTAATGTACCCCCCACCAACCACATCTGCTGGCAGCTCATCCACGTACCATCCTCTGTACAAAGAAGTGGCCCCTCAGGTTCCCTTTTATTCCTTCCCCTTTAACCTTAAACTGATCCCATCCAGTCGTTGATTCTCTACACCTTGGAAAAAGGCTGAGAACATTAACCCTATCCATACCCCTCGTGATCTTATACAGCTCTAGAAGGACTCCCTCAGTCTCCTACACGCTAAAGAAAATGTCCTAGCTTGTCCAACCTCTCCCGAAAATTCAGACCAATGGGTCCTGGCAACGTCTTTGTAAATTTCTTCTGGACTCATTCTAATGTAATAATATGCTTCCTATAACAACGTGACAAAACTGAACACATTACTCCAAGTGCGGCCTTTCCAAAGTCCTGGGTAACTGCAAAATCAATTCCCAACTTCTATACTTAATATCCTGCCTGATGAAGGCCAATTTTCCAAAAGCCTTCTTCAGTGCCCTGTCTGCCTTTGACTCCACTCATAGAGAAATATGTACACCTGAACACCAAGGTCTCTCTACCCACTACACCCCTTAAGATCCTTCCATTCACCATGAAACTCATACGTTGATTGATGTTTCCAAAATGCAAGACCTCACACTTCTGTATTAAATTCTAATTGCCATTTCTCGGCCCACTTTCCCACCTGATTAAGGGCCTGCTGCAATTTCTGATAAACTTCCTCACTGATCATGCTCCCACTTACTTGAGTGTCATCTGCAAACTTACTAATCATACCTTGTACATTCTCAACCAAATCATAGATAACAAGCAGCAATGGACCCAGCCTCCAGTCTGACAAACATCCTTCCACTAAACCCTCTGCTTCCTACCAACAAGCCAACTGTGTATCCAATTGGTCAGTCCCCCCAGCATTCCACGTGATGGAAACTTCCTGACCAGCCTGCCATGTGGAAACTTATCAAAGTCTTACTGAAATCCATAGCGGCCACGGCTGCCGCTCTGCCCTCGTCAACTTTCTTGGTCTCTTCATTAAAGAACTGTAACAAATTTGGGAAGCATGATCTCCCACTCACAAGTCTATGCTGACTGCTCTGAATCAATCCCTGTGTACGTAATGGGTGCAGATAATGGTATGTTGTCCTTCACTGTAAGATGATTCGAATTCATAAGTAAAGCCATCTTCCTGCTGTTGCAGAGCCTTGCTGAGAGAGTATTTGGGGTACTCTCTATAGAGTTGATCTCCTTTGTAAGGAATGATGTCCTTACCACAGACACGGATGATGGTAACATGAGATTAGAGTGAAGACGCTGAGTGTTTAATCGGTAGAGCTGTGAGAGATGAATAAATGGTGATGCCGAAACACGAGGAAATAAGCGATCACTTATTTCCAAAAGAGACATTGATAGGGTGAGAAATTCCATACTTTACCCAGGATTAATTGATTTGATTTTTTGCCACGTGTACCTCAGTACAGGGAAACATTTCATATATGAGCAGTGGAGGCAGGTCATAGGAAGCATGGCTGTACAGGTCATAGGGAGAAAATAAACTTGGACAAAGAAAGTCATACAGGTTACACCGAACAGGACATGAACTAGACAAGATCAACATGAATAATATCATCATTATTTGAACTTAGAGAGTCCATGCATCAGTCTATCATGACTTTCCTAATAGTTTATATGCCCAGATGAACTCTCCCCACATTATTGTGCAGTCGGCGTGTGAACCCGTACTGCACCTCAGGTTGCTCACAAACCCCAAAAGCAGCCACAATACCTTCCATCTGAAACAAGTAGCCATTCCCACCAGCTTCCGCTCTACATAGAGAACACCAGTCTGTCTTCTCGGAGTTGAAATATGCCTTCTTGAGATTTCACACAAGACATAAAGCTTCCCTGCTCACCAATAGAAAACCACGTTAAAGTCCCACGTATGTATCATGAGGCCGGAGGAACAATGTGGAGCAGTCTGTCTGTACAGCCTCTGCCCCACTTGTTCATCACGACAGAGCATCAATTAGGAGACAGTGAGGAATGCCAATGCTGGAGATTGGAATAGAGAATGGATTGCTGGAAAAACACAGCAGGTCAGGCAGCATCCGAGGAGCGGGAGAATTGATGTTTCGGGCATAAGCCATTCATCAGGAATCAGCATCAATTATCTCATTCTGTCCCTGTGTAAGTGCGTTGAGGGGGAATGGACTCTTCCTGTTCCTGTATAAGTGGCTCAAGGGGCTGAATGGCGTCATCCTATTGCTGTGTCAGTGACTCAACGGACTGAATGACTTCTTCCTCGTCCCATTGGACAAGGCCAAGGGCCGGATTGGGTTACCCCTGGTTCCTGTTTGCCAGCTCGATGTACTGACAGGTGTGATGATGCTGCAGCTTTAAGAGGTTATTTTGTCCTGGTTTCTTTTAAGAGAGAGATTGAGCGATAGTTACCAAGCTGGCTAGTTAAGACCACTGGAGTAAACAGCTAGGGAAGCCTTGGGTTTGTTTTAATGCAGCCTGAATAGGTGTGGCCAGCTCTCACAGATTCGGATCTCTGGGTTTTGGTTTCTCAGTAACATCAGAAACTAATGGGGTCAACGCAGAGTTGGAAGCTTCAGTGACTATCTCCTAGCTGCTACTGTGTCTGAATTTTCTCTTGATGCTGTTTTTAATTCCTGGATTGGAGAAATATTTGTGACAATCTGTTTCTGAATCTCCCTTTTTGCCAAGGGTTGTGTTTATGCGATTTTCCTACATTGGAACAGTTCATTAGGAATAGTTCCTAGATCTATTATTCTGTTAACTTGGCCAATAGAATTACGTTATTCTAAATTCCCCTTTCATTGGTTTCATTTTATCTTCCGTGTTTAAATAAATGGTGTTTGCTTCACACCGAGTGGTTTGACCAGTCACATTGCATCTGGAACAGACAGTTTACATTTCCTTTAAAATACGAAAACATTAGAGTCAAGGCTACCGCCTTCAAATATTTTCGAGGGGCTCTGGTGTGGTCCATCACACTAGACTCCCTCTCTTCCTGAGTAATAGGCTGGAGGCACTGAATGGGCTGACACTGTTCTTCTCCAATTGTGTCAATGGGCTGAATGGCTTCCTCATATTCCTGTGAAACCAGCGTGAGGTGCTGAATGAACTCTTGTTTTACTGTGGAAATGTGCAGTGTCAGGCAGTGCTGTTACATGAATGTTACAGACACTTTAACAGAAAAAACCTGAGTGGTGTCTGGGTTTTGCTGCACATGGACAGAGACCAATTCAGGAGCTGAGTGGGCACAAAATGTTCTGAACATTGTGGAATCTTCAGTGACCATCCCCACTTCTGATCTTATGGTGCGGAGAGTGGGGGCGGGGAGACATTGATGAAGCAGCTGAAGATGTTTGTGAAGAGGAAGCTACACTGAGGATCTCCCACAGAGCTGACCCAGGACTGAGACGATGAGCATCTTCCTTTGTGCCATTTTTGACTCCAAACAATGGAGAGTTTACTCTGATTCCCATCAAGTCCAGTTTTGTTATGCTCCATGATGTCAACAGAAGGCAACCAATGCCTTGGTATCAGGGCCAGTCATTTTTACCTGAACTCTTGTGTCAGCCTCTTTTGTTCATATCAAGAGGCCAACGTATTGGAGCAGCAAGTGTTTTCTTCAAACAGGTGGGATTGAATGTCAGGATTTCTGTCCTCAAGAGTGTTCGGGGAGCTAGGTGACTGAAAGTATTTGAAGAGGAGGTCGATGGACATTGACCTGTCAGAGAGTTGAGGGCACTGAAGAATTGGGTACGGAAGAGGATTTGAGACCAAGAGCAGATCAGTCATGATCTTAGTGAAGGGCAAGGCAGGCTTGGGGAGTGAACGACCTGCCCCTGTTTCTGATGTTCTCCCATTCTGTTATTGGAAAATTAGTGGGTGTTATTGACATAAATGTGCAATTGCTGAACATTGCAGTCAGGAAACCAGAGGATTTTGTGAGACATCTCTGGGTGAGGTATGGGGGCTATATTCACAGTGAATCTGGGTCTATACATGATCAACAAATGAAACACAAGTTGCAGAGACCGGAAGCTCAGTAAAGAAAGAGACGGGCCTTTTTCATACCCCACCTGGATTCTTCAATTACATTTCCCAAATCACTTCAAAGCATGTGACAGCCTTGAAGGGCTGAATGGTCTCCTCCATTTCTGTGCATCAGGTTATAGATGAAAGTAGCCTCCAACTGTACCTGTTTAGCAGATTTGAGGGTCTAATGGAACACAGAAACATGGGATTGAGGAGCAGGAGTGGGGCATTAGATACTTTGACCCTTCTCCACCAGGCACCGATATTGTGCCTGATCAAGTGTGGTCTCAGCCCCACTTTCCTGTCTGTGTCCAATTATCTGTCACTCACTTCCCTGTCAAATAAATAACTAACACAGCTTTCAGTCCATGTGAACATAGAGGTGCAAAAAAAACTTCCAGTGAAGAGAATTCCCACTTGAATTTTTCGTCATTCCTCTGATAGAATCAGAAAGTCACGCAGAACAGAAACAGACCCGTTAATCCAATCTGTTCACCCCGATCAGATATCAAATCTGATTTACTCCCATTTGCCAGCATTTGGCCAATATCCCTCCTGTGATTGTACCTGCCTGGACCACTTCCTCTGGCAACAATTTCTGTACACAGAAAACTCTCTGTCTGAAACATTTATCTTCCTGTCCCTTCTAAATCATTCGCACTCTCCCCTATCTTGGGATCAGAACGTGGCTATTCAGAATATCCATACATCTGATGTCACCACTCAACCTCTGACACTCCTGGGGGAACGATCTCAACCTAATCAACCTTTCCCCGATGCTCACACCTCCAGTCCTGGAACATCCACATAAATCTTTTCTGCAGACTACCAGTTGCACGCAGTATTCTTAAAGTGGCCTCACCAACATCCTGGGAGAGTTGGATTTGGCTGAATTCCCTTTGCTTTAGCCAGTGAGGAGATTCCAGTGAATTCTGGTTAGGGAATCATCTAAAAGGTAGCACGGTGGTTAGCACTGCTGCCTCACAGCACCAGAGACTCGGGTCCGATTCCAGCCTTAGGTGACTGTCAGTGTGGAGTTTGCACATTCTCCCCGTGTCTGTGTGAGCTTCTAATGGGTGCTCCTCCAGTTTCCTATCACAGATGCAACATGCCCCCACAACTCCTATACTCAATGCTCTTACTGATGAAGGCAAATGTGTACTGCACCACTGTCTACCTACGACTCCACTTTCAAGGAACAAAGTACCTGCAGCCCTATGTCCCTTTCTTCCACAACACTCCCCAGGACCTTACCATCAAGTGTATAATTTCTTCCCTGATTTGCCTTCCCAAAATACAAAACCTCGCATTTATTTAAATTACATTTCATCTCTCACTCCTTGCCCCTTTGTACCATTTAATTGTGGTCTCGTTGTACTCTGAGATAATCTACTACACCACCTTTCTGATGTAATCTGGAAACTTACTAACTATGGCGCCAATGTTCACATCCAAATCCTTGATATAAATGATGAAATTCAGTGAACTCAGTCCTGATTCTTACAGCACACTGCTGCTCACAGGCTTCCAATCAGAAAATTACCCTCTTCCTTCAAGCCAATTACGACTCGCTTCCCCTGTATCCCAAATGACCGAACCTTACTCATCTGTCTACCAATCGGAATGTTATGAACACCTTGCTGAGGTTCACATAGACAATATTTACCAAACTGCCTTCATCAATCTTCTTTGTCACCTCTTCATAAAACTCAACCAAAATAATGAGACATGATTTCCCATGCAGAAAGACAGGTTGACTACCCTGATCAGCCCTGGCCTTCCCAAATGTATGTCAATCCTGGCCCTCAGAATCCCCTCCAACAACTTACCCACCACTGACATCAGGCGAATTGGTCTATAGTTCCCCGGATTTTTTTGGGTCTCTGTTTCCTTTTCTAGTCCCACTGCTCCACTGCTCACAACAAATGTTAAATGTAACCAGGTCGGTGAAATGACCGATGATATCGGTCTGAGACTGGGTCAGGGACAGTTTTAGGAACAAGTCAGGGTAGTTTCTTTAACACATTTATAATCCACAGCAATGTTACTCAAACTATGATGGAAAGATGAATGGAAAAGTGATCGGGTATTGCAAATATATCATCGATAGTTCCATGATTAAAACACACACAAAGACACACACACACACAGACACACACACACACACAGAGACACACACACACACACACACACACACACAGACACACACACACACACACGCACATACACACACAGACACACACACGCACATACAGACACACACACAAACCGGTTAACCAAATCTCTGCAATTTTAATTTGAAAGACCTTTGTCCAAATATTAGTGTAACTCATGACAAAAGTAAAAATTCAGATTGTCCAAAATTTTATTCTGCTTCTGAAAATATTCTACCCACACACAAGCTGCTGACAATGGGATTTCATCCTGAGAGAGTTGGATTTGGCTTAATTCCCTTTGCTTTAGGCGGTGAGTAGATTCTAATGAATTCTGGTCAGGGATCATCCAAAGGGTGGCACGGTGGTTAGCACTGCTGCCTCACAGCACCAGGGACTTGGGGTCGATTCCAGCCTTGGGTTATTGTCTGTGTGGAGTTTGCACATTCTCCCTGTATCTGTGTGAGCTTCTAATGGGTGTTCCATATTCCTACCACAGCTCAAACTGTGTAGGATTGGTCATGCGAAATTGTCTGTAGTCAGGGATTTCTAGGTTAGGTGCATTAGTCAGGGGTAAATGTAGGGGAAAGGGTTGGGAAGGTTGGTGTGGACTTGTTGGGCCGAAGGGCCTGCAGGGATTCTATAAAAATAAGAATGGTCACAATGACTGTAGAGCTTTATTTTTAGCTTGCACGCATTGCTGTGATGAGGAACAATGAAGGAGAGAGACTGCAATAGGCCATTCCTTCTCAGGCAGATTACATTTTCTCTCTCTCTGAGCTGAATCATATAGTTTTGTCATCCTCTCCAAACTGGACAATGTGAGTTCTCCTTGTACATTGTCCAAACTATGTCTCCATCACATTCCCTGTTCCATGTAGGTGCAACAATGCTGCCGTCATGCACAAAACCATACCCTGAGCAGAACTATGTTTACATGGCCCTGCGCCATTAAAAATAAAATGTTTAATTTATTCAGAATACCTGTGTTAAAATGAATGCAGTTTTTAAAGAAACAGAGAAATTGCTGTAAAGGCTCGGCAAGTCTGTCAGCATCCAGGTGCCTTTTACATGCTGTATTTGTACCAGCCTCCAGCACTTCCTCTGTCAGCTCATTCCATACACACACCACCCTCTGTGTGAAATGGTGCCCTTTAGGCCTCTTCATAACCTTTCCTGTCTCATTTTCCACCAATGCCCTCTAGTTTTGGACACCCCTAATCGGGGGAAAACCCTGACTACTCACTCTATCCATGACCATTCTGATTTTATAAACCGCTACTGCTGCGAAATGTGACTCCAATCAGCACAAATAGCTGCAGTTTCAGTCATCCTGCGCCTAAATTCTGAAATGCAACACTGACACCTCTTCCTTCTCCATCAAGTCACAATTCTAAATGCATTTTAATCAGTTTGTTCAGAAATATCCTGAGACACTTCTCTGGGATTTATACCTAGACCTTTGTGCCCGGAAGTAGGGGCACTGGCATCACTCAGCAATACCCACAAAGCTGTAACATTATTCTCCTGTGTGTTTGTTCATCAGCCTGTTCTGTCATGCTGTGACATACCTCTGCAACAGGCAGGACTTGACTCCAGTCCTTCTAGTCCAGAGCTAGGAACACTACCACACAAGGTCAGGAATTGGTATCAAATCCAGAGTTCTGGTTCAGAGGCAGGGACACTACCCACTACACTACCATACCCAGATTTTGGGTCATATTTGAGTGCCCGCTTTCAGCTCGGTGTGGATTTATTATAATCAGGTTACCATTACTGAACTACACAAAACACTTTGTATTGTTAAACAAATGCAAGATATTTGTCTCAACTGAAGGATATTGAGTGTACGTGCTGTGCCATCGAAATTAACTGTGAACAACTTTAATCGCTATTATCTGTAGTCTGCAATATTAGGGAAAGAAATCCTGCAGACACAATCTGCCCAATGAAGGGTCTCAAATGGATATTTATTACTGAATACCAGAGATCAATGAAGAGCTTAATTTCTGGTCCCACAACACCGATCAGTATTACCCACCTCTAACGTGCGACTGCCCTCTTCCTAAAACCATGAAATGATATCAGGCCGGTGATGACTGTCCAGCCTCTGCTTCCCACCAACTGTGTCTGCAATCTGTCCCTCCTCCCCCTAATCACACCAGGCAAATCAAGCTCAGGGTCTTTGTGAAAATCAAGGCCGGAGTGTGCAGGCCTCCTGGAGAGGGATGGGTATTTTAAAATTGAAGGGGGAGGATGAGGTGGCAGTAATATCACACATTGGGCTGAGGGCTGGCTGATGGAGTATGGTTTGGATTAATGTGAGGTATGGGATTTGGTAAATCAAAGAAGAGTAGGACCTATAAATTAAAAGTAGGATCTTTGGCAGTGTTGTAATACAGAGACCTAGGCCGTCAGGTTTAATTCTTTAAAATTTGAATCTCATATGGATAGTGTGGTTAAGAAGGTGCTTAACACACTTGGCTTCATAGGTCAGACCTTTGAGTATTGGAATTGGGGCATTATGTTGAGGTTGTATTGGACATTGGTAAGGCCCCTTGTGGAATACTGTGTCTAGACTGGTCATCCTGCCCGCTAATTCCATCGGCACACCATCCTCTGGGTGAAGAAGCTGCCCCTTAGGTCACTTTTAAATGCTCACCTCTCACCTTAAGCCTATGTCTTCTAGTATTGTGCTCCCGCACCCTTAGAAAATACCTTCGCGATTCACTTGGATATTATTGACCTTGATATTATTAAGCTGGAGAGGGTTCAGTACAGCTTAACCTGGATGTTGCTGCGAAAGGAGAGATTGAGCTACAAGGAGAGATTGGGTAGGCTGGGACGTTTTTCACTGGAGAGGATGAGATTAAGGAGTAATTTTACAGGGGTTTACAAAATAATGAGGGGTACAGATAAGTTGAAGGGCTGATGTCATTTCCCTAGAGTTGGGAATTCAAAACTGAGGGATATTTTAAGGTGCGAGGAAAAAGATTTCCAAAAGTCATGCGAGGTAATTATTTTAGACAGAATCTGGCTTGTGTGTGGAATGAACTTTCAGAGGAAGTGGCGAAAGCAGGGACAGTTATAATGTTTAAAGGACATTTAGAACAGTCCATTTCTAAGACATCAGTTTGGATGGTGCTGTGAGCAGATGCCCCCTCCCTCCCCCTCTCTGAATGTATCTCTGTTGGTTTTCACCCTCTGCCAATACCTGTGCAGTAGCGTGTGGAGGCCAGCAGAGGGTGGCATTGTAACACCACAGAGACAGCCAGACCTGTCCCACACAGAGACACACAGATACACACACGGGAATGGTGAGGACATGGCGTGAAGCTCATCTGGTAACTTAAACTACACATAAAGAAATGCTCAATTTGCCTTGTAAGCTGTTAAAATATGAGTGACAGATCTACCAAATTCCACTGTTTAAATAAAAGCATCAATTTATTTTTTCACTCTGAAATTGAACATTTTACATCAACTGTTCACAACTCTGAGACCCCCTTTCTCTTAACTGCTTATTACCCGACTCCAGCTCTATCGCAATATACTGTGTCTGGGTCTGCCATCCTCTCATATCTCAGGTGCTTGTAAGCTCTCAGTTCAGAACAGCATTCAGGCTCGCTTAAAGGTACAGGACACACTTTCAACTTCATCCCATTATACCCTGATGAATATCGATAAGTGGGACCGATCTGGATTTCTCTTGTTCTGTGGATTGTCAATATTTCATCTACCCTGTCTCGTATGGGTCAAGACTTTTGTAGCTCCATTGACAGCATGTCATTATTCGACTCTGCCCGTGGGACGATAGCAGTATTTCACTTGCTCACACTCGTGAGTATGGGACAGGATTTCAGTTGTTTCGTGGGGACTGTGACGCTATAACAATCTCAGTGTTTGTAGATGGCACCGAACCTGGAAGAACTCTGAAGTCTATGGAGGAGAGTGTGGAACTCTAACAGGACAGTGACACGTTGGTGTAGTGTTCAGGTGTAAGGCAGATGGGGATCAGTGCAGAGCAGTTTGAGGTGATACACTTTGGTAGGAAAGACAACGAAAGACAGTTTAAAACAGGCTGTGCCATTATAAAGGGGCTGCAGGAACAGAGAGTCCTGGGTGTATATGAGCACAGATTGTTGAAGATGTCAGGACAGGTGGGGCGAGCAGTTACCATCACAGATTAGTTTCAGTATCTGAGCTGTTTACAGGAGGAGGTGTAGGAGGGAGCCTCCGTGCTCCCTTCCTGGGAGGTGGTGGTGACGATGTGTTGTGAGCCCACCCTCCTACTCACCGAGACCGGGGGGGGAATCCATTTGTACCAGCTCAATACAAAAGGGAGATGGCATCAGGGCCACGGCTTCTAAGTTGTGCCGGGGGGGAAACGGAGCTGCCAGTGGGTTTAAAGTGAGAATTGCCCTTCACTGAACATAGCTCCTTACTCGGTCGGTGGGACGTGGATGTTTCAGCATCTCCACACGAGGCATCCCGGTCCTCTCCGGCTCCTACCAGGGTCCTCCCCACATGGCGGGGGGAGGGGGGTGAGGGAATGGATATCGGGCACTCCACCATCCAGCTTGGCCCTTCCTGTGCTATTCCCGGCTGTTTCTCTTGGAATGGAGGAAGGGAGGGAGGGAGTGGGAGGCCCTGCTGTTAGTGCTGGTGTAGGTGGGGGTTGGGGGAGGTATGGTGGGGTGTCCGGAGGGAGTCAGTCCACAGTGTTGTATCTATGCAGGGGGTAAAGTGGATGGAGACAGAGAGAGAGAGAAGGTGCTGCATGCAGCAGTGAGAGTGGTGGAGCAGGAACCTAGTTCGAGGGTTGGTGGCATAACAGATATAAAGTGAGTGTGAGGGAGCAGAGAGAATACGGTGACCCTTATCCTGATAGAGCAGAGAAGGTTATTGATGCTTGTCCTGCATTGCTGGACATTTCCTCAGACCGCAGATAGTGCACTGAGCAGGGTGGGGAGCTCAGACCATGCTCGGTGGGTCTGGTGGTGTGCCCCCCACTCTAGGAAGAGAATGGCCCCCTCTGTACTAGGCCCTCCACCAGGAACTCCGTGCCCCTGTCGACAAACGTGGTGTAATTGCCCAATACCTGCCATGCTCGGAGTAAACTGTGCAGGGCAACTCCAAACGGAGAAAGGTCAAACATGTGCCCATTGGCCTTTTAAAGATGGCACCAATGCCAGGGATCAGAGAATATCCAGGGGCATCCGGGCGATGGTGAGTTACTGCGGCCATGATGGGTGGGAGAATTGGGCTGGTATTGAATGAGAGGGACACCATGGGGTGGGCTGGGCAGTTAATGAGGTGAGTCCGATACGATAGCACCAGGAAACTAGCTCAGCCTCGTGTGGACTATCCCTCTGTCACACTCAAGGAAAATCAAACAAAGAGAAATTATTGTTAGAATCTGCCCAATGAGTCATAGATTCGGTTGAAACTAATTCCAGTTACAAAGATGCAGAACATATGCTAAGCTGACGTCACACCAGTATCCCTTTTTCCCATCTTTCCTGGGAAGACAGGCTCATGTTACAGGATGTTATCGAAGTGTCTTCACTTCAGCATTCTGAAAACTAGGAACACAACCTCCATGACACTTTGTCTCAGTCTTCCCCTCTCTGTCTATTCCCCAAACGCATCGCAAGTGGTGATATTTAAAGTGATTCGCCCGCCATCTCTCTCTGGCAGTGATGTTCACACCCATAGCACTCCCTTGTCAGGGCACGATGGAGAGATGGAGCTGGAAATGGATGGGAGCTACCCATCCCGTCACTTCCAGTATGGGCTGCAAGTTTCCCCACGCTGGGCAGTGATTTATCACAATGTTACTGAGCAATGCACTGGGGCGATGTACACAGCTTTACACGCTGGGAGGGTAACTGCTCCTGGTTACAGATCTATGCAGTGGGGTGGTGTACGCAGTCCTACATGCTGAGAGGGTAACTGCTCCTGGCTTTTAGATTAATTCATGGGTGATCACTGTGCAGGTCGCTGTGATGGTCAGACTATCTGGTTGAGTTTTATAGATAAACACTGCTGTGGTCTGCACAGCTCTCGGTGCTGGACAGATATATGGTCTCTCCTGAAGAAGGGCTTATGCCCGAAACGTCGATTCTCCTGTTCCCTGGATGCTGCCTGACCTGCTGCGCTTTTCCAGCAACACATTTTCAGATATATGGTCTGGGTTTATAGATCAATGCCCTGATCTGATCTGCGCAGTGTTCCACTCTGGACAGATTGCTGCATTGTATTGACCAGTGCAATGGATGAATCTGGACAGATTGCTGGGTTGTACTGAGCAGGACACTGGCCTGGTCTACACTGTGTTCCACGGTGAACAGATATCTCCTCTGGATTGATGGTGTCTGGGCTGGTTCTGTGCGGTGGATTGAGAATGTGGTATATCTAACCATTTCAGCTGATCTGGCAATGCCTTTAGTTCCCATTCCTGTGATTGGATCCTCCGTCTCTCACCCCATTAATGTAACAGTGTGCCCAGGCACAGTACATCATGTTGGTGGGGTGGGTAGGGGGGAAAGGTGATGGACAGGTCAAGGGGTTCCCCGGAACGTTCTGTCCCCAACATTCTATAACTGTCATCCCCCGAAATGTTCTGTCCCCGACATTCTATAACTGACAGTCATTCCCCGGAACGTTCTGTCCCTGACATTCTATAACTGACATTCCCCGGAACGTTCTGTCCCCGACATTCTATAACTGACATTCCCCGGAACGTTCTGTCCCTGACATTCTATAACTGACAGTCATTCCCCGGAACGTTCTGTCCCCGACATTCTATAACTGACATTCCCCGGAACCTTCTGTCCCTGACATTCTATAACTGACATTCCCTGAAACGTTCTGTCCCTTATATTCTATAACTGACATTCCCCGGAACGTTCTGTCCCTGACATTGTTTGTGAACGGCCGGACGTCATTGAATTGAACAAACGATAAGATCCCGAGGGAAGAGATCCCGTTCCAGGGAGAAGGAGACACTGTTCCGAAGGCCCCTCAGGCAGTTAAAGGGGTGAATACGTTTTCCCTGCGTTTACATTTTTTCACGACACAGGATCGACCACAATTTCGACCAAAATACAGGAATTCCCAAACTCCGTTTGTCTTCAGGAAACTGGGACAGAACCCTTCAGGACAGCGACGTTTCCACCCTCCGTATGAGGAACTGGGAAGGAGTGACCTGTGTCTGCTCTCGAGTGATCGAGTGTGTGGGAATGTTCTAGAAACCATCTGTCCTTATGGATGTGTCTCTGTGTGTTTGGAGAGGGAGGGCTTCTTGTGGTTTATGTCACATTTTTGTCAGTAATTCCGACCTTCCCATTTGTTATTCAAGCTCCAATTATTTTAATAAATCCCTGAATACAGGGACACATTTGAAAATCTCACTGGGTCCCCGATCAAACGGGTCCCTTTGCCTCTAGGCTGATGGATAATGGATTTGTTTTTCTTCCTCACAGTTAACGTCGTGACCATCTACGTCCTGCTTTATAAAGATTGTGGATTGTCTCCATGTGTCAGACGTTACCTGGGGGCCATGGCAGCGGCGGATCTCCTGGTCATTATCCTCGACCTGATCCTGAGACACATTCCCATTGTTTATCGTGAACAGTTTTATTTCCTGATGGACTCCATCCCCGTGTGTAATATCCACGCCGTCCTGCTTTATGCAGCCACTGACTGCTCTGTCTGGTTCACCGTCACTTTCACCTTTGATCGGTTTGTGGCCATTTGTTGCCCGAAGCTGAAAAGTAAATACTGCAGTGAGAAAACGGCGGCTGTGGTTCTGGGAGCAGTGACTGTGCTGAGCTGTTTAAAGAACATTTCCTGGTATTTTATTCTCTCGGCTTGGTATCGTCTGGGGAACGCCCCCTGGTTTTGTGATGTAGCAGCCGCTGTTAAATTCTCCAGTGTCTGGATCACAATCGAGTTCCTCCACCACATTCTAACCCCGTGTGTCCCATTTCTCCTGGTTCTGCTGCTCAATGTTCTCACCATCAGACACATTGTAGTGACCAGCAGAGCCCGCAGGAGACTCCGCGCTCACACCAATGGGGACGCTCAGTCTGACACTGAAATGAGAAACCGAAAAAAATCCATCATTTTACTGTTTGTGATCTCGGCCAATTTCATCCTGTTATGGTCAATGTTAATGCTGTATTCTATATGGGCCCGGATGTATGATTTTGGGTATTACTCTGTGTATCTAGATTTGTTTGTGCAGGAATTGGGCTTCATGCTGCAGCTCCTCAGTTGCTGCACAAACACCGCGATTTATGCCGTGACCCAGACTAAGTTCAGGCAGCAGCTGAAGAATGTGCTGAAATATCCCTTCACCCAAATCCATCCATCCATCAAATTCCCGCATTAATCAATCCATCCGGGATTTTCTCATTTCAGTTCAGTGTTTCAGCGATGGAGCAGCCTGTCGCTATGGTAACAGACTGAGGGTAGCGCTGGTTTGGCCATCCTTCTCCCACAGGGGGGTTACAGGGAAACATTTCAATGTTTCTCACAACTCAGGGGCCGGTGAGAAAAGGCACCATCCCACTGACTGTATCCATCACTTCCACTTGTAACCAATAAAAATGTTGATTAAAGCGTGCCGAGCAGCAGAGTGACCGATGTTGTTAAGTGTCTTTGTGTTGGAGAAACTGAGCTGGTGAGAGACAGACTCAGCTCAAAGTCCTGGTCCTCAGGGAAGTGGAGGGCACCGTGCCCTGAGCTCAGGAGCTGGGTTTAACTCCCTCTGTCCCTCCCAATCCAACCTGGCCTCCCCATTTCCTCTCCCCCACTCTCTCCACCTGCCTCCACTCTTTCTTCTCCCCCTCCCCTGCACTCTCTCTCCTGCCATCTGTCTGCCGCCCGCAATTCCGACTCTACTCAATTTTTCCCCCTCTTCTCACCTCCCACATCTCTCTATCATCTCACAACCACCCCTCCAACCACAGGCAGCCACAGCACCACCCACTACCCGCCTTCCCAGTTTCTGGATCAGAGGGAGAGGGACGCGTCAGGGAGACAGACTGCGTCAGAGAGGGAGGGAGGGGAAGGAGGGAGAAAGATTTAGTCAGAGAGAAACAGAGGGAGGTGAGGAGAAAGAGAGACCGAGGTAGGTGGATCGAGAGTGAGAGAAGGTGGAGAGAAAGTGAAGGAGCAGGGAGAAAGAGAGAGAGAGAGAGGGGGGCAAGGGAGACATAATGTGAGGGAGAGAGAGTGAGAAAGAGGGGAGGACATAATGAGAGAGAGGTCAGAGAGTGGGGGACAGAGAGTGGGGGACAGAGAGACGGACACAGAGAGAGGGATAGAGAGAGGGGGGACAGAGAGAGTGAGAAGACAGAGAGAGGGGGTAAATAGAGAGGGCTGGGACCAAGAAAGCGGGACAGAGAGGGGGGGGCAGAGTGGGGGGATAGACAGAGGGGGGCAGAGAGAGTGGGGACAGTGAGAGAGGGGGACAGAGAGAGAGGGGGACAGAGAGAGAGGGGACAGAGAGAGAGGGGGACAGAGAGAGGGGGTACAGAGAGAAGGCTGGGACCAATAATGCGGGACAGAGAGGGGGCATAGGGACAGGGGGGTCAGAGAGAGAGGGATAGAGAGAGAGGGGTAGAGACAGAGAGAGAGAGGGGACAGAGCAAGTGAGGGGACAGAGAGAGTGAGGGGACAGAGAGAGGGGATACAGAGAGAGGGCTGGGACCGAGAAGGCGGGACAGAGAGGGGGGCGGGGGGAAGAGAGGGGGTCAGAGAGAGGGGTAAAGAGAGACGGGGACAGATGGAGAGGGGGACAGAGAGAGAGGGGGACAGAGAGAGAAGGGGACAGAGAGAGTGGGGGACAGAGAGAGTGGGGGACAGAGAGAGTGGGGGACAGAGAGAGAGGGGGACAGAGAGAGAGGGGGACAGAGAGAGGGGGACAGAGAGAAGCGACAGATGGAGGAGGGGGACAGAGAGAGAGGGGGCAGAGAGAAGGGAGACAGAGGGAGGGGGACAGAGAGAGGGGGGACAGAGAGAGGGGGCATAGAGAGAGAGGGGACAGAGAGAGAGGGGACAGAGAGAGAGGGGACAGAGAGAGAGGGGACAGAGAGAGGGGGAGAGAGGGGACAGAGAGAGAGGGGCAGAGAGGGGGGGACAGAGAGAGGGGGGCAGAGTGGAAGGGGACAGAGAGAGACAGTGGACAGAGAGAGGACAGACGGAGATGGGGGACAGAGAGAGGGGTACAGAGAGAGTGGGGACAGGAGAAAGGGGACAGAGAGGGTGGGGACAGGGATAGGTTGGACAGAGAGTGGGGACAGGGACAAGGGGGGGCAGAGAGAGAGGGGACAGAGAGCGGATACAGAGAGAGGGCTGGGACCAATAAGGCGGCACGGGGGGGGGGGGTGGGACAGAGAGGGGGGTCAGAGAGAGGGGTAAAGAGAGACGGGGTGAGATGGAGGGGGGGACAGATGGAGAGGGGGACAGAGAGAGAGGGGGACAGAGAGAGAGGGGGACAGTGAGAGAGGGGGACAGTGAGAGAGGGGGACAGTGAGAGAGGGGGACAGAGAGGCGACAGATGGAGAAAGGGAACAGAGAGAGAGGGGGACAGAGAGAAGGGGGACAGAG
Source organism: Chiloscyllium plagiosum (assembly GCF_037043375.1). Classification (NCBI taxonomy): domain Eukaryota; kingdom Metazoa; phylum Chordata; class Chondrichthyes; order Orectolobiformes; family Hemiscylliidae; genus Chiloscyllium; species Chiloscyllium plagiosum. The sequence goes on along the minus strand of NW_028270178.1, from coordinate 69,389,147 downwards.
AGAAGGGGGACAGAGAGAGGGGCAGAGGGGGGACAGAGAGAGAGGGGACAGAGAGGGGGGAGAGAGGGAGGGGCAGAGTGGCGGGGGACAGAAAGAGAGGCTGGGCAGAGAGGGGAGGGACGGAGATGGGGGACAGAGAGAGGGGTACAGAGAGAGTGGGGACAGGAGAAGGGGACAGGGAGGGTGGGGACAGGGAGAAGTGGGACAGAGAGAGTGGGGACAGGGACAAGGGGGGGGCAAAGAGAGGGGGTCAGATAGAGGAGGGACAGAGAGGGGGAAAGAGAGAGGGGGAAAGAGGGAGGGGGACAGAGGGGGCAGACTGAGAGCGGGGGGACAGAGAGAGAGGAGGGGCAGGGGGCAGAGAATGTGGTACAGAGAGAGGGGGACAGAGAGAGGAGGGGCAGGGGTTCAGAGAGAGGGGTACAGAGAGAGGGGGACAGAGAGAGAGGTGGTACAGAGAGAAAGGGACAGAGAGAAGGGGGACAGAGAGAGTGGGGACAGAGAGAAGGGTGACAGAAACGGGGGACAGAAAGAGGGGGTACAGAAAGAGGGGGGACAGAAAGAGGGGGGACAGAAAGAGGGGGGACAGAAAGAGGGGGGACAGAAAGAGGGGGGACAGAAAGAGGGGGGACAGAGGTTGGATAGAGAGAGGGGGCAGAGGGAGGGGTTACAGGGAGAGGGGGACAGGGAGAAGGGAGACAGAGAGGGGAGTACAGAGAGGGTGGTACATAGAGGGGGACAGAGAGAGGGGGCAGAGGGGGGATAGAGAGAGGGGGGACGGGGGGAGAGAGGGAAGGGGACAGGGAGAAGTGGGACAGGGAGAAGTGGGACAGAGAGTGGGGCACAGAGAAGGGTCAGAGAGAGAGGGCAGAGGGAGGACAGAGAAAGGGGGGACTGACAGAGGGTGTACAGAGAGGGGGGAACAGAGAGAGGTGGGCAGAGAGTGGGGGCAGAGAGAGGGAAACAGAGAGAGGGGGGACAATGAGAGGAGGACAGTGAGAGGGGTGTCAGAGAGGGGGAGAAAGAGAGATGGGGTGACAGAGTGAGGGGGACAGAGGGGAGCAGAGAGAGTGGTACAGAGGGGGCAGACTGAGAGCGGAGGGGCAGAGAGAAGGAGGGACAAAGAGAGAGAGGGGACAGAGGGGCGAGGGGGGATAGAGAGAGAGGGACAGAGAGAGAGGTGACAGAGAGAGGGGGACAGAGATGGAGGGGGACAGAGAGAGGGGGTCAGAAAGAGGGGACAGAGAGAGAGAGGGGGGGATAGAGGAAGAGGGGGGACAGAGAGAGGGGGCAGAGAGAGAGGGGGACATGGGAAGAGGGGGGACAAAGAGAGGGGGACAGAGAGAGGGTGGACAGTGAGAGGTGGACAGAGAGGGGGTGTCAGAGAGGGAGAGAAAAAGAGATGGGGTTTCAGAGTTTGCAGGGACAGAGGGGAGCAGAATGAGTGGTACGGAGGGGGCAGACTGAGAGCGGAGGGGCAGAGAGAAGGAGGGACAGAGAGAGAGGGGGACAGAGGAAGAGGGAGACAGAGAGAGGGGGACAGAGAGAGGGGGACAGAGAGAGAGGGGACAGAGAGAGAGGGGACAGAGAGAGGGGGGACAGAGAGAGGGGGGCAGAGAGAGAGGGGGACAGAGAGAGAGGGGGACAGAGAGAGAGGGGGACAGAGAGAGAGGGGGACAGAGAGAGAGGGGGACAGAGAGAGAGGGGTCAGAGAGAGAGGGGGACAGAGAGAGGGGGACAGAGAGAGGGGGACAGAGAGAGGGGGACAGAGAGAGGGGGACAGAGAGAGGGGACAGAGAGAGAGGGGGACAGAGGAAGGGGGGGCAGAGAGAGGGAGGACAGAGAGAGAGGGAGGACAGAGAGAGAGGGGGACAGAGGGAGAGGGAGGACAGAGAGAGAGGGTGGACTGAGAGGGTTGGGACGGAAATGGGGACAGAGAGAGGGGGAACTGAGAGAGTGGGGACAGGGAGATGAGGACAGAGAGGGTGGGGACAGGGAGAAGGGGGACAGAGAGTGTGGGGACTGGGAGAAGGGGGGACAGAGAGACGAGGGTGCAGTAGAGAGGGGGGAATGGGGACAGAGAGAGGGGCTCAGATAGAGGGGGGAAAGACAGTGGGGGAAAGAGAGTGGGGGGAAAGTGAGAGGGCGAAAGAGAGAAGGGGACATAGGGGGCGGACTGAGAGCGGGGGGACAGAGAAAGAGGAGGGATAGAGGGGGCAGAGAGTGGTACAGAGAGAGGGGGACAGAGAGAGGGGTCAGAGAGAGAGGTGGTTCAGAGAGAGGGGGACAGAGAGGAGGGGGAAAGAGAGAATGGGGACAGAAAGGAGGGGAACAGAGAGGGGGACATCAGGGGGGACAGAAAGAGGAGGGGACAGAGAGAGCGGGAAAGAGGTTGGATAGAGAGAGAGAGAGAGGGGACAGAGGGAGGGGGTACAGGGAGAAGGGAGACAGAGGAGAATACAGAGAGGGCGTACATAGAGGGGGACAGTGAGAGAGGGGTGCAGAGAGAAGGGGGACAGATAGAAAGGAGACAGGGAGAAGTGGGACAGAGAGTGGGGTACAGAGAGGGTGACAGAGAGAGGAGGCAGAATGGGTTAGAGAGGGGGGACAGAGAGATGGGGCAGAGGGCGGACAGAGAGAGGGGGGACTGAGAGAGGGGAACAGAGAGGGGGGAAGAGAGAGAGGGGAACAGAGAGGGGGTGACAGAGTGAGGGGACAGAGGGGAGCAGAGTGAGTGGTACGGAGGGGTCAGACTGAGAGCGGAGGGGCAGAGAGAAGGAGGGACAGAGAGAAAGGGGACAGAGAAAGAGGGGACAGAGAGAGGGGGGACAGAGAGAGGGGGGACAGAGAGAGGGGGGACAGAGAGAGGGGGGACAGAGAGAGGGGGGCAGAGAGAGGGGGGACAGAGAGTGGGGGGACAGAGAGAGGGGGACAGAGAGAGGGGGGACAGAGAGAGGGGGGACAGAGAGAGGGGGGACAGAGAGAGGGGGGACAGAGAGTGGGGGGACAGAGAGAGGGGGACAGAGAGAGGGGGGACAGAGAGAGGGGGGACAGAGAGAGGGGGGACAGAGAGAGGGGGACAGAGAGAGGGGGACAGAGAGAGAGTGGGGGACAGAGGAAGGGGGGACAGATAGAGGGAGACAGAGAGAATGAGGGGCAGAGAGAGAGGTGGACCGAGAGAGGGGGACAGTGAGTGGGAGAGACGGGGATTGGGGGGCGTAGAAAGAGTGGGGGTCACAGAGAGAGGGGCGGCAGAGAGGGCAGAGAGTTGTGTACAGAGAGAGGGGTACAGAGAGAGAGGACAGAGAGAGTGGGTGACAGAGAGAGTGAGGGGGGGCAGAGAGAGAGGGGGACAGAGAGAGAGGACAGAGAGAGTGGGGGACAGAGAGAGTGAGGGGGGACAGAGAGTGAGGGGTACAGAGAGAGAGAGGGGGGACAGAGAGAGAGAGGGGGGACAGAGAGAGAGAGGGGACACAGAGAGAGAGAGGGGGGACAGAGAAAGAGGGGGGACATAGCGAGAGAGAGGTGGACAAGAGAGTGGGGCGAGAGTGGGGGTGGAGTGATAGGGGAGAGAGAGGGGGTAGAGAGAGGGGGAAGAAAGTGGGGGAACAGAGAGAGGGTGACAGAGAGAGGGGTACAAAGAGAGAGGGGTGGACAGAAAGATGGGGACAGAGAGAGAGGGAGGGACAGAGTGAGATGGTGACAGAGAGAGTGGAGACAGAGAGGAGGGTGAGAGAGCAGGGGTTACAGAGAGGGGGACAGAGAGAGTGGGGTCAGAGGGAGGGGACAGAGAGAGAGTGGGGACAGAGAGAGGGGAGACATTGAGAGAAGGGGGAATGAGAGATGGGGGCGCAGAGAGTGGGTGGACAGAAAGAGGGGGGCAGAGAGCGCCGGGGAAAGAAAGAGGAGGTAAGAGAAAGGAGGACAGAGGGGACGGACAGAGAGGGGGGACAGAAGGGGGCGAACGGAGAGAGAGGGGGACAGAGAGAAGGGGACAGATAGAGGGGAATGGAGAGAGAGGGGGGACAGAGAGAGGGGGACAGAGAGTGGGAGAGACACGGGGGGCAGAGAGAGTTGGGGTCAAAGAGTGAGGGCGGCAGAGGGGGCAGAGAGAGGTGTACAGAGAGAGGAGGACAGAGAGAGGTGTACAGAGAGAGGTGTACAGAGAGAGGAGGACAGAGAGAGAGGACAGAGAGAGGGGACAGAGAGAGACGGGGGGACAGAGAGAGACGGGGGGACAGAGAGAGGGGGGACAGAGAGAGGGGGGACAGAGAGAGGGGGGACAGAGAGAGGAGGGAACAGAGGCAGAGGGGTTCAGAGAGAGGGGGGCAGAGGGGGAAGAGAGAGGGGTGACAGAGAGAGAGGGGGACAGAGAGACAGGGGACAGAGAGAGTGGGACAGAGAGATAGTGGGGACAGAGAGAGGGGGTGCCAGAGAGAGGGGAGAAAGAGAGAGAGGGGCGCGAAGAGAGGGGAGTGGACAGAGAGATGGGGACAGAGGGAGAGGAGGGTACAGAGAGCGGGGTGGACAGAAAGAGGGGGACAGAGAGAGGGTGGAAAGAAAGGGGGGGAACAGAGAGAGGGGTCAGAGAGAGGGTTGGACAGAGAGAGGAGGACAGAGAGCGCGGGACGGAGAGGAGGACAGCGAGAGGGGGGACAGAGAGAGTGGGGACAGAAAGGGTGGGGACAAAGATGGGGGGGGGGCAGAGATGGGGGGCAGAGAGGGGGGACAGACACGGGGGACAGAGAGAGGGGAACGGAGAGATGGGGGGAAAGAGAGAGGGAGGACAGAGAGTTGAACGGGAAGGGGGGAGACAGACAGAGGGGGACAGAGAGAGGGGGACAGAGAGAGGAGAACGGAGAGAGAGGGGGACAGAGAGAGGGGGACAGAGAGAGGGTTGGACAGAGAGAAGGGGACAGAGAGAGGGGGGCAGAGAAGAGAGGGGGACAGAGAGAACGGGACAGAGAGAGAGGGACGAAGAGAGACTGACGGAGAGGGGGACAGAGAGGGGGGAACGGGGGGGATTGAGAGAGGGGGACAGAGAGGGGCGAGAGAGAGAGGGGGACAGTGAGAGAGGGACAGAGATAGAGGGACAGACAGAGGGGGACAGAGTGGGTGACAGAGGGTGGGGGACGGGGAGACAGAGAGAGGGGGAATTGAAAGAGGGGGATAGAAAGAGGGGGGACAGAGAGAGGGGAATGGAGAGACAGGGGGGACGGAGAGAGGGGGTGCAGAGAGAGGGGGACAGAGAGAGGGTTGGACAGAGAGAGGGGGACAGAGAGAGGGGGACAGAGAGAGGGGGACAGAGAGAGGGGGACAGAGAGAGGGGGACAGAGAGAGAGGGGGACAGAGAGAGAAGGACGAAGAGAGACTGACGGAGAGGGGGAGAGAGAAAGGGGACAGTGAGAGAGGGACAGTGAGAGGAGGACAGAGAGAGGGGGACAGAGAGAGGGGGACAGAGAGAGGGGGACAGAGAGAGGGGGACAGAGGGTTGGGGCCGGGGTTGCAGAGAGAGGGTGGATAGAAAGAGTGGGGATAGAAAGAGGGGGGACAGAGAGAGGGGAACGGAGAGACAGGTGAGATGGAGAGGGTGGGACAGAGAGGGGGGACAGAGAGAGGGGAGGCAGAGAGAGGGGGGACGGAGAGACGGTGGCGGAGAGGGTGGAAAAGAGAGGCGGGACAGAGAGAGGGGGTGCAGAGAGAGGGGGAGAAAGAGAGATGGGGAGAAAGAGAGATGGGGAGAAAGAGAGATGGGGAGAGGGGGTGCAGGCAGAGTGGTACAGAGCGGGCAGACTGAGAGCGGGGGGCAGAGAGTAGGAGGGACAGAGAGAGGGGGGCAGAGGAAGAGGGGGCACAGAGAGAGGGGGACAGAGAGAGAGGGGGACAGAGAGAGAGGGGGACAGAGAGAGAGGGGGACAGAGAGAGGGAGGAATGGGAGAGGGGGTCAGAGAGAGGGGTGGCGGGGGGAAGAGAGGGGTTGACATAAAGAGAGGAGGACATAGAGAGATGGGGACAGAGAGGGGGACAGAGAGAGGGGTGACAGAGGAAGAGGGGGGACAGAGAGTGCGGACAGAGAAAGGGGGACAGAGGAAGAGGGGAAATAGAAAGAGGGCAACAGAAAGAGAGAGAGGACAGAGAGAAGTGGTACAGTGAGAGGGGGAACATAGGGGGTACAGGGAGAAGGAGGGACAGAGAGAGGGGGGACAAAGAGAGTGGGAACAGTGAGAGAGGGGGGACTGAGAGACGGGGGCGCAGTAGAGAGGGGCAGGGGGATGGAGGGGGGTACAGAGAGCGGGGGAAAGAGAGAAGGGGACAGAGTGGGCGGACTGAGAGCGGGGGTCAGAGAGAAGGAGGGGAAGAGAGAGAGGGGCACCGAGAGAGGGGGACAGAGAGCGGGAGAGACGGGGGGCAAAGAAAGTGTGGGTCACAGAGAGAGGGCGGCAGAGGGGGCAGAGAGAGGTGTGCAGAGAGAAGAGGAGAGAGAGAGGACAGAGAGTCAGGGGGGACAGAGAGAGATAGGACAGAGAGGGGGGAAAGGAGAGAGAGATGTGGACTGGGGGACAGAGAGAGGGGGGCAGAGAGAGAGGGGACAGACAGAAGGGAACGGTGAGAGATGGGGGACAGAGAGAGGAGAATGGAGAGGGGGGCACAGAGAGGGGGGCACAGAGAGGGGGCACAGAGAGGGGGACACAGAGAGGGGGACACAGAGAGGGGGACAGAGAGAGAGGGGGACAGAGAGAGAGGGGGACAGAGAGAGAGGGGGACAGAGAGAGAGGGGGACACAGAGAGGGGGACACAGAGAGGGGGACAGAGAGAGAGGGGGACAGAGAGAGGGGGACAGAGAGAGGGGGACAGAGAGAGAGGGGGACAGAGAGAGAGGGGGACAGAGAGAGAGGGGGACAGAGAGAGGGAGGAATGGGAGAGGGGGTCAGAGAGAGGGGTGGCAGGGGGGAAGAGAGGGGTTGACATAAAGAGAGGAGGACATAGAGAGATGGGGACAGAGAGGGGGACAGAGAGAGGGGTGACAGAGGAAGAGGGGGGACAGAGAGTGCGGACAGAGAAAGGGGGACAGAGGAAGAGGGGAAATAGAAAGAGGGCGACAGAGAGAGAGAGAGGACAGAGAGAAGTGGTACAGTGAGAGGGGGAACATAGGGTGTACAGGGAGAAGGAGGGACAGAGAGAGGGGGGACAAAGAGAGTGGGAACAGTGAGAGAGGGGGGACTGAGAGACGGGGGCGCAGTAGAGAGGGGCAGGGGGATGGAGGGGGGTACAGAGAGCGGGGGAAAGAGAGAAGGGGACAGAGTGGGCGGACTGAGAGCGGGGGTCAGAGAGAAGGAGGGGAAGAGAGAGAGGGGCACCGAGAGAGGGGGACAGAGAGCGGGAGAGACGGGGGGCAAAGAAAGTGGGGGTCACAGAGAGAGGGCGGCAGAGGGGGCAGAGAGAGGTGTGCAGAGAGAAGAGGAGAGAGAGAGGACAGAGAGTCAGGGGGGACAGAGAGAGATAGGACAGAGAGGGGGGAAAGGAGAGAGAGATGTGGACTGGGGGACAGAGAGAGGGGGGCAGAGAGAGAGGGGACAGACAGAAGGGAACGGTGAGAGATGGGGGACAGAGAGAGGAGAATGGAGAGGGGGGCACAGAGAGGGGGACACAGAGAGGGGGACACAGAGATGGGGACACAGAGAGGGGGACACAGAGAGGGGGACAGAGAGAGAGGGGGACAGAGAGAGGGGGACAGAGAGAGGGGGACAGAGAGAGAGGGGGACAGAGAGAGAGGGGGACAGAGAGAGGGGGACAGAGAGAGGGGGACAGAGAGAGGGGGACAGAGAGAGAGGGGGACAGAGAGAGAGGGGGACAGAGAGAGAGGGGGACAGAGTGAGAGGGGGATACAGAGAGGGGGGAACTGAGTGAGGGGGACAGAGAGAGGGGGACAGAGAGAGGGGGACAGAGAGGGGGACAGAGAGAGGGGGACAGAGAGAGGGGGACAGAGAGAGGGGGACAGAGAGAGGGGGACAGAGAGAGGGGGACAGAGAGAGGGGACAGAGAGAGGGGGAACAGTGAGGGGGGACAGAGAGAGGGGGACAGAGAGAGGGGGACAGTGAGAGGGGGACAGAGAGGGGGAGAAAGAGAGATGGTGTGACAGAGTGAGAGGGGCAGGGGGTGCAGAGAGTGTGGTACAGAGGGGGCAGACTGAGAGCGGGGGAGGCAGAGATAAGTACGGACAGAGATAAGTACGGACAGGGGGACAGAGGAAGAGGGGGCACAGAGAGAGGGGGACAGAGAGAAGGGGACAGGGAGAGGGGGTACAGAGAGAGGGGGAGGCAGAGGGGGGGACAAACAGAGAGAGGACAGAGAGAGGGGAACTGAGAGAGAGGTGGGGGGACAGAGAGAGGGCGGCAGAGAGAGAGGGGACAGACAGAGAGGGAAACGGTGAGACATGGGGGACAGAGAGAGGAGAATAGAGAGGGGGAGCACAGAGAGGGGAATGGAGAGAGAGGGGGATAGGGAGAGGGGGACAGGGAGAGCGGGACAGAGAGAGGGGGACAGAGAGAGGGGAGACAGAGAGAGGGGAGACAGAGAGAGGGGAGACAGAGAGAGGGGAGACAGAGAGAGGGGAGACAGAGAGAGGGGAGACAGAGAGAGGGGGACAGAGAGAGAGGGGGACAGAGAGAGGGGGACAGAGAGAGGGGGACAGAGAGAGAGGGGGACAGAGAGAGAGGGGGACAGAGAGAGAGGGGGACAAAGAGAGAGGGGGATACAGAGAGGGGGGAACTGAGTGAGGGGGACAGAGAGAGGGGGACAGAGAGAGGGGGACAGAGAGGGGGACAGAGAGAGGGGGACAGAGAGAGGGGGACAGAGAGAGGGGGACAGAGAGAGGGGAGACAGAGAGAGGGGAGACAGAGAGAGGGGAGACAGAGAGAGGGGAGACAGAGAGAGGGGAGACAGAGAGAGGGGGGACAGAGAGAGGGGGGACAGAGAGAGGGGGGACAGAGAGAGGGGGGACAGAGAGAGGGGGGACAGAGAGACGGGGGACAGAGAGACGGGGGACAGAGAGAGGGGGGACAGAGAGAGGAGGACAGAGAGAGACGGGACAAAGAGAGGAGGATACAGAGAGAGGGGGACAGAGAGAGGGGGACAGAGAGAGGGGGACAGAGAGAGGGGGACAGAGAGAGGGGGACAGAGAGGGGGAGAAAGAGATGGGGTGACAGAGTGAGGGGCAGGGGGTGCAGACTGAGAACGGCGGGGCAGAGAGAAGTAGGGACAGAGAGAGAGGGGGACAGAGGAAGAGGGGGCACAGAGAGAGGAGGGAAAGAGAGAGGGGGACAGAGAGAGGGGGCACAGAGAGAGAGAGAGGGGGGCAGAGAGGGGGGTACAGAGAGAGAGGGGGACGGAATGAGGGTGACAGAGAGAGGGGGATTGAGAGAGGACGGAACAGAGGGAGAGGGGGTCAGAAAGAGGGGAGGATGGGGGAAGAGAGGGGGTGACAAGGAGATAGGAGGACAGAGAGAGAGGGGGACAAGAGAGTGGGTGGAGAGAGAGGGTGTAGTGATAGGGGAGAGTGACGGTGGTAGAGAGAGGGGGAAGAGAGAGGGGGGAAAGAGAGAGGGGGGCCAGAGAGAGGGGGGGACAGAGAGAGAGGGGACAGAGAGTGGAGGATACAGAGAGAGGGGACAGAGAGAGGGGGACAGAGGGAGTTGGAACAGTGAAGGGGACAGTGAGAGGGGGACAGTGAGAGGACAACAGAGAGGGGGGGAAAGAGAGATGGGGTGACAGAGTGTGGGGGCAGGGGGTGAAGTCTGAGAGCAGGGGGGCAGAGAGAAGTAGGGACAGAGAGAGAGGGGGATAGAGGAAGAGGGGCACAGAGAGAGGGGGGACAGAGAGAGGGGGACAGAGAGAGGGGGGACAGAGACAGAGAGGGGGACAGAGAGAGGGGGACAGAGAGAGAGGGGGACGGAGTGAGGGTGACAGAGAGAGGGGGGACTGAGAGAGGAGGGAACAGAGGGAGAGGGGATCAGAGAGAGGGGTGGAAGGGGAAGAGAGAGGGTGACAAGGAGAGAGGAGGACAGAGAGAGAGGGCGAAAAGAGAGTGGGTGGAGAGAGAGGGTGTAGTGATAGGGGAGAGTGACGGTGGTAGAGAGAGGGGGAAGAGAGAGGGGGGAAAGAGAGAGGGGTGCAGAGAGAGAGGGGTGGACAGAGAGATGGGGACAGAGGGAGAGGGAGGGACAGAGTGAGGTGACAGTCAGGGTAGGGACAGAAAGAGGGGTGACGGTGAGAAAGGGGGACAGAGAGAGTGGTCAGAGAGAGGGGGGACTGAGAGAGGAGGACAGAGAGAGGAGGACAGAGAGAGGGGGGACAGAGAGAGGGGGTACAGAGAGAGGGGGTACAGAGAGAGGGGGTACAGAGAGAGGGGGACAGAGAGAGGGGGACAGAGAGAGGGGGACAGAGAGAGGGGGACAGAGAGAGGGGGACAGAGGGCGGGGGACAGAGAGAGGGGGACAGAGAGAGGGGGACAGAGAGAGGGGCACAGAGAGAGGGGGCAGAGAGAGGGGGACAGAGAGAGGGGGACGGGGGGCACATAGGGTGGGGACAGAGATGGGGGACAGAGAGGGGGATAGAGAGAGGGGTAAAGAGAGAGGGGGGGACAGAGAGAGGGCGTCAGAGAGAGGGGGACAGAGAGAGGGTTGGACAGAGAGAGGGTTGGACAGAGAGAGGGTTGGACAGAGAGAGGGTTGGACAGAGAGAGGGGGACAGAGAGAGGGGGACAGAGAGAGGGGGACAGAGAGAGGGGGGCAGAGAGAGGGGGACAGAGAGAGGGGACAGAGAGAGGGGACAGAGAGAGGGGACAGAGAGAGGGGACAGAGAGAGGGGACAGAGGGAGGAGGACGGGGGACAGAGAGAGGGGGATAGAAGGGGGGGGAACAGAGAGAGGGGAGCGGAGAGACGGGGGGATGGAGAGGGGTTGACAGAGAGGGGGGCAGAGAGAGGGGGGACAGAGAGAGTGGGGCAGAGAGAGGGGGGCAGAGAGAGGGGGGCAGAGAGAGGGGGGGCAGAGAGAGGGGGGGCAGAGAGAGGGGGCAGAGAGAGGGGGGCAGAGAGGTGGGGGGCAGAGAGAGGGGGGGCAGAGAGAGGGGGGGCAGAGAGAGGGGGGGGCAGAGAGAGGGGGGGCAGAGAGAGGGGGGACAGAGAAAGAGGGGGACTGAGAGAGGAGGGAACACAGGGAGGGGGGTCAGAGAGAGGGGTGGCAGGGTGTAAGAGAGAGGGGTGACAGAGAGAGAGGAAGACAGAGAGAGAGGGGGACAGAGAGAGAGGGGGACAGAGAGAGAGGGGGACAGAGAGAGAGGGGGACAGAGAGAGGAGGGAACACAGGGAGGGGGGTCAGAGAGAGGGGTGGCAGGGTGACAGAGAGAGAGGAAGACAGAGAGAGAGGGGGCAGAGAAAGAGGGGGGCAGAGAGAGAGGGGGGCAGAGAGAGAGGGGGGGCAGAGAGAGAGGGGGACAGAGAGAGAGGGGGACAGAGAGAGAGGGGGACAGAGAGAGAAGGGGACAGAGAGAGAGGGGGACACAGAGAGGGGGACACAGAGAGGGGGACAGAGAGAGAGGGGGACAGAGAGAGGGGGACAGAGAGAGGGGGACAGAGAGAGAGGGGGACAGAGAGAGAGGGGGACAGAGAGAGAGGGGGACAGAGAGAGGGAGGAATGGGAGAGGGGGTCAGAGAGAGGGGTGGCAGGGGGGAAGAGAGGGGTTGACATAAAGAGAGGAGGACATAGAGAGATGGGGACAGAGAGGGGGACAGAGAGAGGGGTGACAGAGGAAGAGGGGGGACAGAGAGTGCGGACAGAGAAAGGGGGACAGAGGAAGAGGGGAAATAGAAAGAGGGCGACAGAGAGAGAGAGAGGACAGAGAGAAGTGGTACAGTGAGAGGGGGAACATAGGGTGTACAGGGAGAAGGAGGGACAGAGAGAGGGGGGACAAAGAGAGTGGGAACAGTGAGAGAGGGGGGACTGAGAGACGGGGGCGCAGTAGAGAGGGGCAGGGGGATGGAGGGGGGTACAGAGAGCGGGGGAAAGAGAGAAGGGGACAGAGTGGGCGGACTGAGAGCGGGGGTCAGAGAGAAGGAGGGGAAGAGAGAGAGGGGCACCGAGAGAGGGGGACAGAGAGCGGGAGAGACGGGGGGCAAAGAAAGTGGGGGTCACAGAGAGAGGGCGGCAGAGGGGGCAGAGAGAGGTGTGCAGAGAGAAGAGGAGAGAGAGAGGACAGAGAGTCAGGGGGGACAGAGAGAGATAGGACAGAGAGGGGGGAAAGGAGAGAGAGATGTGGACTGGGGGACAGAGAGAGGGGGGCAGAGAGAGAGGGGACAGACAGAAGGGAACGGTGAGAGATGGGGGACAGAGAGAGGAGAATGGAGAGGGGGGCACAGAGAGGGGGACACAGAGAGGGGGACACAGAGATGGGGACACAGAGAGGGGGACACAGAGAGGGGGACAGAGAGAGAGGGGGACAGAGAGAGGGGGACAGAGAGAGGGGGACAGAGAGAGAGGGGGACAGAGAGAGAGGGGGACAGAGAGAGGGGGACAGAGAGAGGGGGACAGAGAGAGGGGGACAGAGAGAGAGGGGGACAGAGAGAGAGGGGGACAGAGAGAGAGGGGGACAGAGTGAGAGGGGGATACAGAGAGGGGGGAACTGAGTGAGGGGGACAGAGAGAGGGGGACAGAGAGAGGGGGACAGAGAGGGGGACAGAGAGAGGGGGACAGAGAGAGGGGGACAGAGAGAGGGGGACAGAGAGAGGGGGACAGAGAGAGGGGGACAGAGAGAGGGGACAGAGAGAGGGGGAACAGTGAGGGGGGACAGAGAGAGGGGGACAGAGAGAGGGGGACAGTGAGAGGGGGACAGAGAGGGGGAGAAAGAGAGATGGTGTGACAGAGTGAGAGGGGCAGGGGGTGCAGAGAGTGTGGTACAGAGGGGGCAGACTGAGAGCGGGGGAGGCAGAGATAAGTACGGACAGAGATAAGTACGGACAGGGGGACAGAGGAAGAGGGGGCACAGAGAGAGGGGGACAGAGAGAAGGGGACAGGGAGAGGGGGTACAGAGAGAGGGGGAGGCAGAGGGGGGGACAAACAGAGAGAGGACAGAGAGAGGGGAACTGAGAGAGAGGTGGGGGGACAGAGAGAGGGCGGCAGAGAGAGAGGGGACAGACAGAGAGGGAAACGGTGAGACATGGGGGACAGAGAGAGGAGAATAGAGAGGGGGAGCACAGAGAGGGGAATGGAGAGAGAGGGGGATAGGGAGAGGGGGACAGGGAGAGCGGGACAGAGAGAGGGGGACAGAGAGAGGGGAGACAGAGAGAGGGGAGACAGAGAGAGGGGAGACAGAGAGAGGGGAGACAGAGAGAGGGGAGACAGAGAGAGGGGAGACAGAGAGAGGGGGACAGAGAGAGAGGGGGACAGAGAGAGGGGGACAGAGAGAGGGGGACAGAGAGAGAGGGGGACAGAGAGAGAGGGGGACAGAGAGAGAGGGGGACAAAGAGAGAGGGGGATACAGAGAGGGGGGAACTGAGTGAGGGGGACAGAGAGAGGGGGACAGAGAGAGGGGGACAGAGAGGGGGACAGAGAGAGGGGGACAGAGAGAGGGGGACAGAGAGAGGGGGACAGAGAGAGGGGAGACAGAGAGAGGGGAGACAGAGAGAGGGGAGACAGAGAGAGGGGAGACAGAGAGAGGGGAGACAGAGAGAGGGGGGACAGAGAGAGGGGGGACAGAGAGAGGGGGGACAGAGAGAGGGGGGACAGAGAGAGGGGGGACAGAGAGACGGGGGACAGAGAGACGGGGGACAGAGAGAGGGGGGACAGAGAGAGGAGGACAGAGAGAGACGGGACAAAGAGAGGAGGATACAGAGAGAGGGGGACAGAGAGAGGGGGACAGAGAGAGGGGGACAGAGAGAGGGGGACAGAGAGAGGGGGACAGAGAGGGGGAGAAAGAGATGGGGTGACAGAGTGAGGGGCAGGGGGTGCAGACTGAGAACGGCGGGGCAGAGAGAAGTAGGGACAGAGAGAGAGGGGGACAGAGGAAGAGGGGGCACAGAGAGAGGAGGGAAAGAGAGAGGGGGACAGAGAGAGGGGGCACAGAGAGAGAGAGAGGGGGGCAGAGAGGGGGGTACAGAGAGAGAGGGGGACGGAATGAGGGTGACAGAGAGAGGGGGATTGAGAGAGGACGGAACAGAGGGAGAGGGGGTCAGAAAGAGGGGAGGATGGGGGAAGAGAGGGGGTGACAAGGAGATAGGAGGACAGAGAGAGAGGGGGACAAGAGAGTGGGTGGAGAGAGAGGGTGTAGTGATAGGGGAGAGTGACGGTGGTAGAGAGAGGGGGAAGAGAGAGGGGGGAAAGAGAGAGGGGGGCCAGAGAGAGGGGGGGACAGAGAGAGAGGGGACAGAGAGTGGAGGATACAGAGAGAGGGGACAGAGAGAGGGGGACAGAGGGAGTTGGAACAGTGAAGGGGACAGTGAGAGGGGGACAGTGAGAGGACAACAGAGAGGGGGGGAAAGAGAGATGGGGTGACAGAGTGTGGGGGCAGGGGGTGAAGTCTGAGAGCAGGGGGGCAGAGAGAAGTAGGGACAGAGAGAGAGGGGGATAGAGGAAGAGGGGCACAGAGAGAGGGGGGACAGAGAGAGGGGGACAGAGAGAGGGGGGACAGAGACAGAGAGGGGGACAGAGAGAGGGGGACAGAGAGAGAGGGGGACGGAGTGAGGGTGACAGAGAGAGGGGGGACTGAGAGAGGAGGGAACAGAGGGAGAGGGGATCAGAGAGAGGGGTGGAAGGGGAAGAGAGAGGGTGACAAGGAGAGAGGAGGACAGAGAGAGAGGGCGAAAAGAGAGTGGGTGGAGAGAGAGGGTGTAGTGATAGGGGAGAGTGACGGTGGTAGAGAGAGGGGGAAGAGAGAGGGGGGAAAGAGAGAGGGGTGCAGAGAGAGAGGGGTGGACAGAGAGATGGGGACAGAGGGAGAGGGAGGGACAGAGTGAGGTGACAGTCAGGGTAGGGACAGAAAGAGGGGTGACGGTGAGAAAGGGGGACAGAGAGAGTGGTCAGAGAGAGGGGGGACTGAGAGAGGAGGACAGAGAGAGGAGGACAGAGAGAGGGGGGACAGAGAGAGGGGGTACAGAGAGAGGGGGTACAGAGAGAGGGGGTACAGAGAGAGGGGGACAGAGAGAGGGGGACAGAGAGAGGGGGACAGAGAGAGGGGGACAGAGAGAGGGGGACAGAGGGCGGGGGACAGAGAGAGGGGGACAGAGAGAGGGGGACAGAGAGAGGGGCACAGAGAGAGGGGGCAGAGAGAGGGGGACAGAGAGAGGGGGACGGGGGGCACATAGGGTGGGGACAGAGATGGGGGACAGAGAGGGGGATAGAGAGAGGGGTAAAGAGAGAGGGGGGGACAGAGAGAGGGCGTCAGAGAGAGGGGGACAGAGAGAGGGTTGGACAGAGAGAGGGTTGGACAGAGAGAGGGTTGGACAGAGAGAGGGTTGGACAGAGAGAGGGGGACAGAGAGAGGGGGACAGAGAGAGGGGGACAGAGAGAGGGGGGCAGAGAGAGGGGGACAGAGAGAGGGGACAGAGAGAGGGGACAGAGAGAGGGGACAGAGAGAGGGGACAGAGAGAGGGGACAGAGGGAGGAGGACGGGGGACAGAGAGAGGGGGATAGAAGGGGGGGGAACAGAGAGAGGGGAGCGGAGAGACGGGGGGATGGAGAGGGGTTGACAGAGAGGGGGGCAGAGAGAGGGGGGACAGAGAGAGTGGGGCAGAGAGAGGGGGGCAGAGAGAGGGGGGCAGAGAGAGGGGGGGCAGAGAGAGGGGGGGCAGAGAGAGGGGGCAGAGAGAGGGGGGCAGAGAGGTGGGGGGCAGAGAGAGGGGGGGCAGAGAGAGGGGGGGCAGAGAGAGGGGGGGGCAGAGAGAGGGGGGGCAGAGAGAGGGGGGACAGAGAAAGAGGGGGACTGAGAGAGGAGGGAACACAGGGAGGGGGGTCAGAGAGAGGGGTGGCAGGGTGTAAGAGAGAGGGGTGACAGAGAGAGAGGAAGACAGAGAGAGAGGGGGACAGAGAGAGAGGGGGACAGAGAGAGAGGGGGACAGAGAGAGAGGGGGACAGAGAGAGGAGGGAACACAGGGAGGGGGGTCAGAGAGAGGGGTGGCAGGGTGACAGAGAGAGAGGAAGACAGAGAGAGAGGGGGCAGAGAAAGAGGGGGGCAGAGAGAGAGGGGGGCAGAGAGAGAGGGGGGGCAGAGAGAGAGGGGGACAGAGAGAGAGGGGGACAGAGAGAGAGGGGGACAGAGAGAGAAGGGGACAGAGAGAGGGGGGGACAGAGAGAGGGGGGGACAGAGAGAGGGGGACAGATAGAGAGGACAGAGAGAGAGGGGGGCAGAGGAAGAGGGGGACAGAAAGCGCGGACAGAGAGAGGGGGGCAGAGGAAGAGGGGGTATAGAGAGAGGGCGACAGAGAGAGGGAGAGGACAGAGAGAGGTGGTACAGAGAGAGGGGGGACAGTGAGAGTGGGAACAGAGGGGGGACAGAGAGAGTTGTGACAGTGAGAGAGGGGGGAACAGAGAGACGGGGCACACTAGAGAGGGGACAGGGGGACGGAGGGGGTGACAGAGAGAGGGGGAAGAGAGAGGGGGCGGACTGAGAGCGGGGGGACAGAGAGAAGGTGGGGCAGAGACGGGGGGGTCGAGAGAGTGGGGGTCACAGCGTGAGGTGGCGTGGGGGAGAGGTGTACAGAGAGAAGGACAGAGAGAGAGGACAGAGAGACGGGGGGACAGAGAGGGGCGGTCAGAGAGAGAGAGGGGGTCAGAGAGAGGGACGGACAGAGAGGGGGACAAGAGAGTGGGGGAAGAGAGAGGGTGGAGTGATGGGGAGACAGAGGGGGTAGAGAGAGGGGGAAGAGAGAGGGGGGGAAAGAGAGAGGGGTGCAGAGAGAGAGGGGTGAAAAGAGAGATGGGGACAGAGGGAGAAGGCGGGACAGAGTGAGAAGGTGACAGACAGAGTGGGGAAAGAGAGGAGGGTGACAGAGCAGGTGGTATAGAGAGGGGGACGGGGGGGCAGAGATAGGGGACAGTGAGAGAGTAGGGACAGAGAGGGGGGTGGACAGAGAGATGAGGATAGAGGGAGAGGAGGGTACAGAGAGAGGGGTGGACAGGGAGGAGGGTGACAGAGAGAGGGACAGAGAGAGGGGGGACAGAGAGAGGGGTGACGGGGAGAAAGGGGGACAGAGAGAGGGGTCAGAGAGTGTGTTGGACAGAGAGGGGGTCAGAGAGAGGGGGAAAGAGAGAGGGGGAAAGAGAGAGGGGAACGGAGAGGGGGGGACAGAGAGAGGGGGACAGAGAGAGGGGGCAGAGAGAGAAGGGGGACAGAGAGAGGGGGACAGAGAGAGGGGGACAGAGAGAGGGGGACAGAGAGAGGGGGACAGAGAGAGGGGGACAGAGAGAGGGACAGTGAGAGAGCTACAGAGAGAGGGGGACAGAGAGAGGGGACAGAGAGAGGGGACAGAGAGAGGGGACAGAGAGAGGGGACAGAGAGAGGGGACAGAGGGGGTGACAGATGGAGGGGGACGGGGGGACAGAGAGAGCGGGGATAGAAAGAGCGGGGACAGAAAAAGGGGGGACAGGGAGGGGGGGACAGTAAGAGAGGAACGGAGAGGTAAGGGTAACAGAGAGAGGGGGACAGAGAGGTGGGGGACAGACAGAGAGAGGACAGAGAGAGGGTAACGGTGAGAGAGGGGATAGTGAGGGGGGACAGAGAGGGGGAGAAAGAGAGATGGGGTGACAGAGTGAGGGGGACGGAGGTGCAGAGAGAGTGGCACAGAGTGGTCAGACTGAGAGCGGGTGGCCAGAGAGTAGGAGGGACAGAGAGATAGGGGGACAGAGGAAGAGGGGGCACAGAGAGAGGGGGTCAGAGAGAAGGAGGTTCAGAGGGAGGGGCGACAGAGAGAGAGGGGGACAGAGAGAGGGGGACAGAGAGAGGGTAACGGTGAGAGAGGGGATAGTGAGGGGGGACAGAGAGGGGGAGAAAGAGAGATGGGGTGACAGAGTGAGGGGGACGGAGGTGCAGAGAGAGTGGCACAGAGTGGTCAGACTGAGAGCGGGTGGCCAGAGAGTAGGAGGGACAGAGAGATAGGGGGACAGAGGAAGAGGGGGCACAGAGAGAGGGGGTCAGAGAGAAGGAGGTTCAGAGGGAGGGGCGACAGAGAGAGAGGGGGACAGAGAGAGGGGGACAGAGAGAGAGGGGGACAGAGAGAGAGGGGGACAGAGAGAGGGGGGACAGAGAGAGAGGGGGACTGAGAGGGGGGACAGAGAGAGAGGGGGACTGAGAGAGGAGGGAACAGAGGGAGAGGGGGTCAGATAGAGGGGTGGCAGGGAGAAGAGATGGGGTGACAGAGAGAGAGAAGGACATATAGAGATGGGGACAGAGAGGGGGACAGAGAGAGGGGGACAGAGGAAGAGGGCGGATAGAGAGAAGGGCGACAGAGAGAGAGAGAGGACAGAGAGAGGTGGTACAGAGAGAGGGGGACAGGGGGGAAGAGAGAGGGGTGATAGAGAGAGAGGGGGACAGAGAGAGAGGGGGACAGAGATGGGGGGACAGAGAGAGAGTGGGGACAGAGAGAGGGGGTGCCAGCCAGAGAGAGGGGAGAAAGAGAGAGAGGGGGACGGAGAGAGGGGGCGGACAGGGAGAGTGGGGACAGAGAGAGGGAGGGACAGAAAAAGAGGGGGACAGAGAGAGGGGACAGAGAGAAGAGGGACAGAGAGGGGCGGTCAGAGAGAGAGAGGGGAACAAAGAGAGAGGGGGGAGAGAGAGGGGGGGGGGGGGGAGCCGAGAGGATTGCAGAGAGAGTGGGGTGGACAGAGAGATGGGGACAGAGGGAGAGGGAGGGACAGAGTGAGAAGGTGACAGAGAGAGTGGGGACAGAGAGGCAGGTGACAGAACAGGTGTACAGAGAAGGGGGACAGAGAGAGGGGGACAGTGATAGGGGGACAGAGAGAGAGAGTGGCGACAGAAAGAGGGGGTGGACAGAGAGATGAGGACAGAGGGAGGGGAGGGTACAGAGAGATGGGTGGACAGAGAGAATGGGGACAGAGAGAGAGGGACAGAGAGGGGGTTAGAGAGAGGGACAGAGAGGTGGTTACAGAGAGGGGGGTGACGGGGAGAAAGGGGGACAGAGAGAGGGGTCAGAGAGAGGGGGGACAGGGAGAGGGGGGACAGGGAGAGGGGGGACAGGGAGAGGGGGGACAGAGAGAGGGGGCACAGAGAGAGGGGGCACAGAGAGAGGGGGCACAGAGAGAGAGGGACAGAGAGAGGGACAGAGAGAGAGGGACAGAGAGAGAGGGACAGAGAGAGAGAGGTGTGGCCAGAGAGATGGGGACAGAAGGAGAGGAGAAGTCAGAGACAGGGGGATAAAGAGGGGGGACAGAGAGGGGGACAGAGAGAGGGGAACGGAGAGAGAGGGGGCACAGAGAGAGGGGAACGGAGAGAGAGGGGGGACAGAGGGAGGGGGACAGAGAGAGGTGGGACAGAGAGAGGGGAACGGAGAGAGGGGCATTGAGAGAGGGGGGATAGAGAGAGGGGGATAGAGAGACGGGGACAGAGAGAGGGCAACGGAGAGAGAGGGGGTCAGAGAGAGTGGGACAGAGAGAGGGGGGAGAGTGTGGGGAACAGAGAGAGGGGCGGTCAGAGAGAGAGAGGGGACAGAGAGAGTGGGGGTAAGAGAGTGGAGAGAGAGAGGGAGGAAAGAGATGGGGAGAGAGGAGGGGTAAAAAGAGGGGGAAGAGAGAGGGTGGACCGAGAGGGAGACAGTGAGTTGGGGGACAGAGAGAGGGGGCTGAGAGAGAGGGACAGAGAGAGAGGGGTGGACAGAGAGATGGGGACAGAAGGAGAGGAGGGGTCAGAGAGAGGGGGACAGAGAGAAGGGAACAGAGAGAGAGGAGGGACAGAGAGAGGGGGGACAGAGAGGGTGGAGTGGGGGCACAGCGAGAGGGGGACAGAGAGAGGGGAACAGACAGAGAGGGGGGGCAGAGAGGGGGAGACAGAGAGAGGGGGACAGAGAGAGGGGAACGGACAGAGAGGGAGGACAGAGAGAGTGGACAGAGAGCGGGGGCACAGAGAGAGGGGTGACAGAGAGACAGGAGGGGCAGAGAGTGCAGGGACAGTGCGAGGGGGACAGAGTTAGGGGACAGTGAGAGTGGGGCACCGAGAGGGAGATGGGGACAGAGAGAGGGGGTCAAGAGAGGTAGGAGAGAGATGGGGGAGAGAGAGGGGGGGAGAGGGGGGAGACAGACGGTGGAGAGGGGAGGGGGGAGAGGCGGGGAGAGAGAGGAGGGGAGAGCGAGGATGGGAGAGAGAGGGGAGAGAGTGGGGAGAGAGAGGGGAGAGAGAGGGGAGGAGAGAGAGGGGGGAGAAAGGGGGAAGAGAGAGGGGGAGGGGGGAGACAGAGGGGAGAGGGGAGGGGAGAGAGAGGAGGGGAGAGAGTGGGGAGAGAGCGCGGGAGACGGGAGGGGGAGACGGGGGAGGCAGTGATGGGGAGAGTGAGAGAGTGCGAGAGTGAGTGAGGGAGGGATTGAGAGAGGCAAGGGGTGAGAGAGTGGAGAGAGTTCGGTGACAGAGTTGGGGAGAGAGTTAGTGAAGAGTGTGAGGGGCAGAGAGAGAGAGTGAGGGATAGAGAGAGAGGAAGTGAGGGGGCAAGAGAGGTTGAGGAGGAGAGATGGGATAGAGAGAGGCATGGAGATAGAGGGCGGAGAGAGAAGGGGAAGAGAGCTAGTGGGATGGCGGGGGAGACGGAGGGGAGAGGGAGAGAGAGGAGGAGAAGGGGAGAGAGAGGGGGAGAGAGTGAGCTGGACAGAGTGAGGGGGAGAGAGAGGGGGAGAGAGAGAGCGGCAGGGATAGGGGGCAGGGAGAGGGGAGCAGAGAGAAGGGGAAGAGGGAGGGGGCAGAGGGAGGGATCGAGGGAGGTGGGTGAGAGAGGGGGAGAGGGAGGGGAGAGGGGGTGAGAGAGATGGGAGAGAGCGCGGGGAGAGAGCGCGGGGAGAGAGAGAGAGTGGGGAGAAAGTGGGGGAGAGGGGTAGAGAGAGGACAGAGAGAATGAGTTAGAGAGTGGGGTGAGAGAGAAGGACGAGAGTGGAGACGATGGGAGGCGAGAGTTGGGGCGAGAGAGGGGGCGAGAGAGTGGCGTTAGTGAGGGCAAGAGTGGGGTCGTGAGAGGGGGCGAGGGTTGGGGCGAAAGAGGGGGCGAGAGAGAAGGGGCGAGACAGGAGGGCAAGACAGGGGGCAAGAGATGGGCGAGAGAGAGGGTGCGAGAGGGGGGCGAGAGAGAGGGGGGAGGGAGGGTAGAGAGGGGATCAGGGGAGTGTTGGGAAAAGAGGGGGAGAGAGGGGAGAGACAGGGGGGAGGGAGAGAGGCGGGAGAAGAGGGGAGGGGGGAGAGAGAGAGAGGATGAGAAAGGGGGAGAGAGTGGGGAAGAGAGAGTGGGGAGAGAGAGAGATGAGAGAGAAGGGCAAGGGAGCTGGGGGGAGAGAGGGTGAGAGAGGGGAGAGAGTGAGAGGAGAGAGACGGGGTGAGAGAGAGGGGTGAGAGAGAGAGGCGAGAGAGAGGCGAGCGAGGTGGGGAGGGAGGGTGAGAGGGGGCGTTAGAGGGGGTAGAGAGCGTGGGGAGAGAGAGGGGGGAAGAGAGGGGGAGAGGGGGAGAGACTGGGGGAGAGAGAGGGAGAGAGAGGGGGAAAGAGAGAGGCAGAGAGAGTGGGGGTAGACAGTGGGGGGAGAGAGGGGTGGGAGAGAGGGGGAGAGAGAGATGGGGAAGAGAGAGGGGAGAGAGGGGTAGAGAGAGAAGGGTTGAAAGAGAGTAAGGGAGAGAGTGGTGGGGAGAGAGTGGGGGAAATAGTGGGGAAGGGAGAGTGGCTGAGTAGAGTGGGGGTGGAGGGTGGGTGGGGAGAGTTGGTGGGGAGAGTGGGTGGGGAGAGTGGGTGGGGAGAGTGGGTGGGGAGAGTGGGTGGGGAGAGAGGAGAGAGAAACTGGGGTAAGCGAGCAGGATAAGAGAACAGGGTAAGACGTTGGGGAGAGAGAGGGGAGGGTGAGAGGGGACGGAGAGAGGGAGGGAGAGAGAAGAGAGAGAGTGGGGCGAGAAAGAGGGGAGATGGAGAGAGGGGAGAGAGAAAGGGGTGGAAAGAGAGGAGAGAGAGAGTAGAGAAACAGTGGGAAAGAGCGAGGGAGAGAGAGACAGAAGGGGTAGAAAGAGTGGAAGATAGAGAGAGGGGAGAGAGAGGGGGAGAGAGAGCATGGAGTGGGGGAGAGAGAGGGGGGAGAGAGAGGGGGGAGAGAGAGGGGGGAGAGAGAGGGGGGAGAGAGAGGCGGGAGAGAGAGGCGGGAGAGAGAGGGGGAGAGAGAGGGGGAGAGAGAGGGGAGAGAGAGGGGGAGAGAGGGGGGAGAGAGAGGGGGAGAGAGAGGGGGAGAGAGGGGGGGAGAGAGGGGGGAGAGAGGGGGGGAGAGAGGAGGGGAGGGGGGGAGAGGGGGGGAGAGAGGGGGGGAGAGAGGGGGGAGAGAGGGGGGAGAGAGGGGGGGAGAGAGGGGGGGAGAGAGGGGGGGAGAGAGGGGGGGAGAGAGGGGGGCAGAGGGGGGGAGAGAGGGGGGGAGAGAGGGGGGGAGAGAGGGGGGAGAGAGGGGGGAGAGAGGGGGGGAGAGAGGGGGGGCAGAGGGGGGGAGAGAGGGGGGGAGAGAGGGGGGGAGAGAGGGGGGGAGAGAGGGGGAGAGAGAGGGGGGAGAGAGGGGGGGGAGAGAGGGGGGAGAGAGGGGGGAGAGGGGGGGAGAGAGGGGGGGAGAGAGGGGGGGAGAGAGGGGGGGAGAGAGGGGGGAGAGAGGGGGAGAGAGAGGGGGAGAGAGAGGGGGAGAGAGAGGGGGAGAGAGAGGGGGAGAGAGAGGGGGAGAGAGAGGGGGAGAGAGAGGGGGAGAGAGAGGGGGAGAGAGAGGGGAGAGAGAGAGGGGTGAGAGTGGGGGGCGAGAGAGTGGGCGAGGGAGGGTGCGAGAGAGGAGGGGAGAGACAGGAGGGTGAGACAGGGGGCGAGAGATGGGAGAGAGACGGAGCGAGAGGGGGCGAGAGAGAGGCGGGAGAGAGTGGGTAGAGAGAGAGTGTTGGGGAAAGAGGGGAGAGAGAGGGGGAGAGAGGGGGAGACAGAGGGGAGAGAGAGGTAGAGAGAGGGGGGAGGGAGAGGGGGATGGAGGGGGAGAGGGGAGAGAGTGTGGGGGAGAGAGTGTGGGGGAGAGAGTGTGGGGGAGAGAGTGTGGGGGAGAGAGAGTGTGGGAGAGAGAGTGTGGGAGAGAGAGTGTGGGAGCGAGGGGGAGAGAAAGGGTGATAGAGAGGGGGAGAGAGAGGGGGAGAGAGAGGGGGAGAGAGGGGGCGAGAGAGGAGGCGAGAGAGGGGGCGAGAGAGGGGGCGAGAGAGGGGGCGAGAGAGGGGGCGAGAGAGGGGGCGAGAGAGGGGGAGAGAGAGGGGGGGAGAGAGGGGGAGAGAGAGGGAGAGAGAGGATCTCGTGAGGCGGGAGGGAAGGGGAGAAAAAGGGTTTGAGAGAGAGGGGGAGAGAGAGGGGGAGAGAGAGGGGGAGAGAGAGGGGGAGAGAGGGGGGGAGAGAGAGGGGGGTGAGAGAGACGGGGGTGAGAGAGAGAGGGTGAGAGAGAGGAGGAGAGAGGGGGTGTGAGAGAGGGGAGAGTGAGTGAGAGAGAGGGGGTGGGAGAGAGGGGTGTGAGAGAGGGTGTGGGAGAGGGGGTGAGAGAGAAGGTGTGAGAGTTAGGGGTAGAGAGGGTGTGGGAGAGAGGGGTGTGAGAGAGAGGGGGTGAGAGAGAGGGGGTGAGAGAGAGGGGGTGAGTGGGTGTTGAGAAAAGGGGAAAGACGGGTGTGTGGGGAGAGAAGGGGACAGAGAAGGGGGAGAGGAAGAGGGGGAGTGAGATTGGGGGAGACAGTGAAGAAAGAGTGGGAAAGAGAGTGAGGGGGAGAGTGAGATGGTGAGAGAGGGAGGGGGAGAGAGTGTGGAGAGAGAGGGGAGAGTGAGAGATAGAGAGGGGAGAGAGATGGTGTGAGAGTGGGTGAAGAGAGTGAGGGAGAGAATGGGGAAAGACAGTGGGGAGAGAGAGGAGAGCATGCGAGAAGCAGGGAGTGAGAGAGGGAGAGAGAGGGAGAGATTTAGGCGACAGAGAGAGTTAGTGAAGAGAGAAGAGGAGAGAGAGAGATTGAGGGTCGAGAGAGGGGGTGAATGGGGTAGAGAGAGAGGTAGAGAGAGGTGGTGAGAGAGTGGATAGAGAGAGAGGGAGAGGGAGGGGGAGAGAAGGGACGGCGGAGAGAGGGGAAGAGTGGGTGACAGAGAGGTGAGAGAGCGGGAGAGAGAGGGGGACAGAGAAGGGGGAGAGGAAGAGGGGGAGTGAGATTGGGGGAGACAGTGAAGAAAGAGTGGGAAAGAGAGTGAGGGGGAGAGTGAGATGGTGAGAGAGGGAGGGGGAGAGAGTGTGGAGAGAGAGGGGAGAGTGAGAGATAGAGAGGGGAGAGAGATGGTGTGAGAGTGGGTGAAGAGAGTGAGGGAGAGAATGGGGAAAGACAGTGGGGAGAGAGAGGAGAGGGTGAGAGCATCGGAGAAGCAGGGAGTGAGAGAGGGAGAGAGAGGGAGAGATTTAGGCGACAGAGAGAGTTAGTGAAGAGAGAAGAGGAGAGAGAGAGATTGAGGGTCGAGAGAGGGGGTAAATGGGGTAGAGAGAGAGGTAGAGAGAGGTGGTGAGAGAGTGGATAGAGAGAGAGGGAGAGGGAGGGGGAGAGAAGGGACGGCGGAGAGAGGGGGAGAGTGGGGGACAGAGAGGTGAGAGAGAAGGGGGAGAGAGAAGGGGGAGAGAGAAGGGGGAGAGAGAAGGGGGAGAGAGAAGGGGGAGAGAGAAGGGGGAGAGAGAAGGGGGAGAGAGATGGGGGAGAGAGATGGGGAGAGAGATGGGGGAGAGAGAAGGGGAGAGAGATGGGGGAGAGAGAAGGGGGAGAGAGATGGGGAGAGAGATGGGGGAGAGAGATGGGGGAGAGAGTGGGGGAGAGAATGGGGGAGGGAGTGGGGGAGGGAGTGGGGAGGGAGTGGGGGAGGGAGTGGGGCAGGGAGTGGGGGAGGGAGAGGGGGAGGGAGAGGGGGAGGGAGAGGGTTAGGGAGGGAGGGGAGGAGAGAGTGTGGGAGAGAGTGTGGGAGAGAGTGGGGAGGGAGAGGGTTAGGGAGGGAGTGAGAGAGAGGGGAGAGATTTAGGTGACAGAGTCGGGGGAGAGTTAGTGAAGAGAGAGGGGAGAGAGAGTGACGTGTACAGAGAGAGTCGGTGAGAGAGAGACGGTAGAGAGAAGGGGAGAGAGGAGGGGAGAGGTTGGAGAGAGGGTTTAGAGGGGTGAGAGGGGTGTGGACAGAGGGGGAAGAGGGAGAGGTTGCAAAGAGAGAGATAGGGAGGGGGAAGAGAGACGGGGAGGGCGAGAGAGGGGGAGAGAGTGGGGAAGAGCGACGGGGAGAGGGGGAGAGACGGGGAGAGAGAGGGGGAGAGAGAGAGGGGGGTGAGAGAGACGGTGTGAGACAAAGAGGGTGAGAGAGGTAGAGAGAGAGGGGGGAGTGAGAGTGGGGAGAGAGAGGATGTGAGAGAGGGTGTGAGAGAGAGGGTGTGAGAGAGAGGGTGTGAGAGAGAAGGTGCGAGGAAGGATGAGGGGGGGACAGAAAGAGGGTAAGAGCGGGGAAGAGAAAGGGCAGAGAGATGGGGCAGAGAGAGGGGGCAGAGAGAGGGGGCAGAGAGAGGGGGCAGAGAGTGGGGGCAGAGAGTGGGGGCAGAGAGTGGGGGCAGAGAGTGGGGGAAGAGAGTGGGGGAAGAGAGTGGGGGCAGAGAGTGGGGGAAGAGAGTGGGGGAAGAGAGTGGGGGCAGAGAGTGGGGGAAGAGAGTGGGGGCAGAGAGTGGGGGAAGAGAGTGGGGGAAGAGAGTGGGGGAAGAGAGTGGGGGAAGAGAGTGGGGGAAGAGAGTGGGGGAAGTGAGTGGGGGAAGAGAGTGGGGAAGAGAGTGGGGGAAGAGAG
The DNA here is from genome assembly GCF_037043375.1 of Chiloscyllium plagiosum. NCBI lineage: Eukaryota > Metazoa > Chordata > Chondrichthyes > Orectolobiformes > Hemiscylliidae > Chiloscyllium > Chiloscyllium plagiosum. The sequence continues at coordinate 69,363,080 of NW_028270178.1, read as the reverse complement.
TGGGGGAAGAGAGTGGGGGAAGAGAGTGGGGGAGAGGGGAGAGTGGGAGGGGGAGAGGGAGGAGAGAGAGAGGGGGAGGGAGAGGAAGGTGCGAGGAAGGGGAGAGAGAGGGGCACAGAAAGGGGGTGAGAGAGGGGGAGAGAGAGGGGAGAGAGATGGGCGTGAAAGTGGGGGAAGAGCTTGGTGGAGAGAGTGGGGAAAGAGAGTGGAGAAAGAGAGTGGGGAGAGGGAGGTGGAGAGAGAGGGGGGGAGAGAGACGGGGAGAGACGGAGAGAGCGACGGGGATGTCGACGAGGAGGGGGAAGAGACGGGGAGAGAGTGGGAGGGAGAGGAAGGTGCGAGGAAGGGGGAGAGAGGGGGACAGAAAGGGGGTGAGAGTGGGGGAGAGAGGGGTAGAGTGCGAGGGTGAGAGTCGGAAGGAATGAGAGATGGAGAGAGAGGGGAGAGATTTAGGCGACAGAGTTAGTGAAGAGTGAGGGGGAGAGACTTTGAGGGGTAGAGAGAGAGAGGGTGAGCGGGGTATAGAGAGACGGGATAGAGAGAAGAGGTGAGAGGGAATGGAGAGGGAGGGGGAGAGTGGGGGGAGAGAGAGGGGAGAGTGGGGGAGAGAGAGGAGAGAGAGGCGGACAGAGCGAGGGGGAAAGAGGGAGGGGCAGAGAGAGTGGAGGGAGAGGGGGAGAGAGAGAGGGGGAGGGAGAGAGAGAGTGTGGGGACAGAGTGCGGGAAGAGAGTCAGGGAGAGAGTGGGGAGAGAGTGGGGGAGAGTGTGGGGGAGAGAGTGGGGGAGAGTGTGGGGGAGAGTGTGGGGGAGAGTGTGGGGGAGAGTGTGGGGGAGAGTGTGGGGGAGAGTGTGGGGGAGAGAGTGTGGGAGAGAGTGTGGGAGAGAGAGGGTTAGGGAGGGAGTGAGAAAGAGAGGAGAGATTTAGGTGACAGAGTCGGGGGGAGATTTAGTGAAGAGAGAGGGGAGAGAGAGTGAGGTGTAGAGAGAGTGGGTGAGAGAGAGAGGTGTAAAGAGAGGGGGTGAGAGAGACGGTAGAGTGAAGGGGAGAGAGGAGGGGAGAGGGGGAGAGAGGGGTTAGAGGGGTGAGAGGGGTGTGGAGAGAGGGGGAAGAGAGAGAGAGAGGCGGCAGAGAGAGAGATAGGGGGAATAGAGACGGGGAGGGCGAGACAGAGTGGGAGAGAGGGGGAGAGAGACGGAGAGAGCGACGGGGAGAGCGAGGGGAAGGGGGGGTCAGACGGGGAGAGAGAAGGGGAGAGAGAGTGGGAGGGAGAGGAAGGTGCGAGGGAGGGTGAGAGAGGGGGACAGAAAGAGGGTGAGAGCGGAGGGAGAGACAGGGGAGAGAGATGGGGCAGAGATTGGGGGAAGAAAGTTGGGGGTGAGAGGGGAGAGGGAGAGGGGGGAGAGGGAGGGAGAGAGAGACGGGGAGAGCGACGGGGAGAGCGACGGGGAGAGAGGGGGAGAGACAAGGCGAGAGAGGGATGGGAGAGGAAGGTGCGAGGAAGGGGGAGACTGGGGGAGAGAAAGGGGGTGACAGCAGGGGGGACAGAGAAGGGAGAGAGATGGGGGTGAGAGTGGGGGAAGAGCGTGGTGGAGAGAGTTGGGAAAGAGAGCGGGGAAAGAGAGTGGGGGAGAGGGAGGGGAGAGAGATGGGGAGAGCGACGGGGAGGGGGAGAGACGGGGAGAGAGAGTGGGAGGGAGAGGAAGGAGCGAGGAAGGGGAGAGAGGGGGACAGAAAGGGGTGAGAGTGGGGGGAGAGAGAGGGGAGAAGGAGAGGGTGAGAGAGGGAGGGAGTGAGAGAGGGGGAGAGAGAGGGGAGAGATTTAGGCAACAGAGTTAGTGAAGAGTGAGACGGGGAGAGAGAGAGTTTGAGGGGTAGAGAGAGAGGGTGAGCAGAGTAGAGAGAGACGGGATAGAGAGAGGTGGTGAGAGATTGGGGTAGAGAGAGGAGAGAGGGAGGGGGAGAGGTAGAGGAGGGAGAGTGTGGAGAGAGAGGGGAGAGTGGGCTGAGAGAGAGGAGAGAGAGGCAGACAGAGAGAGGCGGACAGAGAGAGGCGGACAGAGAGAGGCGGACAGAGAGAGGCGGACAGAGAGAGGCGGACAGAGAGAGGGGGAGAGAGAGGCGGGGAGAGAGAGGCGGGGAGAGAGAGGCGGGGAGAGAGAGGCGGGGAGAGAGAGGCGGGGAGAGAGAGGCGGGGAGAGAGAGGCGGGGAGAGAGAGGCGGGGAGAGAGAGGCGGGGAGAGAGAGTGGGGGGAGAGAGTGGGGGGAGAGAGTGGGGGGAGAGAGTGGGGGAGAGAGTGGGGGGAGAGAGTGGGGGGAGAGAGTGGGGGGAGAGGGGTTGGGAGAGAAAGTGGTGAGAGAAAGTGCGGGGAGAGAGTGGGGGTGAGAGTGGGGGAGGGAGAGAGGAGGAGAGGGAGGTTGGAGAGAAGGGAAGGGGAGAGATTGGTTAGAGGGGGAGAGTGGGGGAGAGAGAGGGGAGAGTCGGGGGTGAGAGTGAAGGAGAGACAGTGACAGAGGGAGGGGGACAGAGGGAGGGGGACAGGAGGAGTGGGACAGAAGGAGGGGGCAGAGAATGGAGGGAGAGAGAGGGGGAGAGAGAGGGGAGAGAACCAGGAGAGTAGGGGAGAGAGAGTGGAGAGTCGGGGTGGAGAGAGAGAGGAGAGAGTGGGGGCCAGAGGGAGGGGGACAGAGGGAGGGGGCAGAGCATGAAAAGAGAGAGAATCCAGGGAGAGAGAGAGGGGGAGATGGATGTGGAGAGAGGGGGGGAGAAAGGGGTGGAGAGAGAGTGGGGGAGAGAGTGGGGATAGAATGGTGGAGGGAGAGGGTTAGGCAGGGAGTGAGAAAGAGGGGAGAGAGTTAGTGAAGAGACAGGGGAGAGAGAGAGAGTGAGGTGTAGAGAGAGGGGGTGCGAGAGAGGGGTGCCGAGAGAGGGGCTGAGAGAGACGGTAGAGAGAAGGGGAGAGAGGAGGTGAGAGAGGGGGAAGAGAGAGAGGCGGTAGAGAGAGATAGAGAGGGGGAAGAGAGACAGGGAGGAGGAGAGAGGGGGTGAGAGAGGGAGGGATTGAGAGAGGGAGAGAGAGTGTGGTGACAGAGTGAGGAGAGAGAGGGGCAGAGAGATAGGGGCGAGAGAGGGAGGGCAAAAGTGGGAAGGATAGGAGGCAAGGGAGAAGGGGCAAGGGAGAGGGGGAGAGAGAAGAAGAGTTAGGCGAGAGAGAGGGGGAGAGAGTGAGTGTGGAGAGAGGGGGGAGAGAGAAGAGAGAGGGCGGGACAGAGGAGGCAGAGAGCGGGGGGAGAAAGTGGGGGAAGAGAGATGGGGAGAGTGTGGGGGTGATTGAGGGGGTGAGAGAGAGAGTGAGGGAAGAGAGAGGGGTGGGGGGAGAGGGAAGGGGGAGAGAGAAGGGGAGAGAGAGGGGACGAGAGAGGGGAGAGAGGGCAGGAGAGGGGAGACATAGAGCGGGGGGAGAAAGTGGGGGAAGAGAGATGGGGAGAGTGTGGGGGTGAGTGAGGGGGTGAGAGGGAGAGGGAGAGAGAGAGGAGAGAGTGGGGGAAGAGAGAGGGGGAGAGGCGTAGAGAAAGGTGGAGAGAGAGAGGGGAGGGGGAGGGGGGAGATACGGGAAGACAGACGGGGAGAGACGAGGGAGAGCGAGAGGGGGGTGAGAGAAGGGACAAGAGAGGAGACGAGAGTGGGTGGCGAGAGAGTGAGTTCGAGACAGGGGGGTGAGAGAGGGGTGCGAGAGAGGGGCGCGAGAGAGGGGGAGTGAGAGAGGGGCGAGAAAGGGAGAGAGGGGTGAGAGAGAGGAGGTGAGGGGGGAGAGGGGGAGTAGAGAGCAGGGAGAGAGAGAGGGGAGAGAGATGGGGAGAGATAGGGGCGGAGAGAGAGAGTTTCGAGAGAAAGGCGGAAGATAGCGCGGGAGAGTGTGAGGGAGAGAGAGGGGGAGCGATAGATGGGGAGAGACAGGGTGAGAGAGAGTAAGAGAGGTTGAGAGAGGGGAATGAGGGAGGTGAGAGAGCGGGGGTGAAAGAGCGGGGAATGAGAGACAGGGGGCAGAGAGTGGGGGAGAGAGAGGGAGGAGAGGGGGAGAGAGAGCGGGGATGAGAGAGCGAGGGGGAGAGAGACGGGGAGAGAGACAGGGGGAGGGAGATGAGAGGGGCGAGGGAAGTGGAGAGGGGGGACAGAAAGGGAGTGAGAGAGTGGCGAGAGAGTGCGGGGAGAGGGAGGGAAGAGAGAGGTGGAGAGAGAGCGGACGGGGGGGGGTGGCGAGAGCAGGGAGAGGGAGAGAGATGGGAGAGAGAGGTGAGTGAGAGAGATGTGGGGGGAGAGACATGGGGAAAAAGAGAGAGGGGAAGAGAGAGAAGGAGAAAGAGAGAGGGGGAAGAGAGAGAAGGGCGAAAAAGGGGAGGGGAACAAGGGAGAGCGGTCAAGGGAGAGGGCGGATAGAGGAGGGGGAGAGAGAGGGGGAGAGAGAGCGGGGAGAGAGAGGGGGAGAGTGAGGGGAGAGAGGGGAGAGGGGGAGAGAGGGGAGAGAGGGAGGAGAGGGAGGAGAGGGGGAGAAAGAGTGGGAGAGAGGGTTAACAGAGTGAGGGGAAAGAGAGAGGGGCACGGAGAGAAGGGCAGAGAGAAGGAGGGCGAAAGAGGGGAGTAGGGCCAACAGAATGGGGTCAAGGGAGGGGGAGAGAGGGGGAGAAAGAGGGAGCAAGGAGGGTGAGAGAGAGAGAGGAGAGTGAAACAGGCAGCGAGAGGGGGAGAAAGAGAGGGGAAGGGAGAGCGAGCGGGAAAGCTAGGGGCGAGAGAGGGGGACGAGCGAGAGGGGGAGACAGAGAGGGTGTGAGAGAGAGAGGGGAGGGAGTGGGGGAGAGAGGGAGGCGAGAGAGAGGGTCAAGATAGGGGGGAGAGAGAGTGAGAGGTGAATGAAATGGGCAGAGAGACGGGGAGAAAGAGAGGGGAAGGGAGAGTGGGAGAGCGAGGGGGAAAGCGAGGGGCGAGAGAGGGGACGACCAAGAGGGGGACGAGAGAGAGGGGAGACAGAGAGAGTGTGAGAGAGAGGAAGAGGGAGAGGGGGAGAGAGAGGGTGGGGAGATAGAGAGCGGGAGTGAGTGGGGGGATTGAGTGGGGGTAGACACTAGGTGTAGAGAGTGTGGGGAGAGGAGGAGAGGGGGAGGGAGAGTGAGGTGACAGAGTGAGGGGGGCGAGAGAGCGGGAGAGAGGGAGCGGGAGAGAGGGAGCGGGAGAGAGGGAGCGGGAGAGAGGGAGGGGGAGAGAGGGAGGGGGAGAGAGGGAGGGGGAGAGAGGGAGGGGGAGAGAGGGAGGGGGAGAGAGGGGGAGAGAGGGGGAGAGAGGGGGAGAGAGCGAGGGGAGAAGGGACGAGAGAGCGTGGGAGAGAGAGAGGAGAGAGAGGGGGAGAGAGAGGTGGGGAGAGAGAGAGGTGAGGGAGATAGAGGTAAGTGAGAGGGAAGAGAGAGGGGAAGAGAGAGCGAGGGAAGAGAGAGGGGAAGAGAGAGCGAGGGAAGAGAGAGGGGAAGAGAGAGCGAGGGAAGAGAGAGGGGAAGAGAGAGCGAGGGAAGAGAGAGGGGAAGAGAGAGCGAGGGAAGAGAGAGGGGAAGAGAGAGCGAGGGAAGAGAGAGGGGAAGAGAGAGCGAGGGAAGAGAGAGGGGAAGAGAGAGCGAGGGAAGAGAGAGGGGAAGAGAGAGCGAGGGAAGAGAGAGGGGAAGAGAGAGCGAGGGAAGAGAGAGGGGAAGAGAGAGCGAGGGAAGAGAGAGGGGAAGAGAGAGCGAGGGAAGAGAGAGGGGAAGAGAGAGCGAGGGAAGAGAGAGGGGAAGAGAGAGCGAGGGAAGAGAGAGGGGAAGAGAGAGCGAGGGAAGAGAGAGGGGAAGAGAGAGCGAGGGAAGAGAGAGGGGAAGAGAGAGCGAGGGAAGAGAGAGGGGAAGAGAGAGCGAGGGAAGAGAGAGGGGAAGAGAGAGCGAGGGAAGAGAGAGGGGAAGAGAGAGGGGAAGAGAGAGGGGGGAGACAAGGGGAGAGAGAAGGGGAAGATAGGGGAGAGAAAGGGGTTAGAGAGAGATGGATTAGAGGGAGAGAAGGGGGTCGAGTGCGGGGGTCGAGTGCGGGGGTCGAGTGCGGGGGTCGAGTGCGGGGGTCGAGTGCGGGGGTGAGAGAGCGGGGTGAGAGAGAGGGGGGAGAGAGAGGAGGGAGAGAGTGGGGGAGAGAGAGTGAGGAGAGAGAGAGTGGGGGTGAGGGGGCAGAGAGAGGGGCCAGAGATGGGGGAGAAAATGAGAGAAAGTGGAGAGAGAGAGTGAGGGGTGAGAGATGGGGAGCGTGAGAAGCGAGCAAGAGAGACAGGCGAGAGAGTGGGTGAGCGGGAGAGAGAGAGGTGCAAGTGTGAGTGAGTGAGTGAGGGGACGGAAATGAGAGAGAGTCTGAGAGATCGAGAGAGAAAGAGTGCGATAAGTGGACAAGAGAGAGAAGGTGAGAGAGGGGCTGAGAGAGAGAATGAGAGTGAGAGGGTGAGAGATAGAGAGTGAGGGAGTGAGAGGGGATCGAGAAAAAGAGACAGAGAGTCAGAGAGAGTCAGAGAGAGATGTATCAGTGAGGACCAGTACAGAAGAGGTGAAAGCAGGACCCTCACAAGGTGGTGCGAATGAAGCCTAGAATGTTGCTGTTCCTTGCCCAGCTCTGTATCTATGTCCTGTCTTCCAGGTCTGAATATAGAAGTCTACTGCCTCCACACTGTGCTGTTTACTGTGAGTGATCTTACCGGCTGCAGGATTTACTGAAGGTTCCAGACCTCCCTCTCCATCTCTTTCTGGCTGACCAAGCGTCTTTGATGTGGTTATGGACGAGACAGGAGTTAGGAATTCGGCTGAGACAGGAACATCCTGAGTACCTACAGGAGATCGGGAAGCAGACAGAATGGGAAATTAGACTGATGCAGTCAGAGTTACACATGGAGGATGGCACTGAGTCCCACAGAGACCTGGAAAATCCCAGTCTCCATCCCTGGCCTGTGCAGCTGCGTCTCTCTGGAGTGGGGAATTCTGTTGGCTCAGGATCTGGAATAGCTGCAAGAGCGAGAGAAGTTGACAGAGGAAGCAATTAGAACCACACAGTGAGGGATACCACATGGAGAGAGATTGAGTGATATCACCAGAGTGCAGGAAGGTATCAGGATCACACAATGGTCATGATGAAAGGGTTGTGATTCATGGTGCACGGGGATCAGTACTCACTGACGGGTGAGCTATGAGTGGGACAGGTGATGGCCTCGTGTTATTTTCACCCAACTGTTCATCCAGATGTTAATGCCGGTGTCCAGGATACCCATCTAACTACCTAATATCCTTTCAGGAGGGAAATCTGTTATAGGCAGCAGGTCTGGCCTACACATGTTCCAGTTCCAGAGCGATGGGATTGACTCTAAACTGCTCTCTGTAATGATCCAGCAAAACACTCAGCTCAAGGGCAGCTCGGGGTGGGCATGCGATGCTGGCCAGCCAGAGACAGCAACATCCCATGAGTGAATTAAACACAACATTTCTGGGACCAGGGTCCTGGCCAATCATGTCGGTAGGCTTATGGACAGGACTTTCAGCTGACAGAGAGGTTGCAGGGCCAGGGTTCAGGTGAAAGGAGCTTTCCAAATCCAAAGAGAAATGGCAATGTAGCTGAAGACAAGCAGAAAGGAACAGGAAGAGACAGAGTTTAACTGAAACTGTACATCAGTGAATTGGACTGTGACAAGAAATTGTGGAAAGAGTCAATCGTAATGTACTTTTTTTGGACTGGCTAAAGTCTCTGCAATAAGGTCTCTGGTACAGAGATAAATTAGGTTTAGTGGTGACACTGTGAACAAAAGGTGGAACATGAATATTCTATTGTCCACCTCTTTGAGGGGTGTCAGGGAGTGCAGGATGGGTAACCCTGACAGTAATGGGGAACAAAGGCAGTACAGAGAGAGCACTTGGCCTCAGATGATGAAGCTGAATCAGCCTGAATGCAGATTCTGGGTAGCGCGTGTCAAAAACACAAGCAGGAGAAGAGTTTAGAGGCTGCCGAACAGCATTTCATTGCTCAACCCTGTTACACATTCCAATGAATTCCTGTGTAACGCAAAGGCACTGTGATCATTTTGGGAGATTTCAATCTTTGTATAATCTGGGACAGTCACATTGGCAAAAGTGATGTTATCGGAACTCCTCTTTGAATGTTTCTGTCAGTGTTTGTTTGAATAACACGTTGTGCAAACGGCCAGGGACGTGACTATCTCAGATCGACCGTTGGGTGATGACGCTGAGGGAAGGAGTAATGTCACACTAAGATATCCTCTGGGAAATTGCAGTATAGTGGAATTCAGTGAGATGATGGATTTTTAAAGTAACCATAAAGCACACCCTACAATCACAACCAAAGCCATTGACATGTTTTTGAGAGGAGAACTGACCAAGGTAAACAGGGGAAACAGTGAAGTATATGGCTGGTAATGGACAGTGGAAAACATTTACAGTCATAGGGATGTACAGCACAGAAACAGACCCTTCGTTGTCCAACTCATCCACGCCACTCACCTATCCTAACATAATCTCGTCACATTTGCCAGCACTTGGCCCGAATCCCTCTCAACCCTTCCTGTTCGTATACCCATCCAGATGCCTTTTAAATGCAGTTACTCTACCAGTCTCCACCACTTCATCTGGCAGTTCATTCCATACACGCATCACCCTCCACATCAAAATGTTATCCCTTATGTTCCTTTTATATCTTTCCCCTCTCACCCTCAACCTCGGCCCTCCAGTTCTGGACCACCCCACCCCAAGGAAAAGACCTTGTCTGTTAAACCTAACCATGCCTCTCATGGATTTATAAACCTCCATATGGGTTACCCCTCAGCCTCAGACATTCCAGGGAAAACAGCCCCAGCCCATTTCACCTCTCCCTTTAGCTCAAATCCTCCAATCCTGTCAGCATCTTTGGAAATCTTTTCTGAACCCTTTCAATTTAAACAATATCCTTCCGATAGGGAGGAAAGAAGAATTGCACGCAATATTCCAACAGTGACTATTCCAATGTCCTGTTTTGCCACAACATGACTCCCAACTCATCTACTCAATGCCCTGATCAGAAAACGCAAGCATATCAAACACATTCTTCACTATCCTATCGACCCACAATTCTCCTTTCAAGGAACAATGAACCTGCTCTCCAAGGTCTCTTTGTTCAGAAACACTCCCTGGGACCTTAACATTAAGTGTATCAGTCCTGTGAAGAGTTGCTTTGCCAAAATGCAGCACCACTCATTTATCTGAATTGAGCTCCATCTGCCACTCCTCAGCCCATTAGCCCACCAGTTCACCATCCCGTTGTAATGTGAAGTAACATTCTTCACTATCCACTACACCTCCAATTTTAGTGTCATCTGCAAACTTACTAACTATACCTGCTATGTTCACATCCAAATCATTTATATAATTAATGGAAAGTAGTGGACCCAGCACCGATCCTTGTGGCACTCCACTGGTGACAGGTCTCCAGTCTGAAAAATCAACCCTCCACAACCATCCTCTGTCGTCTACCTTCGTGGCAGTTCTGTATCCAAATGGCTGGTTTTCCCTGTATTCCATGAGATCTATCCTTGCTGTCCAAGCTCCCATGTGGAAACTTTTCGAATACCTCACTGAAGTCCATATCACTCACATCCATCGCTCTGCCCTCATCAATCCTTTTGTGACTTCTTCAAACATCTCAATACCTTGAGACATGATTTCCCACGGACAAAGCAATGCTGACTATCCCCAATTAGACATTGCCTTTCTAAACACATGTAATTCCTGTCCCTCATGTATCCGTCTTTCAACGTGCCCATGACTGACGTCAGACGAACCAGTCTGTCGTTCCCTGGCATGTCCTGACCACCCGTCGTAAACAGTAGTACCACGTTAGCCCAACCTCCGGTCATCTGGTACCTCACCTGTGTCTATCGATGATACAAATATTTCAGCACGGGGCACAACAATCACTTCTCCAGCTTCCCACAGAGATCGAGAGTATACCTGATAAGGTCCTGGGGACTTATCCGCCTTTAACCATTTCAAGACATCCAACACCTTCTCCTCTGTAATGTGGATAATTTGCAAGATGACATCATCTATTTCCCAAAGATATTTCCCAAAGCATCATTCTATTCTATATCTTACTTGTCCTTCTCCACAGGAAATACTTGTTCAGTATGTCCACATCTCCCGCAGCTCCACGTGCAGGCTGTCTTGATCTTTGAGGGACCTTATTCTCTCCTCAGTGACCCTTTTGTCCTTTATGGAATTGCAAAAACATTTTGGATTCTCCTTAAACCTATTTGCCAAAGCAATCTCATGTCCCCTTTTTGCCCTCCTGATTTCCCTCTATCCCTAAACAACACTGCACTCACCCCTCCCTGACTGATCCCTACCCAACACTGCAATCTCCCCCTCCCTGACTGATCCCTACCAAACACTACACTCACCCCCTCCCTGACTGATCCCTACACAACACTGCACTCAATCCCTCCCTGACTAATCCCTACATAACACTGTAATCTCCCCCTCCCTGACTGATCCCTACACAACACTGTAATGTCTCCCTTCCTGACTGTTCCCTACCCAACACTGCAATTTCCCCCTTCCTTACTGATACCTACACAACTCTGCACTCACCACTCCCACCCCCCCCCCCCCCCCCCCGCCGGAAGGTTAGATCGCACGGAATCCAGGGGGCATTGGCTTGATGGTAGGAAGCAGAGGGTAATAGTCAGACTGAAGGCCTGTGACTAGTGGTGTGTCTCAGAATCATAGAATCCCTCCCCTGTGGAAACAGGCCCTTCGGCCCAACACGTCTCCTGGTCCTCTGAAGATTATTCCACCCTAACCCATTCCCTTACCCTGGTACTCTATATTTACCCCTGACTAACGCAACTTATTTACACATCCGTGAATACTATAGGCAATTGAGCATGGCTAATTTACCTGACCTGCACATCTTTGGATTGTGGGAGGAAACCGGAGCACCCAGAGGAAACCCACGCAGACATGGGGAGATGGTACAAACTCAATTTGTGTGGAAGAGTGGCTCAGTGGTTGGCACTCTGCCTCACAATGCCAGGGACCCGGGTTCGACCCCAGCCCCCGGTGACTGTCTGTGTGGAGTATACACATTCTTCCCGTGGCCATCTTAAATTGCCCATAATTGTAGTTGCATTCGTCCAGGGTAAATATTGGGCAGGGAGAATAGCTCTGGGTGGGTTACTTTTTGGCAGGTCGGTGTGGATTTGTTGGGCCAAATGGCCTGTTTCCATACTGTAGGAAATCTAACCCTAACAGGATCTAACCCACACAGAGTATCCTGTGAGGTTGGAATTGAACCCAGATCCACGGTGCTGTGAGGTAGCAGTGCTAACCACTGAGCCAGTGAGCTGGTCAGTGCTAGGCCCATTGCTGTTTGTTATCGAGATCAATGATTTGGATGAGGATGTTTAAGGCATGATTAGTAAGTTTGCAGGTTACACTAAAATAAGTGAGGAAGGTTCTCAGCAATTGCAACAGGGCCTTGATCAGCTGGGGAATTGGGCTGAGAAATGGCAAATGGAGGTTAATACAGACAAGGGCGAGATCGAGCATGTTGGAAAGTCACATCAAGACAGGGGTTTCATGGTGAATGGTAGGGCCTGAAGGAGTGTAGTGGGACAGAGCGCCCTTGGATTCCAGGAGCACGGCTCTCTGAACTCAGGTAGACAGGGCAGTGAAGAAGGCTTTTGGCAGACTGGGCCCTTCATCAGTCAGAGCATGGAATATCGAAGTTGGGCAGTTCTGTTGCAGTTGTACAGGATTCAGTTTTGGCCACCTTGCTATCGGAAGGATGTTATTAAACTGGAAAGAGTGCAGACGAAATTTACAAGGATGTTGCCAGAACTCAACTAGACAGTTATAGAGAGAGGTTGGACAAGCTAAGGCATTGCCTTTAGTGTGCAGGAGACTGAGGGGTATCCTTATCCTGTATAAGATCATGGGAGGCATGGAAATGCACTCAGTCTTTATCCAAGGCTTGGGACATTGAGGACGAAAGGGCATTAGTTGAAGGTGAAAGGGGAAAGATTAAAAGTGAACCCGAGGGACAACCCTTTTCTCCAGAGGGTGATACACATACGGAGTGAACTACCAGTGGAAGTAGTCAAGGAGGATACATTTAATAACATTTAAAAGGCACTTGGACAAATACATGGAAAGGAACATATTGGAAGGATATTGGCCAAGTGCAGGGAAACGGGGTTAGCATGGATGGGCCAGTTTGAACCTGTCTCCATGCTGCAGAACTCTGTGACTCTATGAACATACCCAGGTGTCCCATAATACAGAAGCAGCCAAAGCAACATGAACACGAGCCGGTACAAATGTGAAACAGTCCTGCAGAATTTGGCAGGAAGCCAGCCTGGCCTTGCAGTGAAGGATTCCTGGCACAGGAGCTGTGGTGAGAAGCCCATAGAGAACTGGGGAAGGAATATGGAAAGCTCACTCCACTGCCGATAGCCTGGAGGATCCCTGGCTGGGATCCAGTCACCCCAGGGAAACCTACAGGCTGTGACTGAGCTAGGTCTCTGACACAATGAGCAGGACAGAAGGTTGCAGGAAAAGTTCACCCACATGGGACTACTCCAGTTACAATTGGGAAGAGCCCAATCCAGTGACAGGGGGGCCTCTGAGGATGGGGAGACAGCCTCAGGTTACATTGACAATCTGGAAGGACAGTGTATGAGCTCCAGGCAGCTGCATGGGTCCTGTACACCTGCAACACGGAACAACACACATCAGGCCCTAGTAGGAGGTGCCAGGAGCAAATACAATCCTAGGGAACCAGGGCTCCTCCCAGAATGGGATAGTGTGTGCCTTTGGGATTCTACATCCCCAGGGAGATAATGACAGGCCCCTCCCTGACACATCCACGCCCGCCCACAGATGGGAACTCCCACTGCCTTTCTCCCAGGTAACTGCTCCTTTTGCCCCCAGCGCTGACCCACAGACGGACCCCGATTCCATGAACCCTGTGGTTACCCAGTGTCAGACAGCTGATGGTCTCACTCCGGACACAACAGCCAGTCCAGGCACCCACCTGGTGGGCAGCATCAAAAATGCCACTCTGTTTGATCCTGTCTCAAACCCAGATACATTTTTGGATGAGACAGACCGACCGTCTGTCATACACGGACTGGATGCTGACAAACAAACTAAATTAATCACCATGTGACTTTGTCCACCAGGCCATTCAGCCCTCCCTGAGGGACAACAGTGAGGGAGGGGCATCCATGATGAAATGAAGGCAGCGGTCCTCACTGCTCGAGAAAAGTCCCATCCCGGGTTAGTGACAAACAGCGTAAATATTTGTTCCAGGAGAACACCCACACCAACATGTCTCACTGTCAGTTTCAGCAGCTCACCAAGGGCTGGTTTAGTAACAGCTGTAAGGACACTTTCGGTGGTGCACTGGGTTTGGTGCGAGGGATTCCAATTATCCCAAGTGACAAAGTTTGGATCGGGATCATTGAAGTCGAAAGTATCGGATTACATTAAAAAAGGTATTTGGATGGGTTATTATGATTCCCTCCCACATGTGGTGGAGATAGAGGGGACATTGACAGGGACCACACTTAGGTAAATGTGAAGGAACATGCCATACCACGGCATTCCCACCGCCTGTCATTAACGAATTCGGCTCCTCTCACATCGGCTGTGGTCCTAACCGCACTCACCTTGATATATCTCGGGTTACCGGTGGTTAGAATTGCAGACTGCAACAGATGGGTACGATCATGGTGAATAATGCCTGGAAACACCCCTAGGGACTGGAAGGTAGATGGAACTCTCCGGGTGATCACCTTCAGTTTCATTCATTTGCAACGTTTGAGTGTTCCTGGCTGGGCCCAGTATTGATTTCCTGTCCGTAGCTGCTCGGGAGCTGGTTTTGGTGTTGAGCTGCCTCCTTGAACTGTTGCAGGTGGTGGACCCACAATGTCCTTAGGGAGGGAATTCCAGGAGTTTGAGCCAGCAGGTCTCATTCCCTTGCATTTATTCTGCTCACTGGATGTTGGCTATGCATCACAATTCTGTATGGATTATCAGAACGGAATATGTTTTGACGAAACAGTTAGGAGTGCCACAGTCGCTCAGTGGTTAGCACTGCTACCTCATAGCACCAGAGACCTGGGTTTGATTCCACTCTTGAGCGACTGTCTGTGTGGAGTTTGTACACTCTCCCTGCGTCTGCACGGGTTTTCTCCCACTGTTCAATAACTCACATTTTGACAGATTGCCCATAGTGTCGAGGGATATTCAGGTTAGCTGGAATAGCCATGGGAAATGCAGGGTTTCAGGGATATCATCAGGGGATGGATCTGAGTTGCATTCTCTTCAGAGGGTCATTGTGGACTCGATGGGCTGAAGGGCCTGTTTCTGCTCTGCAGGGATTCAATGATATCACTTATCAGCCATCTGACAATCGGTTTGACAATGTTCAAAATGTCTTTCGCTCAAACAGCAGGCTACTCTGACATCAAACATAACCAGCTTTTAAAATTAAGATTGTAATTCATTGTATACGCTTCTTTCCATTCTAAAGACTGGGTGGGGGGTGGGGGAATGGGTGAAATGTTGCGGCCTCCTTGCTAAAACACAGATAGACAGCCAAGAGATGCTGGGTATATTGGACAAGTTATACTCCCAAACCACAAAAGCCAGACAGCAGCCAGATGGTTATTCCATCAGCATAATGTCAAAGGCAGCAGGCCCCCTGGGCAGACATATCTCTAACAACGTCTTGACCAAACAAAGGAGGGCCCAGATAGGAAGGCACCAGGTCCTGCTACACAAAGAAACGAACAGGAACAAGCCATCCAAATGATTAGCAACGCTTCAAACTATTAACTGATTCTCCGAATTGGCCAGAAGTATAGAAAGTTCTGGGAAACCATCCAGAAATGAACAAAACCAGGGATCACCTGCAGACTGATCTCTTGAATTTTCTGGAGGCTTTCTGAGGTGACCAACATGGCAAGGGACAGAGACCAGCTCACCATCCAGAGAGAGGGAGAGAGAGAGGAAGGGAGACAAGCTGAAGGAAACCCCAGGAGCATGGGAGAGAGGGAGTGTGAAAAACCATTGAGTGCGGGAGCTGGAACCAACTGGAATACTGAGTGTCCCCCTTCAGTCTGTCCATGCTTCAACGCCAGTTTCTCTCAGTCTGACTTCCCCTTCTCTCTTTGTCCTTCTCTCTCCCTATCTGTCTCTTTCTCTCAATCTGCCTTTCTCTCACACCCTCCCTCTCACTGTCTGTCTCTGCCCCATCTTTCTCTCATCCCCCTTCTCCATCCCCACTCTCTCTACCTCTCTCTCTTTTTCTCAACCTCCCTTTCTCTTTTTCTTTATTTCAGACCTGAAAGTGCTCACCCAGTTTTGAATCCCCTAAAAACAATTGGCCATCATTTTGACTCTCCTCCCACATTTATTCCCTTCCCCAATATCTTCCCTCCCAAATACCTACCTCACCAACAGTGCCCCCCTCAAATATTTTGCTGCCCCCAACATTGCTGTGAGCCCCAGTCCCTGGGGCAGAGGGAGTTGAGTGGAAAAGTGTGGAGCTGGAAAAGCCCAGCAGGTCAGGCCTGAACCATCGACTCTCCTGGCTGACCTGCTGTGCTTCCCCAGCTCCACACTTTGTGACTCTGACTCTCCAGCAACTGCAGTCCTCACTTTCTCACACCAGTAAATGTGTCTTCGTTGACTGACTGGCCTGTGACTTATTTTAATGTACAGCAAGATCTCAGTCCGAGAATTGCAGAAAGTTTGCATCACAGATGGAGTCCTTTCTGCCCATCATCCCCTGCCCCATTAAATGATCCTGGGCCTCTTCAGGATCCTCAGGATTTGCCTCCTGACTGACCTCATTGACTATCCTTCGTGTGGAGACCTCTTCTCCACCCTGTCTCAGATTTTGCATCACATGCTATCCCTCCCTTCATCTTTCTCGGACAACAGCCCCTCCTTTCTCCACCAACCCCAAAGCCCCATCAAACCCTCCCCCTGTCTCTCGCTGTCCCATTCCCTCCGTGTCTCCCACTCTCCCCCTTCCCATGCAGACTTACAGCCCCTGGGCTGGAGGACATACTGCAGAGACTAACTCGCCTTTTGACACTGAGTGCTGTAATGCACAGCAAGATCCCACTCTAAAACCATCGCCAAGTACACACACTGTCCTTCTCCCTCCATATATGTCCTTCTCACTCTCTCTCTCCCTGTCTCTCTCACTCTGTCCTTTTCTCACTCCACCTCCCTGACTCTCGCTGCCCATTTCTCTCTCTCCTCTTTCTCCATCTCTACTCTCTCCATGTCTCTCTCTTTTGGTCACTCTCCCTTTCTCTTTCTCTTTTTCTCTTTTTCAGACTCAGTCAGAAAAGGATTTAGTGTTCCTTCCATTCACCCCCTCTCCACAGTCGGGTTAAATCCTGGGAGAGACCAGGCACTGGGGCAAACTCTTCCCAATGCCCCTTCCCCAGTCACTGGGACAGAGCAGAGGGGTCCAGGGAGAAAGACGGAGAGAAACTACAGGAGAGAAAGAGAGATGGACGGACAGACAGTGAGAGGGAGGGAGAGAACAAGACAAAGACAGGCGAGTGGGAAGGAGGAGAGGAAGTGAGAAGAACTGAGAGAGAGCAGGACAGAGAGAGACTGAGAGAGAGAGAGAGAGAGAGGAGCTGCAGCAGCAGAAAGATAGAGCTGAGAGAGTGGGGTGGTGGTGGCGGCTGTGATGTGGCTAGAGTGATGTACAGACAGGAATAGCAAGATCCCACAGAGCTCTCAGACAGATGCAGAGAGAGATTTGCAGAACACTGGGAAATGTACATTGGACAGAGATGTGAAGGATGTTGAGAGATAGGGCTTGAAGGAAAGATGTTGGGGAGAGAACTGGGAACACAAAAATAGACATGAGAGCCGCAGAGAGAGAGGGAAGCAGTGAAATCTGTGGGATCAGATCCCTCTCTAGCATTTTGCTCCTTTGTCTCTCCCCGTTCCCACAGACGGCCTGAATCCCACTGTGTGTGTTTGTGTGTATATGTGTCTGTGTGTGTGTGTGTGCGTGCGTGCGTGCTATGTGTGTGTGTGTGTCTGTGTGTGTGTAAGCGAGTGTGTGTCTGTGTGTGAGTCTGTGTGTCTGCGTGTGTGTGTGTCTGTGTGTGTGTCTGTGTGTGTGTGTCTGTGTATGTGTATGTCTTTGTGTGAGTGTGTGTGTGTCTGTGTGTGTGTGTCTGTGTCTGTGTCTATGTGTGTGTGTGTGTGTCTGTGCGCGTGTGTCTGTGTGTATATGTGTGTGTGTGCGCGTGTGCTTTCGTCTGATGATTCCTCATGGCAGAATAATTTGATTCTCTGTCTCTGTATTGTCCTAGTTTCAGCTCCCAAATCGAATGTTGAATCATTCACGATCCTATTGAATACCATAGCAGGCTCGAGGGGCTGGATGGTCTCCTGTTCCTATTTCAGATGGTCTTATGTTCTTAACACTACCTCCCAGCTCTTGGCCCCCACACTGGAGGTTCGGACGAAACAAGTGCCTGATCTGTAGAGGGCTGCCCTCTTCCATGAGTCTCGGAGGGAACCAGCCTGATTTGGATTGGATTTGCAGCCTCTCAGTGAGAAGTGAAATCTCCTTGAGGTTCCCCTCAGTCTCTGACTGTATGGTGGAGCAGGCCAGTCTCGGGGAAGCAAACAGCAGGCCAGATGTGCTCTGTCCTCCAGCTCCATTTCAGAAGGCCAGATGGGAGGGGCTTGTTTCCTTCATCAGCTTCCGGAGCTCTCCCTTCTGTGTTAGGGTGGGGCCGAATGGCCTTGCTCCTGCACCTATTGAGGTGCAGGCTGGCTATGAGTGGGTTATACAGGGCACGTCCCTGGAGTGAGGTTGGTTAGCTCAGTTGGCTGGGCAGTTAGCTTAACACACTAGCTAGAGTTACTCTGAAGGACTCTCCTTCCAAACCTCTCCCCTCAGCCGGGCCATGGTGACCCTCTGTTTAAATCCCCACCAGACACCGCTCTGTAATGCGGAGCTGCCCCATGTTCTGGTAAGGCTATGGTGACATTACATTGGTTTGTCCCTGGAGCACTGTGTGCAGAACAAGTCACTGCATTGCCAGAGGGATGCTAGTGTGTGGGGAAGGTTTACTGGATGAATCCCCACTGGAATGAATAGCACTCTCTTTCCCCCAGTTAAGTCACTCTTACAGCTTTTGTGTCTTTGGAGAAACAAGGACCAATTCATCTGAAACAGCAGCTGGATTTTATATTCACGGGCACCCAATAAGATTGGCTCGTTTACATACATACACACACACACACTCCCTCAAACACAAACACAGATACACTCTCACAAACACATACACACAGGCACAACTCTCTCTCTCTCACACACATACACGCACAGACATACGCTCCCTCAAATACACACATGGACACGCTCTCTCACACATACACGCACAGACATACGCTCCCTCAAATACACACATGGACACGCTCTCTCACACATACATGCAGACACACTCTCTCTCTCACAGAAACACTCTCTCACACACACAGACATTCTCTCTCATGCACACACAGACACACACTCTCTCACTTACACACACTCTCACACACACATTCTTATTCTCTCACACACCTACTCACTCGCACGCACATAGACACACTCTCTCTCTCACACACACTCTCTGTCTCACACACACTCTCTGTCTCACACACATACACACAGACAGACACACGATCCCTCAAACACACACAGACACATTCTGTCACACACAAACATAAACACACAGTTACTCTCTCTCACACACATACACACGCTGACACACGCTCCCTGAAACACACATAGACACACTCTCTCTCACACACACACTCTGTCTCTCACACACACATTCTCTCTCACACACATGCACACAGACACACGATCCCTCAAACACACAGACACTCTTTCTCACACACACAAAAACACACAGTTACACTCTCTCACACACGCAGACACACACTCCATCAAATACACGTAGACACACTCTCACACACATGCACACAAACACACACTCTCTCACACACACACATACACACTCTCTAGCACACAAGACAAACTGTCATACACACACATAGACACACAGACACTTACACACACAGACACACACACACACACACATAGACACACAGATACATTCTCTCACACACAGACACACTCTCTCACACACATACACCCACATACACACTCACACACACCCTCACTCACACACATGCACACAGAGACACACACACCGTCAAACACACACACAGCCACACACTCTCACATGAAGAAGCACTTTCTTTCTCACGCACACATATACAGACACACAGAGATAAACATGCATCCACTCTTTCACACACACAAACACGGACAGACTGTCTCTCTCTCTGTGACCGTTTCTCTACCTCAGATAGTTCTCCCTCAGTACCTCAGAGAGTGCTTCCTCAATACCTCAGAAAGTGTTCCCTCAGTACCTCAGATAGTACTCCCACAGCTACCTGGACTCGACCTCCTCCCATCCTGCCCCCTGTAAAAACGCCATCCCATTCTCCCAATTCCTTCGACTCCGCCGCATCTGCTCCCAGGAGGACCAGTTCCAAAAACGCACAACCCAGATGGCCTCCTTCTTCAAGGACCGCAATTTCCCCCCCAACGTGGTCGACGATGCCCTCCACCGCATCTCTTCCACTTCCCGCTCCTCCGCCCATGAACCCCACCCCTCCAACCGCCACCAGGACAGAACCCCACTGGTCCTCACCTACCACCCCACCAATCTCCATGTACAGCGCATCATCCACCGTCATTTCCGCTACCTCCAAACGGACCCCACCACCAAGGATATATTTCCCTCCCCTCCCCTATCAGCATTCCGTAAAGACCACTCCCTCCGTGACTCCCTCGTCAGATCCACACCCCCCACCAACCCAACCTCCACTCCCGGCACCTTCCCCTGCAACCGCAGGAGGAGCAAGACTTGCGCCAACATCTCCCCCCTCACCTCCCTCCAAGGCCCCAAAGGAAACTTCCATATCCGCCACAGATTCACCTGTACCTCCACACATATCATCTATTGCATCCTCTGCACCCGATGTGGCCTCCTCTATATTGGGGAGACAGGCCGGCTACTTGTGGAGTGTTTCAGAGAACACCTCTGGGACACCCGGACCAACCAACCCAACCACCCTGTAGCTCAACATTTCAATTCCCCCCCCCCACTCCACCAAAGATATGCAGGTCTTTGGACTCCTCCATCGTCAGACCACAACAAAACGACGGTTGGAGGAAGAACGCCTCATCTTCCGCCTAGGAACCCTCCAACCACAAGGATTTCACCAGGTTCCTCATTTCCCCTCCCCCCCCACCCTGTCTCAGTCAAATCCTTCAAATTCAGCACCGCCTTCCTAACCTGCAATCTTCTTCCCGACCTCTCCGCCCCCACCCCAGTCTGACCTATCACCCTCACCTTGACCTCTTTCCACCTATCACATTCCCGAAGCCCCTCCCCCAAGTCCCTCGTCCCTACCTTTTATCTTAGCCTGCTGGACAAACTTTCCTCATTCCTGAAGAAGGGCTTATGCCCGACACGTCGATTCTCCTGCTCCCTGGATGTTGCCTGACGTGCTGCGCTTTTCCAGCAACACTATTCCAGCTCTGATCTCCAGCATCTGCAGACCTCACATTCTCCTCAAAGTACTCCCTCAATACCTCAGAAAGTGCTCCCTCAATACCTCAGATAGTGCTGCCTGAATACCTCAGATAGTGCTCCCTCAATACCTCAGAAGGTGTCCCTCAATACCTCAGAAAGTGCTCCCTCAGTACCTCAGAAAGTGCTCCCTCAATACCTCAGAAAATGCTTCCTCAGTACCTCAGATAGTGCTCCCTCAATAACTCAGAAAGTGCTCCCTCAGTACCTCAGATACTTCTCCCTCAATACCTCAGAAAGTGCTCACTCAGTACTTCAGATAATTTTCCCTCAGGACCTAAGATAGTACTGCCTCAGTACTTCAGAAAGTGGTCACTCAGTACCTCAGATAGTTCTCCCTCAGTACCTCAGATAGTTCTCCCTCAGTACCTCAGGTAGTGCTCCCTCAATACCTCAGATAGTGCTTACTCAGTACCTCAGAAGGTGCTCCCTCCATACCTCAGAAAGTGCTCCCCCAATACCTCCGAAAGTGCTCCAGCAATACCTCAGATAGTTCTCCCTCAGTACCTCACAGAGCTTCCTCAGTACGTCAGATAGTGCTCCCTCAATACCTCAGAAAGTGCTCCATCAATACCTCAGACAGTGCTCGCTCAATACCTCTGAAACTGCTCCCTAAATACCTAAGATAGTTCTCCCACAATACGTCAGATAGTTCTCCCTCAAAACCTCTGAAATTGCTCCTTCAATACCTCAGATAGTTCTGCCTCAATACCTCAGATAGTGCTCCCTCACTACCTCAGAACATGTTCCCTCAGTACCTCAGATAGTGCTCCCTCAATACCTCAGAAAGTGCTCACTCAGTACCTCAGAAACTGCTTCCTCAATACCTCAGGAAGTGCTCCATTAATACCACAGATATTTCTGCCTCAGTACCTCAGATAGTGCTCCCTCAATACCTCAGAAAGTGCTCATTCAGTACCTCAGATAGTGTTCCCTCAATACCTCAGAACGTGCTCCATCAATACCTCAGATAGTTCTCCCTCAGTACCTCATATACCGCTCCGTCAATATCTCAGAACTTGCTCCCTCAGTACCTCAGATAGTTCTCCCTTAATAACTCAGAAAGTGCTCCCTCAAAACCTCAGAAAGTGCTTTCTCAATACCTCAGAAAGTGCTCCCTCAGTACCTCAGATAGTGCTCCCTCAGTACCTCAGATAGTGCTCCCTCAGTACCTGAGAATGTGCTCCCTCAATACTTCAGAAAGTGCACTCTCAGTACCTCAGATAGTTTTCCCTCAGTACCTCAGAAAGTGCTCCCTCAGTACCTCAGATAGTGCTCCCTCAGTACCTCAGATAGTGCTTCTCAGTACCTCGGAAAGTGCTCCCTCAATACCTCAGGTAGTTCACCCTCAATACCTCGAAAGTGCTCCCTCAAAACCTCAGAAAGTGCACAGATAGTTCTCCCTCAGTACCTCAGAGAGTGCTTCCTTAATACCTCTGATAGTTCTCCCTCAGTACCTCAGATAGTTCTCCCTCAGTACCTCAGATAGTTCTCCTTCAGTACCTCAGATAGTTCTCCCTCAGTACCTCAGATAGTTCTCCCTC
Source organism: Chiloscyllium plagiosum (assembly GCF_037043375.1). Lineage (NCBI taxonomy): Eukaryota > Metazoa > Chordata > Chondrichthyes > Orectolobiformes > Hemiscylliidae > Chiloscyllium > Chiloscyllium plagiosum. Next base: position 69,340,743 of record NW_028270178.1, on the reverse strand, counting down.
AGTACCTCAGAAAGTGCTCCCTCAGTACCTAAGAAAGTGCTTCCTCAATACCACAAAAAGTGCTCCCTCACAACCTCAGATAGTTCTCCCTCTGTACCTCAGAAAGTGCTTCCGCAATACCACAGAAAGTGCTTCCACAGTACCTCACATAGTTCTCCCTCAGTACCGCAGAAAGTGCTTCCTCAATACCTCAGAAAGTGCTCACTCAATACTTCAGATAGTGCTCCCTCAATACCTCAGATAGTGCTTCCTCAGTACCTCAGAATGTGCTCCCTCAATACCTCAGGTAGTTCTCCCTCAATACCTCGAAAGTGCTCCCTTAATACCTCAGACAGTGCTCCCTCAATACCTCAGAAAGTGCTTCCTCAATACCTCAGAAAGTGCTCCCTCAGTACCTCAGATAGTGCTCCCTCAGTACTTCAGAAAGTGCTCCCTCAGTACTTCAGAAAGTGCTCCCTCAATACTTCAGAAGGTGCTCCCTCAATACTTCAGAAGGTGCTCCCTCAATACCTCAGGTAGTTCTCCCTCAATACCTCGAAAGTGCTCCCTCAATACCTCAGAGTGTTCCATCAGTACCTCAGAAAGTGCTCCCTCAATACCACAGAAAGTGCTCCATCAGTACCTCTGATAGTGCTTCCTCAGTACCTCAGACAGTGCTCCCTCAATACCTCAGAAACTGCTCCATCAATACCTCAGAGAGGGCTCCCTCAATACCGAAGATAGTTCTCCATCAATACCTCAGATACTTCTCCCTCAATACTTCTGACAGTGCTCCTTCAATGCCTCAGATAGTTCTCCCTCAATGCCTCAGAGAGTGCTCACACAATACTCAGATAGTTCTCCCTCAATACCTCAGATAGTGCTCCCGCAGTACTTCAGAAAGTGCTCCCTCAATTCCTCAGAATGTGCTCCCTCAGTACCTCAGATAGTACTCACTCAGAACCTCAGCTATTGCTTCCTCAGTACGTCAGAAAGTGCTCCCTCTATACCTCAGAAAGTGCTCCCTTAGCACCTCAGATAGCTCACCCTCAGTACATCAGATAATTCTCACTCAAAACCTCAGCTAGTGCTTTCTCAGTACGTCAGAAATAGCTCCCTCTATACCTCAGAAACTCCTCCCTCAGTACCTCAGATAGTTCTCACTCGGTACTCAGAAATTGCTCCCTCAATCCCTCAGAAAGTGCTCCCTTAGTACCTCAGATAGATCTCCCTTAATACCTCAGAGATTGCTCCCGCAGTACCTCAGAAAGTGCTCCCTCAATACCTCAGAAAGTGCTCCATCAGTACCTCTGATAGTGCTTCCTCAGTACGTCATATAGTGTTCCCTCAATACCTCAGAAAGTGTCTCCTCAGTACCTCAGAAAGTGCGACCTCAATACCTCATAAAGTGCTCCCTGAATACCTCAGAGAGGGCTCCCTCAATACCGAAGATAGTTCTCCATCAATACCTCAGATAGTTTTCCCTCAATACTTCTGACAGTGCTCCCTCAATACCTCAGATAGTTCTCCCTCAATGCCTCAGATAGTGCTCACACAATACTCAGATAGTTCTCCCTCAATACCTCAGAAAGTGCTCCCTCAGTACTTCAGAAAGTGCTCCCTCAATACATCAGAAAGTGCTTCCTCAATACCTCAGAAAGTACTCCCTCAGTACCTCAGAAAGTGCTACCTAAATATCTCAGATATTGCTCCCTCAATGCCTGAGATAGTGCTTCCTTAATACCTCAGAAAGTGCTCCCTCAGTACCTCTGATAGTTCTCCCTCAGTACCTCAGAGAGTGCTTCCTCAATACCTCAGACGTTGTTCCCTCAGTACCTCAGATAGTGCTCCCTCAATACCTCAGAAAGTGCTCCCTCAGTACCTCAGAAATTGCTTTCTCAATACCTCAGATAGTGCTCCCTCAATACCTCAGAAAGTGCTTCCTCTGTACCTCAGAAAGTGCTCCGTCAGTACCTCAGATAGTGCTCCGTCAATACCTCTGGAAGTGCTCCATCAGTACCTCAGATAGTTCTCCCTCAGTACCTCAGAAAGTGCTCCCTCAATACCTCAGAAAGTGCTTTCTCAATACCTCAGATAGTGCTCCCTCAATACCTCAGAAAGTGCTTCCTCAATACCTCAGAAAGTGCTCCCTCAGTACCTCAGATAGTGCTCCCTCAGTACCTCAGATAGTGCTTCCTCAGTACCTCAGAAAGTGCTCCCTCAATACCTCAGGTAGTTCTCCCTCAATACCTCGAAAGTGCTCCCTCAATACCTCAGAAAGTGCTCCATCAGTACCACAGAAAGTGCTCCATCAAAACCTCAGAGGGCTCCCTCAATACCTAAGATAGTTCTCCTTCAATTCCACAGATAGTTCTCCCTCAAGACCTCTGAAAGTGCTCCATCAAAACCTCAGAGAGGGCTCCCTCAATACCTCAGATACCTCAGAAAGTGCTCCTTCAATTCCTCAGAAAGTGCTCCCTCAGTACCTCAGATAGTACTCACTCAGAACATCAGCTAGTGCTTCCTCAGTATGTCAGAAAGTGCTCCCTCAATAATAGAACATAGAACATAGAAGAATACAGCGCAGTACAGGCCCTTTGGCCCTCGATGTTGCGCCGATCCAAGCCCACCTAACCTATACTAACCCACTATCCTCCATATACCTATCCAATGCCCGCTTAAATGCCCATAAAGAGGGAGAATCCACCACTGCTACTGGCAGGGCATTCCATGAACTTACGACTCGCTGAGTGAAGAACCTACCCCTATATCTACCCCCTCTTAATTTAAAGCTATGCCCCTTTGTAATACCCGACTCCATACACGGGAAAAGGTTCACACTGTCAACCCTATCTAACCCCCTAATCATCTTGTACACCTCAATCAAGTCACCCCTAAACCTTCTTTTCTCTAATGAAAACAGCCCCAAGTGTCTCAGTCTTTCCTCATACGATCTTCCTTCCATACCAGGCAACGTCCTGGTAAACCTCCTCTGCACCCGTTCCAGTGCCTGCACATCCTTCCTATAGTATGGCGACCAAAACTGCACACAATATTCCAGATGCGGCCGCACCAGAGTCTTATACAACTGCATCATGACCTCAGGACTCCGGAACTCAATTCCTCTACCAATAAAAGCCAGTACGCCATATGCCTTTCTCACCGCACTATTTACCTGGGTGGCAACTTTCAGAGATCTGTGTACATGGACACCAAGATCCCTCTGCTCATCCACACTACCAAGTATCCGACCATTAGCCCAGTACCCAATCTTTTTGTTATTCTTCCCAAAGTGAATCACCTCACACTTAGCTACATTGAATTCCATTTGCCACCTTTCTGCCCAGCTCTGCAGCTTCTCTATATCCTGCTGTAAACTGCTACATCCTTCCTCACTGTCAACAACTCATCCGACTTTGGTATCATCCGCAAACTTGCTCACCCAACCTTCTAACCCCTCTTCCAGGTCATTTATAAAAATGACAAACAGAAACTGCTCCCTCAGTACCTCAGATATTGCTCCCTCAACACCTCAGAAAGTGCTCCCTCAGTACCTCAGAAAGTGCTTCCTCAATCCCTCAGAAAGTGCTCCATCAAGACCACAGATAGTTTTCCCTCAGGACTTCAGATAGTGCTCCCTCAATACCTCAGAGAGTGCTCCCTCAATACCTCAAAGTGCTTCCTCAATACACCAGATTGTGTTCCCTCAATATCTCAGAAAGAGTTCCCTCAGTACCTCAGAAAGTGCTTCCTCAATACCTCAGAATGTGCTCCCTTAGTACCTCAGATAGAGCTCCCTCAATACCTCAATAAGTGCTCCTCAAAACGTCAGATAGTTCTCCCTCAGTACATCAGATAGTGCTCCTTCAATACCTCAGATAGTTCTCCCTCAATAGCTCTGAAAGTTCTCCCTCAATGCCTCAGATAGTGCTCCCACAATACCTCAGATAGTTCTCCCTCAATACCTCAGAGTGTGCTTCCTCAACACTTCAGAACTTCCTCCCTTTGTACCTCCGAAAGTGCTCCCTCAATACCACAGAAAGTGCTTCCTCAATACTTCAGAAAGTGCTTCCTCAATACCTCAGATAGTGCTCCCTCAATACCTCAGATAGTGCTCCCTCAATACCTCAGATAGTGCTCCCTCAATACCTCAGATAGTGCTCCCTCAATACCTCAGATAGTGCTCCCTCAATACCTCAGAATGTGCTCCCTCAATACCTCAGATAGTGCTCCCTCAATACCTCAGATAGTGCTCCCTCAATACCTCAGAAAGTGCTTCCTCAATACCTCAGAAAGTGCTTCCTCAATACCTCAGAAAGTATCCCCTCAGTACCTCAGAAAGTGCTACCTCATTACCTCAGAAAGTGCTCCATCAATACCTCAGAGAATGCTCCCTCAATACGTAAGATAGTTCTTCTTCAATACATCAGATAGTTCTCCCTCAAAACCTCTGAAAGTGCTCCCTCAGTACCTCAGATATTTCTCCCTCAGGACCTCAGAAAGTGCTTCCGCTGTACCTCAGAAGGTGCTCCCTCAATACCTCAGAAAGTGCTCCCTCAATACCTCAGGTAGTTCTCCCTCAATACCTCGAAAGTGCTCCCTCAATACCTCAGATAGTTCTCCCTCAATGCCTCAGAGAGTGCTTCCACAATACCTCAGAACTTGTTCCCTCAGTACCTCAGATAGTTCTCCCTCAACACCTCAGAAAGTGCTCCCTCAACACCTCAGAAAGTGCTTCCTCAATCCCTCAGAAAGTGCTCCATCAAGACCACAGATAGTTTTCCCTCAGTACCTCAGATAGTGCTCCCTCAATACCTCGGAAAGCTCTTCCTCAATACCTCAGAGTGTCCTTCCTCAATACTTCAGATCTTGCTCCCTCAATACCTCAGAAAGAGTTCCATCAGTACCTCAGAAAGTGCTTCCTCAATACCTCAGATAGTGCTCCATCAATACCTCAGAATGTGCTCCCTCAATACCTCAGAATGTGCTCCCTCAATACCTCAGATAGAGCTCCCTCAATACCTCAGATAGAGCTCCCTCAATACCTCAGAAAGTGCTCCCTCAATACATCAGTAAGTGCTCCCTCAATACATCAGTAAGTGCTCCCTCAATACCTCAGAAAGTGCTTCCTCAATACCTCAGATAGTGCTCCTTCAGTACCTCAGATAGTGCTCCCTCAATACCTCAGGAATGGCTCCATCAGTACCTCAGATAGTTCTCCCTCAGTACCTCAGATAGTGCTCACTCAATACCTCAGCACTTGCTTCATCAGTACCTCAGATAGTTCTCCCTCAGTACCTCAGAAAGTGTTTCCTCAATACCTCAGATAGTGCTCCCTCAATACCTCAGATAGTTCTCCCTCAATACCTCAGCTAGTGCTTTCTCAGTACGTCAGACAGTGCTCCCTCAATACCTCAGAAACTGCTTCCTCAGTACCTCAGATAGTTCTCCCTCAGTACCTCAGATAGTTCTCACTCAGTACCTCAGAAAGTGCTCCCTAAATACCTCAGAAAGTGCTCCCTCACAACCTCAGATTGTTCTCCCTCAGTACATCAGATAATCCTCCCATAGTACCTCAGATAGTTATCCCTCAGGACCTCAGAAAGTGCTCCCTCAATACCTCAGAAAGTGTTCCATCAGTACCTCAGAAAGTGTTCCCTCAATACCTCAGGTAGTTCTCCCTCAATACCTGGAAAGTGCTCCCTCAATACCTCAGACAGTGCTCCCTCAGTACCTCAGAAAGTGCTTCCTCAATACTTCAGAAAGTGCTTTCTCAATACCTCAGAAAGTGCTCCCTCAGTCCCTCAGATAGTGCTACCTCAGTACCTCAGATAGTGCTTCCTCAGTACCTCAGATAGTTCTCCCTCAGGACCTCAGAAAGTGCTTCCGCAGTACCTCAGAAGGTGCTCCCTCAATACCTCAGATAGTGCTTCCTCAGTACCTCAGAATGTGCTCCCTCAATACCTCAGGTAGTTCTCCCTCAGTACATCAGATAATTCTCCCATAGTACCTCAGATAGTTCTCCCTTAATACCTCAGAGTGCTTCCTCAATACCTCAGAAAGTGCTCCCTCAGTAATTCAGATAGTGCTCACTCAATACCTCAGAAAGTGCTCCCTCAATACCTCAGGAACTGCTCCCTCAGTACCTCAGATAGTTCTCCCTCAGTACCTCAGATAGTGCTCACTCAATACCTCAGCACTTGCTCCCTCAGTACCTCAGAAAGTGTTTCCTCAATAACTCAGAAAGTGCTCCCTCAATACCTCAGAAAGTTCTCCCTCAATACCTCAGATAGTTCTCCCTCAATACCTCAGAAACTGCTCACTTACTATCTCAGATAGTTCTCCCTCAGTACCTCAGATAATTCTCACTCAAAACCTCAGCTAGTGCTTTCTCAGTACGTCAGAAAGTGCACCCTCAATACCTCAGAAACTGCTCCCTCAGTACCTCAGATTGTTCTCCCTCAGTACATCAGATAATTCTCCCATAGTACCTCAGATAGTTCTCCCTTAATACCTCAGAGAGTGCTCCCGCGGTACCTCAGAAAGTGCTCCCTCAATACCTCAGATAGTTCTCCCTCAGTACCTCAGATAGTTCTCACTCAGTACCTCAGAAAGTACTCCCTCAGTTCCTCAGATAGTTCTCCCTCAGTTCCTCAGAAAGTGCTTCCTCAATACCTGAGAAAGTGCTTTCTCAATGCCTCAGAAAGTGCTCCCTCAATACCTCAGGTAGTTCTCACTCAATACCTCGAAATTGCTCCCTCAATACCTCAGAGAGTGCTCCCTCAGAACCTCAGAAAGTGCTTCCTCAATACCTCAGAAAGTGCTCCCTTAGTACCTCAGATAGTTCTCCCTCAGGACCTCAGAAAGTGCTCCCTCAATACCTCAGATATTGTTCCATCAGTACCTCAGAAAGTGCTCCCTCAATACCTCAGAAAGTGCTACCATCAGTACCTCAGCAAGTGCTTCCTCAATACGTCAGATAGTGCTCCCTCAATACCTCAGAAAGTGTCTCCTCAGTACCTCAGAAAGTGCTACCTCAATACCTCAGAAAGTGCTCCCTCAGTACCTCAGATATTTCTTCATCAGTACCTCAGATAGTTCTCACTCAGTACCTCAGAAAGTGCCCCCTAAATACCTCTGAAGTGCTCCCTCAGTACATCAGATATTGCTCCCTCAATGCCTGAGCTAGTGCTTCCGTAATACCTCATGAAAGTGCTCCCTCAGTACCTCTGAGAGTTCTCCCTCAGTACCTCAGATAGTTCTCCCTCAGTACCTCAGAGAGTGCTTCCTCAATACCTCAGAAAGTGCTCCCTCAGTAATTCAGATAGTGCTCACTCAATACCTCAGAAAGTGCTCCCTCAGTACTTCAGAAAGTGCTCCCTCAATACATCAGAAAGTGATTCCTCAATTCCTCAGATAGTGATCTGACAATACCTCAGATAGTTCTCCCTCAGTACCTCAGAAAGTGCTCCCTCAATTCCTCAGAATGTGCTCTCAGTACTTCAGATAGTACACACTCAGAACCTCAGCTAGTGCTTCCTCAGTACGTCAGAGAGTGCTCCCTCAATATCTCAGAAACTGCTCCCTCAGTACCTCAGGTAGTTCTCCCTCAGTACCTCAGAGAATTCTCCCTTAGTACCTCAGACATTTCTCACTCAATACCTCAGCACTTGCTCCCTCAGTACCTCAGATAGTTCGCCCTCAATACCTCAGACACTTCTCCCTCAATGCTTCAGATAGTGCTCCCTCAGTACCTCAGATAATTCTCACTCAAAACCTCAGCTCGTGCTTTCTCAGTACGACAGAAAGTGCATCCTCAATACCTCAGAAACTGCTCCCTCAGTACCTCAGATAGTTCTCCCTCAGTACCTCAGATCGTTCTCACTCAGTACCTCAGAAAGTGCTCCCAACATACCTCAGAAAGTGCTCCCTTAGTACCTCAGATTGTTCTCCCTCAATACATCAGATAATTCTCCCATAGTACCTCAGATAGTTCTCCCTTAATACCTCAGAAAGTGCTCCCTCAATACCTCAGAAATTGCTCCATCAGTACCTCTGATAGTGCTTCCTCAGGACGTCAGATAGTGCTACCTCAATACCTCTGACAGTGCTCCCTCAATACCTCAGATAGTGCTCCCGCAGTACCTCAGAAAGTGCTCCCGCAGTACCTCAGAAAGTGCTCCCTCAATTCCTCAGAATGTGCTCCCTCAATTCCTCAGATACTACTCACTCAGAACCTCAGCTAGTGTTTCCTCAGTACATCAGAAAGTGCTCCCTCAATACCTCAGAAAGTGCTCCCTCAGTACCTCAGATATTTCTTCATCAGTACCTCAGATAGTTCTCACTCAGTACCTCAGAAAGTGCCCCCTCAATACCTCAGAAAGTGCTTCAATACCTCAGATAGTGCTCCCTCAGTACCTCAGAAAGTGCTTCCTCTGTACCTCAGAAAGTGCTCCTTCAGTACCTCAGATAGTGCTCCCTCAATACCTCAGGAAGTGCTCCATCAGTACCGCAGATAGTTCTCCCTCAGTACCTCAGATAGTGCTCCCTCAATACCTCAGCACTTGCTCCCTCAGTACCTCAGATAGTTCTCCCTCAGTACCTCAGAAAGTGTTTCCTCAATAACTCAGAAAGTGCTCCCTCAATACCTCAGATAGTTCTCCCTCAATGCTTCAGATAGTGCTCCCTCAGTACCTCAGATTGTTCTCCCTCAGTACCTCAGATAGTTCTCCCTCAGTACCTCAGAAAGTGCTCCCTCAGTACCTCAGAAAGTGCTCCCTCAGTACCTCAGGAAGTGCTCCCTCAGGACCTCAGAAAGTTCTCCCTCAGTACCTCAGATAATTCTCACTCAAAACCTCAGCTAGTGCTTTCTCAGTACGTCAGAAAGTGCATCCTCAATACCTCAGAAACTGCTCCCTCAGTACCTCAGATAGTTCTCCCTCAGTACCTCAGATAGTTCTCACTCAGTACCTCAGAAAGTGCTCCCTAAATACCTCAGAAAGTGCTCCCTCAGTAATTCAGATAGTGCTCCCTCAATACATCAGAAAGTGATTCCTCAATGCCTCAGATAGTGATCTGACAATACCTCAGATAGTTCTCCCTCAGTACCTCAGAAAGTGCTCCCTCAATTCCTCAGAATGTGCTCCCTCAGTACTTCAGATAGTACTCACTCAGAACCTCAGCTAGAGCTTCCTCAGTACGTCAGAAAGTGCTCCCTCAATATCTCAGAAACTGCTCCCTCAGTTCCTCAGGTAGTTCTCCCTCAGTACCTCAGAATTCTCCCTTAGTACCTCAGACATTTCTCCCTTAATACCTCAGAAAGTGCTCCCGCAGTACCTCAGAAAGTGCTCCCTCAATACCTCAGAAAGTGCTCCCTCAATACCTCAAATAGTACTCACTCAGAACCTCAGTTAGTGCTTCCTCAGTATGTCAGAAAGTGCTCCCTCAATACCTCAGAAACTGCTCCCTCAGTACCTCTGCATAGTTCTCTCTCAGTACCTGAGACAGTTCTCACTGAGTACCTCAGAAAGTGCTCCGTGAATACCTCAGAAAGTGCTCCCTCAGTACCTCAGATATTGCTCCCTCAATGCCTCAGATAGTGCTCCCATAATACCTCAGAAAGTGCTCCTTCAGTACCTCAGATAGTTCTCCCTCAGTACCTCAGATAGTTCTCCCTCAGTACCTCAGAGAGTGCTTCCTCAATACATCAGAACTTGTTCCCTCAGTACCTCAGAAAGTGCTTCCTCAATCCCTCAGAAATTGCTACTTCAATACCACAGATTGTTCTCCCTCAGTACATCAGAGAGTGCTTCCTCAATTCCTCAGAAAGTGCTCCCTCTATACCTCTGAAAGTGCTCCTTCAATACCTCAGAAAGTGCTCCTTCAATACCTCAGATAGTGCTCCCTCAATACCTCAGAAAGTGCTTCCTCTGTACCGCAGAAAGTGCTCCCTCAGTATCTCAGATAGTGCTCCCTCAGTACCTCAGATAGCGCTCCCTGAATACCTCAGAACTTGCTCCCATAATACCTCAGAAAGTGTCCCTCAGTACCTCAGAAAGTGCTCCCTCAATACCTCCGAAAGTGCTCCATCAATACCTCAGATAGTTCTCCCTCAGTACCTCACATATTGCTTCCTCAGTACGTCAGATAGTGCTCCTTCAATAACTCAGAAAGTGTCCCCTCAGTACCTCAGAAAGTGCTCCCTCAATACCTCCGAAAGTGCTCCATCAATACCTCAGATAGTTCTCCCTCAGTACCTCACATAGTGCTTCCTCAGTACGTCAGATAGTGCTCCTTCAATACCTCAGAATGTGCTCCATCAATACCTCAGACAGTGCTCGCTCAATACCTAAGATAGTTCTCCCACAATATGTCAGATAGTCCTCCCTCAAAACCTCTGAAATTGCTCCCTCAATACCTCAGATAGTTCTCCCTCAGTACCTCAGATAGTGCTCCCTCAATACCTCAGATAGTTCTCCCTCAGTACCTCAGAAACTGTCCCTCAATACCTCAGGAAGTGCTCCCTCAGTACCTCGGAAAGTGCTCCCTCAATACCTTAGAAAATGCTTCCTCAATACCTCAGATAGTGCTCCCTCAATAACTCAGAAAGTGCTTCCTCAATACCACAGAAAGTGCTCCCTCACAACCTCAGATTGTTCTCCCTCAGTACCTCAGATTGTGCTTCCTCAATACCTCAGAAAGTGCTTCCTCAACACCTCAGAAAGTGCTCCCTCAGTACCTCAGATAATTTTCCCTCAGGACCTAAGATAGTACTCCCTCAGTACCTCAGAAAGTGCTCCCTCAATACTTCAGAAAGAGGTCACTCAGTACCTCAGATAGTTCTCCCTCAGTACCTCAGATAGTTCTCCCTCAGTACCTCAGGTAGTTCTCCCTCAGTACCTCAGGTAGTTCTCCCTCAGTACCTCAGGTAGTTCTCCCTCAGTACCTCAGGTAGTTCTCCCTCAGTACCTCAGTACCTCAGATAGTGCTTCCTCAGTACCTCAGAAGGTGCTCCCTCCATACATCAGAAAGTGCTCGCTCAATACCTCTGATAGTTCTCCCTCAATACCTCTGAAATTACTCCCTCAATACCTCAGATAGTTCTCCCTCAGTACCTCAGATAGTTCTCCCTCAATACCTCAGCAAGTGCTCACTCAGTACCTCAGATATTGCTCCCTCAATGCCTCAGATAGTGCTCCCTTAATACCTCAGAAAGTGCTCCCTCAGTACCTCAGGTAGTTCTGCCTCAGTACTTCAGATAGTTCTCCCTAAATACCTCAGAAAGTGCTCCCTCAATACCTCAGAAAGTGCTTCCACAACACCTCAGATAGTGCTCCCTCAATACCTCAGATAGTGCTCCCTCAATACCTCAGATAGTGCTCCCTCAATACCTCTGAAAGTGCTCCCGCAGTACCTCATAAAGTGCTCCCCAATACCTTAGCAAGTGCTCCCACAGTACCTCAGACATTGCTCCCTCAATGCCTCAGATAGTGCTCTCTTAATACCTCAGAAAGTGCTCCCTCAGTACCTCAGGTAGTTCTGCCTCAGTATCTCAGAAAGTTCACCCTAAATACCTCAGAAAGTGCTCCCTCAATACCTCAGAAAGTGCTTCCTCAACACCTCAGAAAGTGCACCCTCAGTACCTCAGATAGTGCACCCTCAGTACCTCAGATAGTGCACCCTCAGTACCTCAGATAGTGCACCCTCAGTACCTCAGATAGTGCTCCCTCAATACCTCAGAAAGTGCTCCATCAATACCTCAGAAAGTGCTTCCTAATTACATCAGATTGTGTTCCCTCAATACCTCAGAAAGTGCTTCCTCAATAGCTCATATAGTGCTCCCTCAATACCCCAGAAAGTGCTCCCTCAGTACCTCAGAAAGTGCTTCCTCAATACCTCAGATAGTTCTCCCTAAATACCTCAGAAAGTGCTCCCTCAATACCTCAGAAAGTGCTCCCACAACACCTCAGATAGTGCTCCCTCAATACCTCAGATACTTCTCCCTCAATACCTCAGAAAGTGCTCCCTCAATACCTCAGAAAGTGCTCCCTCAACACCTCAGATAGTGCACCCTCAACACCTCAGATAGTGCACCCTCAACACCTCAGATAGTGCACCCTCAACACCTCAGATAGTGCACCCTCAACACCTCAGATAGTGCACCCTCAACACCTCAGATAGTGCACCCTCAACACCTCAGATAGTGCTCCATCAATACCTCAGAAAGTGCTTCCTAATTACATCAGATTGTGTTCCCTCAATACCTCAGAATGTGCTTCCTCAATAGCTCATATAGTGCTCCCTCAATACCCCAGAAAGTGCTCCCTCAGTACCTCATATTCCTCCCTGAATACCTCAGAAAGTGCTCCCTCAATACCTCCGAAAGTGCTTCCTCAATACATCAGATTATGTTCCTCAATACCTCAGAAATTGCTTCCTAAATACCTTAGAAAGTGCTCCATCAATACCTCAGATAGTGCTTCCTCAATACCTTAGAAAGTGCTTTCTCAATACCTCAGAAAGTGCTCTCTCTGTACCTCAGATAGTTCTCCCTCAGTACCTCATATAGTGCTTCCTCAGTACCTCAGAAGGTGCTCCCACAATACTTCAGATAGTGCTTCCTCAGTACCTCAGAAAGTGCTCCCTCAATACCTCAGGTAGTTCTCCCTCAATACCTCGAAAGTGCTCCCTCAATACCTTAGAGAGTGTTCCATCAGTACCTCAGAAAGTGCTCCATCAATACCTCAGATAGTTCTCCATTAGTACCTCTGATAGTGCTTCCTCAGTACGTCAGATAGTGCTCCCTCAATAACTCAGAAAGTGTCCCCTCAGTACCTCAGAAAGTGCTACCTCAATACCTCAGAAAGTGCTCCATCAATACCTCAGATAGTTCTCCCTCAATACCTCTGATAGTTCACCTCAAAACCTCAGAGAGTTCTCCCTCAGTACCTCAGATACGTATCCCTCAATACCTCTGAAAGTGCTCCCTCAATACCTCAGATAGTTCTCCCTCAACATCTCAGATAGTGCTCCCACAATACCTCAGAATGTGCTCCCCCAGTACCTCAGATATTGCTCCTCAAAACCTCAGATATTTCACCCTCAGTACCTCAGATAGTGCTCCCTCAATACATCAGATACTTCTCCCTCTATACATCCGAAAGTGCTCCCTCAATACCTCAGATAGTTCAAAGGGAACCACATTTGCTATCCTCCAGTCTTCTGGCACTACTCCTGTAGACAAAGAGGACATAAAAATCAAGGCTCGGCAATCTCCTCCCTTGCTTCCCAGAGAATCCTAGGATAAATGCTATCAGGCCCAGGGGAGTTATCTATTTTCACCTTTTCCAGGATTTCCAACACCTCTTCTCTACATACCTCAAAGCCATCCATTCTACTTATTCAGTATTCACATCGACGACAATGCCCTGTTCCTGAGTAAATACTGAAGAAAAGTATTCATTCAGTGTCTCCCCAATCTCTTCCGCCTCCACACGCAACTTCCCACTACTATCCTTGACTGGACCTATTCCTACCCTAGTCATTCTTTTATTCCTAACATACCTATAGAAAGCCTTAGGGTTTTCCCTAATCCTACCGACTAAGGACCTTTCATGTCCCCTCCTTGCTGCTCTTAACTCTCTCTTCAGGTCCTTCCTGGCTACCCTATAACTCTCAATCGCCCCAATTGAACCTTCACGTCTCATCTTGAGATAGGCCGCCCTCTTCCATTTAACAAGGGATTCCAATTCCTTATTAAACCACGGCTCCCTCGCACGACCCTTTCCTCCCTGCCTGACAGGTACATAATTATCAAGGACACTCAATAGTTGCTCCTTGAACAAGCTCCACATATCATTTACACTCTTGCCTTGGAGTCTACTTTTCCAGGCCACACATCCTAAGTCATGCCTCACCGCATCATAATTTCCCTGACCCCAGCTATAACTCTTGCCCTGTAGTACACACTTATCCCTCTCCATCACGAGTGTAAAAATCACCGAATTATGGTCACTATCCCCAAAGTGCTCACCTACCTCTAATTCTAACACCTGGCCTGGTTCGTTACCCAGAACCAAATCCAGTATGGCCTCACCTCTTGTTGGCCTGTCTACATATTGTGTCAGGAAACTCTCCTGCACACATTGAACAAACACTGACCCATCTAACGAACTTGAGCTATAGCTTTCCCAATCAATATCAGGAAAGTTAAAGTCCCCCATAACCACCACCCTATTACTGTCACTCATCTCCTGAATCACCTTCCCTATCCTTTCTTCTACGTTTCTAGGACTATTGGGAGGCCTGTAAAAGACTCCTAACAGGTTGACCTCACCTTTCCTATTCCGAACCTCAGCCCAAACTACCTCAGATGGCAAGTCCTCATCCATCATCATTTCCACCACTGTAATACTATCTTTGACAAGCAATGCCACACCTCCCCCTCTTTTACCCCCACCTCTGACCCTACTAAAACATTTAAATCCTGGAACCTGCAACAGCCAATCCTGTCCCTGTTCTAGCCATGTCTCCGTAATAGCCACAACATCGAAGTCCCAGGTACCAACCCACGCTGCAAGTTCACCTACCTTATTTCGTATACTTCTTGCATTGAAGTATACACACTTCAAGCCACTTTCCTGTTTACAGACACCCTCCTTGGAAATTGATGCCATGTTCCTAACCTCCCTACACTCCTGGCCTGCACCCTGAAGCTACAATCTGGGTTCCCATGCCCCTGCAGAGTTAGTTTAAACCCCCCCCCAAGAGCACTAGCAAACCTCCCCCCAAGGATACTGGTGCCCCTCAGGTTCAGGTGTAGACCATCCTGTTTATAGAGGTCCCACCGTCCCCAGAAAGAACCCCAGTTATCCAAAAACCGGAATCCCTCCCTCCTGCACCATCCCTGTAGCCACGCATTTAAGTGTTCTCTTTCCCTATTCCTCGAATCTCTATCACGTGGCACGGGTAACAAACCAGAGACAACAACTCTGTTCGTTCTAACTCTGAGCTTCCAACCTAGCTCCCTGAAAGCCTGTCTAACATCCTCGGCACTCCTCCTACCTATGTCGTTGGTGCCAATATGGACCACGACTTCGGGCTGCTCCCGCTCCCCCTCCAGGACCCGGAAAACACGATCAGAGACATCACGTACCCTTGCACCTGGGAGGCAACATACCAATCGTGAGTCTCTCTCGTTCCCACAAAACCGCCTATCTGTGCCCATAACTATCGAGTCCCCAATTACTACTGCTCTGCTCTTCTTCACCCTTCCCTTCTGAGTAACGGGGACAGGCTCTGTGTCAGAGACGTGAGCCCCGTTACTTACCCCTGGTAAGTCATCCCCCCCACAAGTACCCAAAACGGTATACTTGTTCTTGAGGGGAATGGCCGCAGGGGGTCCCTGCACTGGCTGCTTCCTCCCAGTCCCCCTCACTGTCACCCATCTATCTGCCATCTTTGGAGTTACTACTTCCCTATAACTCTGATCTATGCCCCCCTCTGCCTCCCGAATGATCCGAAGTTCATCCTCCTTTGCGCTTTTAAAGTGGGAAAAAACCTACCCAGGTAAGCTTACACTAACTGCTTCCTGGTCTCGGCGGCCCCTCTGGTCGTCGTCACTTCCCCCTGGTGCTCCCGCTCTTTGTGAAGAGAGAGAAAAAAAACACCGCTGCCCGCTACCGGTAAGCACTTTTAAAACCAAACGGTCTTACCTTCGCTGCTGCTCGCACTGGAAATGACCGACGGCTTCGAAGGGTGAGTATAAATACTCACCGCTTTCCTTCCCGGCTGCCCCTCTGGTCGTCGTCACTTCCCCCTGGTGCTCCCGCTCTTTCTGTGAAGAGAGAGAAAAAAAACACCGCTGCCCGCTACCGGTAAGCACTTTTAAAACCAAACGGTCTTACCTTCGCTGCTGCTCGCACTCCCTCAATACCTCAGATAGTGCTCCCTCAATACCTCAGATAGTTCTCCCTCAATACCTTTGAAAGTGATCCCTCAATACCTCAGATAATTCTCCCTCAATGCCTCAGATAGTGCTCCCATAATACCTCAGATAGTTCTCCCACAATACCTCAGATAGTGCTCTCGCAGTACCTCAGAAAGTGCTCCCTCAATACCTCAGAAAGTGATCCCTCAGTACCACAGATAGTACTCACTCAGATCCTCAGCTAGTGCTTCCTCAGTACGTAGAAAGTGCTCCCTGAATACCTCAGAAACCGCTCCCTCAGTACCTCTGATATTTCTCCCTCAGTACCTCAGATCGTTCTCTCTCAGTACCTCAGAGAGTGCTTCCTCAATACCTCAGAACTTGTTCCCTCAGTACCTCAGAAAGTGCTCCCTCAATACCTCAGAAAGTGCTCCCTCAGTACCTCAGAAAGTGCTTCCTCAATACCTCAGGAAGTGCTCCATCAATACCACAGATTAGTCTCCCTGAGTACTCAGATAGTGCTCCCTCAATACCTCAGAAAGTGCTTCCTCAATACCTCATAAAGTGCTTCCTCAATACATCAGATTGTGTTCCCACAATACCTCTGAAAGTGCTCCCTCAATACCTCAGAAAGTGGTCCCTTAGTACCTCAGATAGTGCTCCCTCAATCCCTCGGAAAGAGCTCCATCAATACCTCAGATAGTTATCCCTCAGTACCTCAGAGTATGCTTCCTCAATACTTCAGAACATCCCTCCCTTGGTACCTCTGATAGTGCTCCCTCAGTACCTCAGAAAGTGCTCCCTCAGTTCCTCAGAAAGTGCTTCCTCAATACCTCAGAAAGTACTTCCTCAATACCTCAGATAGTGCTCCGTCAATACCTCAGAAAGTGCTTCCTCAATACCACAGAATGTGCTTTCTCAATACCTCAGAAAGTGCTTCCTCAATACCTCAGATAGTGGTCCCTCAATACCTCAGAAAGTGCTCACTCAATACCTCAGAAAGTGCTCCCTCAATACCTCACAATGTGTCCCCTCAGTACCTCAGAAAGTGCGACCTCAATACCTCAGAAAGTGCTCCCTCAATACCTCAGAAAGTGCTCCCTCAGTACCTCAGAAAGTGCTTCCTCAATACCTCAGGAAGTGCTCCATCAATACCACAGATTAGTCTCCCTGAGTACTCAGATAGTGCTCCCTCAATACCTCAGAAAGTGCTTCCTCAATACCTCATAAAGTGCTTCCTCAATACATCAGATTGTGTTCCCACAATACCTCTGAAAGTGCTCCCTCAATACCTCAGAAAGTGCTCCCTTAGTACCTCAGATAGTGCTCCCTCAATCCCTCGGAAAGAGCTCCATCAATACCTCAGATAGTTATCCCTCAGTACCTCAGAGTATGCTTCCTCAATACTTCAGAACATCCCTCCCTTGGTACCTCTGATAGTGCTCCCTCAGTACCTCAGAAAGTGCTCCCTCAGTTCCTCAGAAAGTGCTTCCTCAATACCTCAGAAAGTACTTCCTCAATACCTCAGATAGTGCTCCGTCAATACCTCAGAAAGTGCTTCCTCAATACCACAGAATGTGCTTTCTCAATACCTCAGAAAGTGCTTCCTCAATACCTCAGATAGTGGTCCCTCAATACCTCAGAAAGTGCTCACTCAATACCTCAGAAAGTGCTCCCTCAATACCTCAGAATGTGTCCCCTCAGTACCTCAGAAAGTGCGACCTCAATACCTCAGAAAGTGCTCCATCAACACCTCAGAGAATGCTCCCTCAATACGTAAGATAGTTCTCCTTCAGTACATCAGATAGTTCTCCCGCAAAACCTCTGAAAGTGCTCGCTCAATACCTCAGATTGTTCTCCCTCAATACCTCAGATAGTGCTCCTCAAAACCTCAGATAGTTCTCCCTCAGTACCTCAGGTAGTGCTCCTTCAATACCTCAGATAGTTCTCCCTCAATACCTCTGAAAGTGCTCCCTCAATACCTCAGATAGTGCTCCTCAATACCTCAGATAGTTATCCCTCAATACCTCAGATAGTGCTCCCTCAATACCTCAGATAGTTCTCCCTCAACACCTCTGAAAGTGCTCCCTCAATACCTCAGATAATTCTCCCTCAATGCCTCAG
Source organism: Chiloscyllium plagiosum (assembly GCF_037043375.1). Classification (NCBI taxonomy): domain Eukaryota; kingdom Metazoa; phylum Chordata; class Chondrichthyes; order Orectolobiformes; family Hemiscylliidae; genus Chiloscyllium; species Chiloscyllium plagiosum. Next base: position 69,322,712 of record NW_028270178.1, on the reverse strand, counting down.
ATAGTGCTCCCATAATACCTCAGATAGTTCTCCCACAATACCTCAGATAGTGCTCTCGCAGTACCTCAGAAAGTGCTCCCTCAATACCTCAGAAAGTGATCCCTCAGTACCACAGATAGTACTCACTCAGATCCTCAGCTAGTGCTTCCTCAGTACGTAGAAAGTGCTCCCTCAATACCTCAGAAACTGCTCCCTCAGTACCTCTGATATTTCTCCCTCAGTACCTCAGATCGTTCTCTCTCAGTACCTCAGAGAGTGCTTCCTCAATACCTCAGAACTTGTTCCCTCAGTACCTCAGAAAGTGCTCCCTCAATACCTCAGAAAGTGCTCCCTCAGTACCTCAGAAAGTGCTTCCTCAATACCTCAGAAAGTGCTCCATCAATACCACAGATTAGTCTCCCTGAGTACTCAGATAGTGCTCCCTCAATACCTCAGAAAGTGCTTCCTCCATACCTCATAAAGTGCTTCCTCAATACATCAGATTGTGTTCCCACAATACCTCAGAAAGTGCTCCATCAATACCTCAGAAAGTGCTCCCTTAGTACCTCAGATAGTGCTCCCTCAATCCCTCAGAAAGAGCTCCATCAATACCTCAGATAGTTATCCCTCAGTACCTAAGAGTATGCTTCCTCAATACTTCAGAACATCCCTCCCTTGGTACCTCTGATAGTGCTCCCTCAGTACCTCAGAAAGTGCTTCCTCAATACCTCAGAAAGTGCTTCCTCAATACCACAGAATGTGCTTTCTCAATACCTCAGAAAGTGCTTCCTCAATACCTCAGACAGTGGTCCCTCAATACCTCAGAAAGTGCTCCCTCAATACCTCAGAAAGTGCTCCCTCAATACCTCAGAATGTGTCCCCTCAGTACCTCAGAAAGTGCTACCTCAATACCTGAGAAAGTGCTCCATCAACACCTCAGAGAATGCTCCCTCAATACGTAAGATAGTTCTCCTTCAATACATCAGATAGTTCTCCCGCAAAACCTCTGAAAGTGCTCGCTCAATACCTCAGATTGTTCTCCCTCAATACCTCAGATAGTGCTCCTCAAAACCTCAGATAGTTCTCCCTCAGTACCTCAGATAGTGCTCCTTCAATACCTCAGATAGTTCTCCCTCAATACCTCTGAAAGTGCTCCCTCAATACCTCAGATAGTTCTCCCTCAATGCCTCAGATAGTGCTCCCACAATGCCTCAGATAGTTCCCCCTCAATACCTCAGATAGTTCTCCCTCAGTACCTCAGATAGTTCTCACTCAGTACCTCAGAAAGTGCTCCCTCAGTACCCCAGATAGTTCTCCCTCAGTACCTCAGAGAGTGCTTCCTGAATACCTCAGAACTTGTTCCCTCAGTACCTCAGATAGTGCTCCCTCAATACCTCAGAAAGTGCTCCCTCAGTACTTCAGATAGTACTCACTCAGAACCTCAGCTAGTGCTTCCTCAGTACGTCAGAAAGTACACCCTCAGTACCTCAGAAACTGCTCACTCAGTACCTCAGATAGTTCTCCCTCAGTACCTCAGATAGTTCTCACTCAGTACCTCAGAAAGTGCTCCCTAAATGCCTCAGAAAGTGCTCCCGCAGTATCTCAGATATTGCTCCCTCAATACCTCAGATAGTGTTCCCTTCATCCCTCAGAAAGTGCTCCCTCAGTACCTCAGATAGTTCTTCCTCAGTACCTCAGATAGGTCTCCATCAGTACCTCAGAGAGTGCTTCCTCAATACCTCAGAAAGTGCTCCCTCAGTGCCTCATATATTCCTCCCTGAATACCTCAGAAAGTGCTCCCTCAATACCTCAGAAAGTGCTTCCTCAATACATCAGATTATGTTCCTCAATACCTCAGAAATTCCTTCCTAAATACCTTAGAAAGTGCTCCATCAATACCTCAGATAGTGCTCCCACAATACCTCAGAAAGTGCTTCCTCAGTACCTCAGAAAGTGCTTCCTCAATACCTCAGATAGTGCTCCCTCAATACCTCAGAAAGTCCTTCCTCAATACCTCAGACAGTGCTTTCTCAATACCTCAGAAAGTGCGCCCTCAGTACCTCAGATAGTGCTCCCTCAATACCTCAGAAAGTGCTCACTCAATACTTCAGAAAGTCCTTCCTCAATACCTCAGATAGTGGTCCCTCTACACCTCAGAAAGTTCTTCCTCAATACCTTAGAAAGTGCTTTCTCAATACCTCAGAAAGTGCTCTCTCTGTACCTCAGATAGTTCTCCCTCAGTACCTCAGAAAGTGCTCCCTCAGTACCTCATATAGTGCTTCCTCAGTACCTCAGAAGGTGCTCCCACAATACTTCAGATAGTGCTTCCTCAGTACCTCAGAAAGTGCTCCCTCAATATCTCAGGTAGTTCTCCCTCAATACCTCGAAAGTGCTCCCTCAATACCTTAGAGAGTGTTCCATCAGTACCTCAGAAAGTGCTCCATCAATACCTCAGATAGTTCTCCATTAGTACCTCTGATAGTGCTTCCTCAGTACGTCAGATAGTGCTCCCTCAATAACTCAGAAAGTGTCCCCTCAGTACCTCAGAAAGTGCTACCTCAATACCTCAGAAAGTGCTCCAACAATAACTCAGAGAGTGCTCCCTCAATACCTCAGATAGTTCTCCTTCAATACATCAGATAGTTCTCCCTCAAAAACTCTGAAAGTGCTCGCTCAATACCTCAGATAGTTCTCCCTCAATACCTCTGATAGTACACCTCCAAACCTCAGAGAGTTCTCCCTCAGTACCTCAAATACGTATCCCTCAATACCTCTGAAAGTGCTCCCTCAATACCTCAGATAGTTCTCCCTCAACATCTCAGATAGTGCTCCCACAATACCTCAGAATGTGCTCCACCAGTACCTCAGATATTGCTCCTCAAAACCTCAGATATTTCACCCTCAGTACCTCAGATAGTGCTCCCTCAATACCTCAGATACTTCTCCCTCTATACATCCGAAAGTGCTCCCTCAATACCTCAGATAGTTCTCACTCAGTACCTCAGATAATGCTCCCACAATACCTCAGATAGTTCTCCCTCAGTACCTCAGATAGTTCTCACTCAGCACCTCAGATAGTTCTCATTCAGTACCTCAGATAGTGCTCCCACAATAACTCAGATAGTTCTCCCTCAGTACCTCAGGTAGTGCTCCCTCAATACCTAAGATAGTTCTCACTCAGTACCTCAGATAGTGCTCCCACAATACCTCAGATAGTTCTCCCTCAATACCTCAGAAAGTGCTCCCTCAGTACCTCAGAAAGTACTTCCTCAGTACCTGAGAAAGTGCTCACTCAGGACCTCAGATGGTGCTCCCTCAATACCTCAGAAAGTGCTCCATCAATACCTCAGATAGTTGTCCCTCAGTACCTCAGAGTGTGCTTCCTCAATACGTCAGAACTTGATCCCTCAGTACCTCCGATAGTGCTCCCTCAATAACTCAGAAAGTTCTCCCTCAGTACTTCAGAAAGTGCTTCCTCAATACCTCAGATACTGCTCCCTCAATACCTCAGATACTGCTCCCTCAATACCTCAGAATGTGCTTCCTCAATACCTCAGAAAGTGCTTTCTCAATACCTCAGAAAGTTCTCCCTCAGTACCTCAGATAGTGCTCCCTCAATGCCTCAGAAAGTGCTCCCTCAATACCTCAGAAAGTGCTTCCTCAATACCTCGGATACTGGTCCCTCTATACCTCAGAATGTGCTCCGTCAATACTTCAGAAAGTGGTCCCTCAGTCCCTCAGATAGTTCTCCCTCAGTACCTCAGAAAGTGCTCCCTCAGTGCCTCAGATAGTGCTTCCTCAGTACCTCAGAAGGTGCTCCCTCAATACCTCAGAAAGTGCTTCCTCAGTACCTCAGAAAGTGCTCCCTCAATACCTCAGGTAGTTCTCCCTCAATACCTCGAAAGTGCTCCCTCAATACCTCAGAGAGTGTTCCATCAGTACCTCAGAAAGTGCACCCTCAATACCTCAGAAAGAGCTCCATCAATACCTGAGATAGTTCTCCATCAGTACCTCTGATAGTGCTTCCTCAATACCTCAGATAGTGCTCCCTCAATACCTCAGAAAGTATCCCCTCAATACCTCAGAAAGTGCTCCACCAATACCTCAGAGAGGGCTCCCTCAAGACCTCAGATAGTTCTCGCTCAGTACCTCAGAAAGTGATCCCTCAATACCTCAGAAAGTGCTCCCTTAGTATTTCAGACAGGACTCACTCAGATCCTCAGCTAGAGCTTCCTTAGTACGTCAGAAATTGCTCCCTCAATACCTTAGAAATTGCTCCCTCTGTACCTCAGATAGTTCTCCCTCAGTGCCTCAGATAGTTCTCATCAGTACCTCAGAAAGTGCTCCCTAAATTCCTCAGAAAGAGCTCCCTCAGTACCTCATATATTGCACCCTCAATGCCTCAGATAGTGCTCCCTTAATACCTCAGAAAGTGCTCCCTCAGTACCTCAGATAGTTCTCCCTCAGTACCTCAGATAGTTCTCCCTCAGTACCTCAGAGAGTGCTTCCTCAATACCTCAGAACTTGTTCCCTCAGTACCTCAGATAGTGCTCCCACAATACCTCAGATAGTTCTCCCTCAGTACCTCAGATAGTTCTCACTCAGCACCTCAGACAGTTCTCATTCAGTACCTCAGATAGTGCTCCCACAATACCTCAGATAGTTCTCCCTCAGTACCTCAGATAGTGCTCCCTCAACACCTAAGATAGTTCTCACTCAGTACCTCAGATTGTGCTCCCACAATACCTCAGATATGTTCTCCCTCAATACCTCAGATAGTGCTCCCTTAATACCTCAGAAAGTGCTCCATCAATACCTCAGAGAGTGCTCCCTCAATACCTAAGATAGATCTCCTTCAATACCTCAGATGGTTCTCAATCAAAACATCTGAAAATGCTCGCTAAATACATCAGATAGTCTCCCTCAATACCTCAGATAGTGCTCCTCAATACCTCAGATAGTTCTCCCTCAATACCTCAGATAGTGCTCCCTCAATACCTCAGAAAGTGCTTCAATACCTCAGATAGTACTACCTCAATACCTCAGTAAGTGTTTGCTTAATACCTCAGAAAATTGCTTCCTCAATACCTCAGATAGTGGTCCCTCAATACCTCAAAAAGTGCTCCCTCAATACTTCAGAAAGTGGTCCCTCAGTCCCTCAGATAGTTCTCCCTCAGTACCTCAGAAAGTGCTCCCTCAGTGCCTCAGATAGTGCTTCCTCAGTACCTCAGAAAGTGCTCCCTCAATACCTCAGATACTGCTTCCTCAGTACATCAGAAAGTGCTCCCTCAATACCTCAGGTAGTTCTCCCTTAATACCTCGAAAGTGCTCCCTCAATACCTCAGAGAGTGTTCCATCAGTACCTCAGAAAGTGCTCCCTCAGTACCTCAGAAAGTGCTCCATCAATACCTCAGATAGTTCTCCATCAGTACCCCTGATAGTGCTTCCTCAGTACGTCAGATAGTGCTCCCTCAAAAACTCAGAAAGTGTCCCCTCAGAACCTCAGACATTGCTACCTGAATACCTCAGAAAGTGCTCCATCAACACCTCAGAGAGTGCTCCCTCAATACCTAAGATAGTTCTCCTTCAATACCTCAGAGAGTTCTCCCTCAAAACATCTGAAAGTGCTCGCTCAATACCTCAGATAGTTCTCCCTCAATACCTCAGATAGTGCTCCTCAATACCTCAGATAGTTCTCCCTCAATACCTCAGATAGTGCTCCCTCAATACCTCAGATAGTTGTCCCTCAATACCTTACAAAGTGCTCCCTCGATACCTCAGATATTCTCCCTCAATGCCACAGATAGTGCTCAAGCAATACCTCAGATAGTTCTCCCTCAATACCTCAGATAGTGCTCCCTCAGTACCTCAGGTAGTGCTCCCTCAATACCTAAGATAGTTCTCACTCAGTACCTCAGATAGTGCTCCCACAATACCTCAGATAGTTCTCCCTCAATACCTCAGAAAGTGCTCCCTCAGTACCTCAGAAAGTACTTCCTCAGTACCTGAGAAAGTGCTCACTCAGGATCTCAGATGGTGCTCCCTCAATACCTCAGAAAGTGCTCCATCAATACCTCAGATAGTTGTCCCTCAGTACCTCAGAGTGTGCTTCCTCAATACGTCAGAACTTGATCCCTCAGTACCTCCGATAGTGCTCCCTCAATAACTCAGAAAGTTCTCCCTCAGTACTTCAGAAAGTGCTTCCTCAATACCTCAGATACTGCTCCCTCAATACCTCAGATACTGCTCCCTCAATACCTCAGAATGTGCTTCCTCAATACCTCAGAAAGTGCTTTCTCAATACCTCAGAAAGTTCTCCCTCAGTACCTCAGATAGTGCTCCCTCAATGCCTCAGAAAGTGCTCCCTCAATACCTCAGAAAGTGCTTCCTCAATACCTCGGATACTGGTCCCTCTATACCTCAGAATGTGCTCCGTCAATACTTCAGAAAGTGGTCCCTCAGTCCCTCAGATAGTTCTCCCTCAGTACCTCAGAAAGTGCTCCCTCAGTGCCTCAGATAGTGCTTCCTCAGTACCTCAGAAGGTGCTCCCTCAATACCTCAGAAAGTGCTTCCTCAGTACCTCAGAAAGTGCTCCCTCAATACCTCAGGTAGTTCTCCCTCAATACCTCGAAAGTGCTCCCTCAATACCTCAGAGAGTGTTCCATCAGTACCTCAGAAAGTGCACCCTCAATACCTCAGAAAGAGCTCCATCAATACCTGAGATAGTTCTCCATCAGTACCTCTGATAGTGCTTCCTCAATACCTCAGATAGTGCTCCCTCAATACCTCAGAAAGTATCCCCTCAATACCTCAGAAAGTGCTCCACCAATACCTCAGAGAGGGCTCCCTCAAGACCTCAGATAGTTCTCGCTCAGTACCTCAGAAAGTGATCCCTCAATACCTCAGAAAGTGCTCCCTTAGTATTTCAGACAGGACTCACTCAGATCCTCAGCTAGAGCTTCCTTAGTACGTCAGAAATTGCTCCCTCAATACCTTAGAAATTGCTCCCTCTGTACCTCAGATAGTTCTCCCTCAGTGCCTCAGATAGTTCTCATCAGTACCTCAGAAAGTGCTCCCTAAATTCCTCAGAAAGAGCTCCCTCAGTACCTCATATATTGCACCCTCAATGCCTCAGATAGTGCTCCCTTAATACCTCAGAAAGTGCTCCCTCAGTACCTCAGATAGTTCTCCCTCAGTACCTCAGATAGTTCTCCCTCAGTACCTCAGAGAGTGCTTCCTCAATACCTCAGAACTTGTTCCCTCAGTACCTCAGATAGTGCTCCCACAATACCTCAGATAGTTCTCCCTCAGTACCTCAGATAGTTCTCACTCAGTACCTCAGACAGTTCTCATTCAGTACCTCAGATAGTGCTCCCACAATACCTCAGATAGTTCTCCCTCAGTACCTCAGATAGTGCTCCCTCAACACCTAAGATAGTTCTCACTCAGTACCTCAGATTGTGCTCCCACAATACCTCAGATATGTTCTCCCTCAATACCTCAGATAGTGCTCCCTTAATACCTCAGAAAGTGCTCCATCAATACCTCAGAGAGTGCTCCCTCAATACCTAAGATAGATCTCCTTCAATACCTCAGATGGTTCTCAATCAAAACATCTGAAAATGCTCGCTAAATACATCAGATAGTCTCCCTCAATACCTCAGATAGTGCTCCTCAATACCTCAGATAGTTCTCCCTCAATACCTCAGATAGTGCTCCCTCAATACCTCAGAAAGTGCTTCAATACCTCAGATAGTACTACCTCAATACCTCAGTAAGTGTTTGCTTAATACCTCAGAAAATTGCTTCCTCAATACCTCAGATAGTGGTCCCTCAATACCTCAAAAAGTGCTCCCTCAATACTTCAGAAAGTGGTCCCTCAGTCCCTCAGATAGTTCTCCCTCAGTACCTCAGAAAGTGCTCCCTCAGTGCCTCAGATAGTGCTTCCTCAGTACCTCAGAAAGTGCTCCCTCAATACCTCAGATACTGCTTCCTCAGTACATCAGAAAGTGCTCCCTCAATACCTCAGGTAGTTCTCCCTTAATACCTCGAAAGTGCTCCCTCAATACCTCAGAGAGTGTTCCATCAGTACCTCAGAAAGTGCTCCCTCAGTACCTCAAAAAGTGCTCCATCAATACCTCAGATAGTTCTCCATCAGTACCCCTGATAGTGCTTCCTCAGTACATCAGATAGTGCTCCCTCAAAAACTCAGAAAGTGTCCCCTCAGAACCTCAGACATTGCTACCTGAATACCTCAGAAAGTGCTCCATCAACACCTCAGAGAGTGCTCCCTCAATACCTAAGATAGTTCTCCTTCAATACCTCAGAGAGTTCTCCCTCAAAACATCTGAAAGTGCTCGCTCAATACCTCAGATAGTTCTCCCTCAATACCTCAGATAGTGCTCCTCAATACCTCAGATAGTTCTCCCTCAATACCTCAGATAGTGCTCCCTCAATACCTCAGATAGTTGTCCCTCAATACCTTACAAAGTGCTCCCTCGATACCTCAGATATTCTCCCTCAATGCCACAGATAGTGCTCAAGCAATACCTCAGATAGTTCTCCCTCAATACCTCAGATAGTGCTCCCGCAGTACCTCAGAAAGTGCTCCCTCAATACCTCAGAAAGTGCTCCCTCAGTACCTCAGATAGTGCTCCCTCAACACCTAAGATAGTTCTCACTCAGTACGTTAAAAAGTGCTCCCTCAATAGCTCAGAAAAGCTTCCTCAGTACCTCAGATAGTTCTCCCTCAGTACCTCAGATAGTTCTCACTCAGTACCTCAGAAAGTGCTCCCTAAATACCACAGAAAGTGCTCCCTCAGTCCTCAGATAATACTCCCTCAATGCCTCAGATAGTGCTCCCTTAATACCTCAGAAAGTGCTCCCTCAGTACCTCCGATAGTGCTCCCTCAATACCTCAGAAAGTGCTTCCTCAATACCTCAGAGAGTGCTTCCTCAATACCTCAGAAAGTGCACCCTCAGTACCTCAGAAAGTGCTCCCTCAATACCTCAGAAAGGGCTTCCTCAATACCTCAGAAAGTGCTCCCTCAGTACCTCAGAAAGTGCTCCGTCAATACCTCAGAAAGTGCTTCCTCAATGCCTCAGAAAGTTCTTCCTCAATACCTCAGAAAGTACTCCCTCAGTACTTCAGATAGTGCTCCCTCTATACCTCAGAAAGTGCTCCCTCAATACCTCAGAAAGTGCTTCAATACCTCAGATAGTGCTCCCTCAATACCTCAGCAAGTGCTTCCTCAATACCTCAGAAAGTGCTTCCTCAATACCTCAGATAGTGGTCCCTCAATACATCAGAAAGTGCTCCCTCAATACTTCAGAAAGTGGTCCCTCAGTACCTCAGAACTTGCTCCCTCAGTACCTCAGATAGTTCTCCCTCAGTACCTCAGAAGGTGCTCCCTCGGTACCTCAGAAAGTGCTCCCTCAATACCTCAGAAAGTGCTCCCTCAATACCTCAGAAAGTGCTTCCTCAATACGTCAGAAAGTGCTCCCTCAGTACTTCAGATAGTGCTCCCTCTATACCTCAGAAATTGCTCCCTTAATTCCTCAGAAAGTGCTTCCTCAATACCTCAGATAGTGCTCCCTCAATACCTCAGAACTTGCTCCCTCAGTACCTCAGATAGTTCTCCCTCAGGACCTGAGAAAGTGCTTCCTCAATACCTCAGAAAGTGGTCCCTCAATACTTCAGAAAGTGGTCCCTCAGTACCTCAGATAGTTCTCCCTCAGTACCTCAGATAGTACTCGCTCAGAACGTCAGATAAAGCTTCCTCAGTAAGTCAGAAAGTGCTCCCGCAATACCTCAGAAACTGCTCCCTCAGTACCTCAGATAGTTCTCACTCAGAACCTCAGAATTTGCTACCTAAATACCTCAGAAAGTGCTCCCTCAGTAACTCAGATATTGCTCCCTCAATGCCTCAGATAGTGCTCCCTTAATACCTCAGGAACCGCTCCCTCAGTACCTCAGATAGTTCTCCCTCAGCACCACATATAGTCCTTCCTCAATACCTCAGATAGTGCTGCCTCAGTACCTCAGATAGTTTTACCTCAGAAACTCAGAAAGTGCTCCATCAATACCTCAGATAGTTCTCCCTCAGCACCTCAGATACTTCTCCCTCAGTACCTTAGAAAGTGCTCCCCCAACACCTCAGAAAGTGCTTCCTCAATACCTCAGAAAGTGCACCCTCAGTACCTCAGATAGTGCTCCCAGAATACCTCAGAAAGTGCTGCCTCAATACCTCAGAAAGTGCTTCCTCAATACATCAGATTGTGTTTCCTAAATACGTCAGAAAGTGCTTCCTCAATACCTCAGAAAATGCTCCCTCATTACCTCAGATAGTGCTCCCCCAATACCTCAGAAACTGCTTCATAAATACCTCAGATAGTTCTCCCTCAGTACCTCTGAGTGTGCTTTCTCAATACCTCAGAAAGTGCTTCCTCAATACCTCAGAAAGTGCTCCGTCAGTATCTCAGACAGTGCTCCCTCAATACCTCAGAAATTTCTCCATCAATACCTCAGAATGTGATTCCTGAATACCTCAGAAAGTGTTTCCTCAATACCTCAGAAAGTGCAAACTCAATACCTCAGAAAGTGCTCCCTCAATACCTCAGATAGTGCTCCCTGAATACCTCAGATAGATCTCCCTCAGTACCTCAGATAATGCTCCCTCAATACCTCAGAAAGTGCTCGCTCAATACCTCAGATAGTTCTCCCACAATGCCTCAGAAAGTGCTCCCTCAATACCTCAGAAAGTGCTTCCTCAATACCTCAGAAAGTGCTCCCTCAATGCCTCAGAAAGTGCTTCCTCTGTACCTCAGAACGCGCTCCCTCAGTACCTCAGATAGTGCTCCCTCTATACCTCAGAAAGTGCTCCCTCAATACCTCAGAAAGTGCTTCCACAATACCTCAGAAGTGCTTCCTCAATACCTCAGAAAGTGCTCGCTCAGTACCTCAGATAGTTCTCCCTCAGTACCTCAGAAAGTGCTTCCTCAATACCTCAGAAAGTGCTCCCTCAATACTTCAGAAAGTGGTCCCTCAGTACCTCAGATAGTTCTCCCTCAGTACCTCAGATAGTACTCGCTCAGGACCTCAGATAGTGCTTCCTCAGTACTCCGAAAGTTCTCCCTCAGTACCTCAGATAGATCTACATCAGTACCTCAGAAAGTGCTCCCTCAGAACCTCAGATAGTGCTCCCACAATGCCTCAGATAGTGCTGCCTCAATACCGCAGATAGTGCTACCTCAGTACCTCAGATAGTGCTCCCAGAATACCTCAGAATGTGCTCCCTTAGTACTTCAGAAAGTGCTTCCTCAATACATCAGATTGTGTTTCCTCATTACCTCAGAAAGTGCTTCCTCAATACCTCAGAAAATGCTCCCTCATTACCTCAGATAGTGCTCCCTCAATACCACAGAAACTGCTTCATCAATACCTCAGATAGTTCTCCCTCAGTACCCTAGAGTGTGCTTCCTCAATACCTCAGAAAGTGCTTCCTCAATACCTCAGAAAGTGCTCCCTCTATACCTCAGAAAGTGCTCACTCAATACCTCAGAAAGTGCTTCAATAACTCGGATAGTGCTCCCTCAATACCTCAGTAAGTGCTTCCTCAATACCTCAGAAAGTGCTTCCTCAATACCTCAGATAGTGGTCCCTCAATACCTCAGAAAGTGCTCCCTCAATACTTCAGAAAGTGGTCCCTCAGTACCTCAGATAGTTCTCCCTCAGTACCTCTGATAGTATTCGCTCAGAACCTCAGATAGTGCTTCCTCAGTACGTCAGAAAGTGCTCCCTCAATACCTCAGAAACAGCTCCCTCAGTACCTCAGATAGCTCTCACTCAGTACCTCAGAATTTGCTCCCTAAATACCTCAGAAAGTGCTCCCTCAGTAACTCAGATATTGCTCCCTCACTGCCTCAGATAGTGCTCCCTTAATACCTCAGAAAGTGCTCCCTCAGTACCTCAGATAGTTCTCCCTCAGTACCTCAGTTAGTTCTCCCTCAGTACCTCAGAGAGTGCTTCCTGAATAACTCAGAACTTGTTCACTCAGTAACTCAGATAGTGCTCCCTCAATACCTCAGAAAGTGCTCCCTCAGTTCTTCAGAAAGAGCTTCCTCAATACCTCAGAAAGTGCTCCATCAATACCACAGATAGTTCACCCTCAGAACCTCAGAATGTGCTCCCTCAGTACCTCAGAAAGTGCTCCCTTAATACCTCAGAAAGTGCTCCCTCAGTACCTCAGAAAGTGCTCCCTCAATACCTCAGAAAGTGCTTCTCCAATACCTAAGAAAGTGCTTCCTCAATACCTCAGAAAGTGCTCCCTCAGTACCTCAGATAGTCCGCCCTCAGTACCTCAGAAAGTGCTCCCTCAATACCTCAGAAAGGGATTCCTCAATACCTCAGAAAGTGCTCCCTGAATGCCTCAGAATGTGCTTCCTCTGTACCTCAGAAATTGCTCCCTCAGTACCTCAGATAGTGCTACCTCTATCCCTCAGAAAGTGCTCCCTCAATACCTCAGAAAGTGCTTCCTCAATACCTCAGAAAGTGCTTCCTCAATAGCTCAGAAAGTGCTCCCTCAGTACCTCAGGTAGTGTTCCGTTAATACCTCAGAACTTGCTCCCTCAGTACCTCAGATAGTTCTCCCTCAGTACCTCAGAAAGTGCTTCCTCAATACCTCAGAAAGTGCTCCCTCAATACCTCAGAAAGTGCTCCCTCAATACTTCAAAAAGTGGTCCCTCAGTACCTCAGATAGTTCTCCCTCAGTACCTCAGATAGTACTCGCTCAGGACCTCAGATAGTGCTTCCTCAGTACTCCGAAAGTTCTCCCTCAGTACCTCAGATAGATCTACATCAGTACCTCAGAAAGTGCTCCCTCAGAACCTCAGATAGTGCTCCCACAATGCCTCAGATAGTGCTGCCTCAATACCGCAGATAGTGCTACCTCAGTACCTCAGATAGTGCTCCCAGAATACCTCAGAATGTGCTCCCTTAGTACTTCAGAAAGTGCTTCCTCAATACCTCAGAAAGTGCTTCCTCAATAGCTCAGAAAGTGCTCCCTCAGTACCTCCGGTAGTGTTCCGTTAATACCTCAGAACTTGCTCCCTCAGTACCTCAGATAGTTCTCCCTCAGTACCTCAGAAAGTGCTTCCTCAATACCTCAGAAAGTGCTCCCTCAATACTTCAGAAAGTGGTCCCTTAGTACCTCAGATAGATCTCCCTCAGTACCCCAGATAGTACTCGCTCAGGACCTCAGATAGTGCTTCCTCAGTACATCCGAAATTTCTCCCTCAGTCCCTCAGATAGTTTTCCCTCAGAAACTCAGAAAGTGCTCCATCAATACCTCAGATAGTTCTCCCTCAGCACCTCAGATGCTTCTCCCTCAGTACCTCAGAAAGTGCTCCCCCAATACCTCAGAAAGTGCTTCCTCGATACCTCAGAAAGTGCACCCTCAGTACCTCAGATAGTGCTCCCAGAATACCTCAGAAAGTGCTCCCTCAATACCTCAGAAAGTGCTTCCTCAATACATCAGATTGTGTTTCCTCAATACGTCAGAAATTGCTTCCACAATACCTCAGAAAATGCTCCCTCATTACCTCAGATAGTGCTCGCCCCATTACCTCAGAAACTGCTTCATAAATACCTCAGATAGTTCTCCCTCAGTACCTCGGAGTGTGCTTCCTCAATACCTCAGAAAGTGCTTCCTCAAGACCTCAGAAACTGCTCCGTCAGTACCTCAGATAGTGCTCCCTCAATACCTCAGAAATTTCTCCATCAATACCTCTGAATGTGCTTCCTCAATACCTCAGAAAGTGCTTCATCAATACCTCAGAAAGTGCAACCTCAATACCTCAGAAAGTGATCCCTCAGTACCTCAGAAAGTGCTCTCTCAGTACCTCAGATAGTGCTCCCTCAGTACCTCAGATAGTGCTCCCTGAATACCTCAGTTAGATCTCCCTCAGTACCTCAGAAAGTGATCCCTCAATACCTCAGATAATGCTCCCTCAATATCTCAGACATTGCTCGCTCAATACCTCAGATAGTTCTCCCACAATGCCTCAGAAAGTGCTCCCTCAATACCTCAGAAAGTGCTTCCTCAATACCTCAGAAAGTGCTCCCTCAATGCCTCAGAAAGTGCTTCCTCTGTACCTCAGAAAGCGCTCCCTCAGTACCTCAGATAGTGCACCCTCTATACCTCAGAAAGTGCTCCCTCAATACCTCAGAAAGTGCTTCCACAATACCTCAGAAAGTGCTCCCTCAGTACCTCAGATAATGCTCCCTCAATACCTCAGAACTTGCTCCCTCAGTACCTCAGATAGTCCTCCCTCAGTACCTCACAAAGTGCTTCATCAATACCTCAGAAAGTGCTCGCTCAATACTTCAGAAAGTGGTCCCTCAGTACCTCAGATAGTTCTCACTCAGTACCTCAGATAGTACTCGCTCAGGACCTCAGATAGTGCTTCCTCAGTACTCCGAAAGTTCTCCCTCAGTACCTCAGATAGTTCTACATCAGTACCTCAGAAAGTGCTCCCTCAGAACCTCAGATAGTGCTCCCTAAATGCCTCAGATAGTGCTGCCTCAATACCGCAGATAGTGCTACCTCCGTACCTCAGATAGTTTTCCCTCAGTACCACAGAAAGTGCTTCCTCAATCCCTCAGATAGTGCTACCTCAGTACCTCAGATAGTTTTCCTTCAGTACCTCAGAAAGTGCTCCATCAATACCTCAGATAGTTCTCCCTCAGCACCTCAGATACTTCTCACTCAGTATCTCAGAAAGTGCTCCCCAATACCTCAGAAAGTGTTTCCTCAATGCCTCAGAAAGTGCACCCTCAGTACCTCAGATAGTGCTCCCAGAATACCTCAGAAAGTGCTCCCTCAATACTTCAGAAAGTGCTTCCTCAATACATCAGATTGTGTTTCCTCAATACCTCAGAAAGTTCTTCCTCAATACCTCAGGAAATGCTCCCTCATTACCTCAGATAGTGCTCCCTCAATACCTCAGAAACTGCTTCATCAATACCTCAGATAGTTCTCCCTCTGTACTTCAGACTGTGCTTTCTCAATACCTCAGAAAGTGCTTCCTCAATTCCTCAGAAAGTGCTCCCTCAGTAACTCAGATAGTGCTCCCTCAATACATCAGAAATTGCTCCATCAATACCTCAGAATGTGCTTCCTCAATACCTCAGAAAGTGTTTCCTCAATACCTCAGAAAGTGCAACCTCAATACCTCAGAAAGTGATCGCTCAGTACCTCAGACAGTGCTCCCTCAATACCTCAGATAATGCTCCCACAATGCCTCAGATAGTGCTCCCTCAATACCTCAGATAGTGCTCCCTCAATACCTCAGATAGTGCTCCCTCAATACCTCAAAGTGCTCCCTCAATACCTAAGATAATGCAACCTCAATACCTCAGAAAGTGCTCGCTCAATACCTCAGATAGTTCTCCCTCAATACCTCAGATAGTGCTCCCTGAAAACCTCAGATAGATCTCCCTCAGTACCTCAGAAAGTGATCCCTCAATACCTCAGATAATGCTCCCTCAATACCTCAGAAAGTGCTCGCTCAATACCTCAGATAGTTCTCCCACAATGCCTCAGAAGGTGCTCCCTCAATACCTCAGAAAGTGCTTCCTCAATACCTCAGAAAGTGCTCACTCAATGCCTCAGAAAGTGCTTCCTCTGTACCTCAGAACGCGCTCCCTCAGTACCTCAGATAGTGCTCCCTCTATACCTCAGAAAGTGCTCCCTCAATACCTCAGAAAGTGCTTCCACAATACCTCAGAAAGTGCTTCCTCAATACCTCAGAAAGTGCTCGCTCAGTACCTCAGATAGTTCTCCCTCAGTACCTCAGAAAGTGTTTCCTCAATACCTCAGAAAGTGCTCCCTCAATACTTCAGCAAGTGGTCCCTCAGTACCTCAGATAGTTCTCCCTCAGTACCTCAGATAGTACTCGCTCAGGACCTCAGATAGTGCTTCCTCAGTACTCCGAAAGTTCTCCCTCAGTACCTCAGATAGATCTACATCAGTACCTCAGAAAATGCTCCCTCAGAACCTCAGATAGTGCTCCCACAATGCCTCAGATAGTGCTGCCTCAATACCGCAGATAGTGCTACCTCAGTACCTCAGATAGTGCTCCCAGAATACCTCAGAATGTGCTCCCTTAGTACTTCAGAAAGTGCTTCCTCAATACCTCAGAAAGTGCTTCCTCAATAGCTCAGAAAGTGCTCCCTCAGTACCTCAGGTAGTGTTCCGTTAATAACTCAGAACTTGCTCCCTCAGTACCTCAGATAGTTCTCCCTCAGTACCTCAGAAAGTGCTTCCTCAATACCTCAGAAAGTGCTCCCTCAATACTTCAGAAAGTGGTCCCTTAGTACCTCAGATAGATCTCCCTCAGTACCCCAGATAGTACTCGCTCAGGACCTCAGATAGTGCTTCCTCAGTACATCCGAAATTTCTCCCTCAGTCCCTCAGATAGTTTTCCCTCAGAAACTCAGAAAGTGCTCCATCAATACCTCAGATAGTTCTCCCTCAGCACCTCAGATGCTTCTCCCTCAGTACCTCAGAAAGTGCTCCCCCAATACCTCAGAAAGTGCTTCCTCGATACCTCAGAAAGTGCACCCTCAGTACCTCAGATAGTGCTCCCAGAATACCTCAGAAAGTGCTCCCTCAATACCTCAGAAAGTGCTTCCTCAATACATCAGATTGTGTTTCCTCAATACGTCAGAAATTGCTTCCACAATACCTCAGAAAATGCTCCCTCATTACCTCAGATAGTGCTCGCCCCATTACCTCAGAAACTGCTTCATAAATACCTCAGATAGTTCTCCCTCAGTACCTCGGAGTGTGCTTCCTCAATACCTCAGAAAGTGCTTCCTCAAGACCTCAGAAACTGCTCCGTCAGTACCTCAGATAGTGCTCCCTCAATACCTCAGAAATTTCTCCATCAATACCTCTGAATGTGCTTCCTCAATACCTCAGAAAGTGCTTCATCAATACCTCAGAAAGTGCAACCTCAATACCTCAGAAAGTGATCCCTCAGTACCTCAGAAAGTGCTCTCTCAGTACCTCAGATAGTGCTCCCTCAGTACCTCAGATAGTGCTCCCTGAATACCTCAGTTAGATCTCACTCAGTACCTCAGAAAGTGATCCCTCAATGCCTCAGAAAGTGCTCCCTCAGTGCCTCAGATAGTGCTCTCTCAATACATCAGAACTCGCTCCCTCAGTACCTCAGATAGTTCTCCCTCAGTACCTCAGAAAGTGCTTCCTCAATACCTCAGAAAGTGCTCCCTCAATACTTCAGAAAGTGGTCCCTCAGTACCTCAGATAGTTCTCCCTCAGGACCTCAGGTAGTACTCGCTCAGTACCTCAGAGAGTGCTCCCTCAACACCTTAGAACTTGCTCCCTCAGTACCTCAGATAGTGCTCCCTCAAGACCTCAGAAAGTGCTTCCTCAATGCATCAGATTGTTTTTCCGCAATACCTCAGAAAGTGCTTCCTCAATACCTCAGAAAGTCCTCCCTCATTACCTCATATAGTGCTCCCTCAATACCTCAGAAACTGCTCCATCAATACCTCAGAATGTGCTTCCTCAATACCTCAGAAAGTTCTTCATCAATACCTCAGGAAATGCTCTCTCATTACCTCAGATAGTGCTCCCTCAATACCTCAGAAACTGCTTCATCAAAACCTCAGATAGTTCTCCCTCTGTACCTCAGAGTGTGCTTCCTCAATACCTCAGAAACTGCTCCCTCAGTAACTCAGATAGTGCTCCCTCAATACCTCAGAAATTGCTCCATCAATACCTCAGAATGTGCTTCCTCAATACCTCAGAAAGTGCTCCCTCAGTAACTCAGATAGTGCTCCCTCAATACCTCAGAAATTGTTCCATCAATACCTCAGAATGTGCTTCCTCAATACCTCAGAAAGTGCTTCCTTAATACCTCAGAAAGTGCAACCTCAATACCTCAGAAAGTGATCGCTCAGTACCTCAGACAGTGCTCCCTCAATACCTCAGATAATGCTCCCACAATGCCTCAGATAGTGTCCCTCAATACCTCAGATAGTGCGACCTCAATACCTCAGATAGATCTCCCTCAGTACCTCAGAAAGTGCTCCCTCAATACCTAAGATAATGCAAACTCAAAACCTCAGAAAGTGCTCGCACAATACCTCAGATAGTTCTCCCACAATGCCTCAGAAAGTGCTCCCTCAATACCTCAGAAAGTGCTTCCTCAATACCTCAGAAAGTGCTCCCTCAATACCTCAGAAAGTGCTTCCTCAATACCTCAGAAAGTGCTCCCTCAGTACCTCAGATAGTGCTCTCTCAATACCTCAGAACTTGCTCCCTCAGTACCTCAGATAGTTCTCCCTCAGTACCTCAGAAAGTGCTTCCTCAATACCTCAGAAAGTGCTCCCTCAATACTTCAGAAAGTGGTCCCTCAGTACCTCAGATAGTTCTCCCTCAGTACCTCAGATAGTACTCGCTCAGTACCTCAGATCGTGCTCCCTCAACACCTCAGAACTTGCTCCCTCAGTACTTCAGATAGTGCTCCCTCAAGACCTCAGAAAGTGCTTCCTCAATACCTCAGAAAGTGCTCCCTCATTACCTCAGATAGTGCTCCCTCAATACCTCAGAAACTGCTCCATCAATACCTCAGAATGTGCTTCCTCTATACCTCAGAGAGTGCTTCCTCAATACCTCAGAAAGTGCAACCTCAATACCTCAGATAGTTCTCCCAAAATGCCTCAGATAGTGCTCCCTCAATACCTCAGACAGTGCTCCCTCAATACCTCAGATAGATCTCCCTCCATACCTCTGAAAGTGTTTTCTCAATACCTCAGATAGTGCTCCCACAGTACCTCAGATAGTTATCCCTCAGTACCTCAGATAGGGCTTCCTCAGTACGTCAGAAAGTACTCCCTCAATAACTCAGAAAGTGCTCCCTCAGTACCTCAGATAGTTCTCCCTCAGTACCTCAGAAAGTGCTCCCTCAATACTTCAGAAAGTGCTCCCTCGGTACCTCAGATAGTTCTCCCTCAGTACCTCAGATTGTACTCGCTCAGAACCTCAGATAGTGCTTTCTCAATACCTCCGAATGTTCTCCCTCAGTACTCAGATAGTTCTCCATCAGTACCTCAGAAAGTGCTCCCTCAGTACATCAGATAGTGCTCCCTCAATGCCTCAGACAGATCTCCCTCAGTACCTCAGAGTGTGCTTCCTCAATACCTCAGAAAGTGCTTCCTCAATACCTCAGAAAGTGCTCCTTCAGTACCTCAGATAATGCTCCCTCAATACCTCAGAAATTGCTCCATCAATACCTCAGAATGTGCTTCATCAATACCTCAGAAAGTGCTTTCTCAATACCTCAGAAGGTGCAACCTCAATACCTCAGAAAGTGATCCCTCAGTACCTCAGAAAGTGCTTCCTCAATATCTCAGAAAGTGCTCCCTCAGTACTTCAGGTAGCGCTCCCTCAATAACTCAGAACTTGCTCCCTCAGTACCTCAGATAGTTCTCCCTCAGTACCTCCGAAAGTGCTTCCTCAATACCTCAGAAAGTGCTCCCTCAATACTTCAGAAAGTGGTCCCTTAGGACCTCAGATAGATCTCCCTCAGTACCTCAGAAAGTGCTCCCTCAGTACCTCAGAAAGAGCTTCCGCAATACCTCAGAAAGTGCTCGATCAATACCACAGATAGTTCACCCTCAGTACCTCAGAATGTGCTCCCTCAGTACCTCACAAAGTGCTCGCTTAATACCTCAGAAAGTGCTTCCACAATACCTCAGAATGTGCTCCCTCAGGACCTCAGAAAGTGCTCCCTCAATACCTCAGAAAGTGCTTCCTCAATACCTAAGAAAGTGCTTCCTCAATACCTCAGAAAGTGCTCCCTCAGTACCTCAGATAGTCCGCCCTCTATACCTCAGAAAGTGCTCCCTCAAGACCTCAGAAAGTGCCTCCTCAATACCCTAGAAAGTGCTCCCTCAATGCCTCAGAATGTGCTTCCTCTGTACCTCAGAATGTGCTCCCTCAGTACCTCAGATAGTGCTCCCTCTATACCTCAGAAAGTGCTCCCTCAATACTTCAGAAAGTGCTTCCTCAATACCTCAGAAAGTGCTTCCTCAATACCTCAGAACGTGCTCCCTCAGTACCTCAGGTAGTGCTCCCTCAATACCTCTGAACTTGCTCCCTCAGTACCTCAGATTGTTCTCCCTCAGTACCTCAGAAAGTGCTTCCTCAATACCTCAGAAAGTGCTCCCTCAATACTTCAGAAAGTGGTCCCTAAGTACCTCAGATAGTGCTCCCTCAGTACCTCAGAAAGAGCTCCCTCAGTACCTCAGAAAGAGCTTCCCAATACCTCAGAAAGTGCTCCATCAATACCACAGATAGTTCACCCTCAGTACCTCAGAATGTGCTCCCTCAGTACCTCAGAAAGTGCTCCCTTGATACCTCAGAAAGTGTTTCCTCAATACCTCAGAAAGTGCTCCCTCAGTACCTCAGAAAGTGCTCCCTCAATACCTCAGAAAGTGCTTCCTCAATACCTCAGAAAGTGCTCCCTCAGTACCTCAGATAGTCCGCCCTCTATACCTCAGAAAGTGCTCCCTCAATACCTCAGAACTTGCTTCCTCAATACTTCATAAAGTGCTCCCTTAATGCCTCAGAATGTGCTTCCTCTGTACCTCAGAAAGTGCTCCCTCAGTACATCAGATAGTGCTACCTCTATACCTCAGAAAGTGCTCCCTCAATACCTCAGAAAGTGCTTCCTCAATACCTCAGAAAGTGCTCCCTGAATACTTCAGAAAGTGGTCCCTTAGTACCTCAGATAGATCTCCCTCAGTACCTCAGAAAGAGCTCCCTCAGCACCTCAGAAAGAGCTTCCTCAATACCTCAGAAAGTGCTCCATCAATACCACAGATAGTTCACCCTCGGTACCTCAGAATGTGCTCCCTTAATACCTCAGAAAGTGCTTCCTCAATACCTCAGAAAGTGCTCCCTGAGTACCTCAGAAATGCTCCCTCAATACCTCAGAACGTGCTCCCTCAATACCTCAGAATGTGCTTCCTCAATACCTAAGAAAGTGCTTCCTCAATACCTCAGAAAGTGCTCCCTCAGTACCTCAGATAGTCCGCCCTCTATACCTCAGAAAGTGCTCCCTCAATACCTCAGAAAGTGCTTCCTCAATACTTCATAAAGTGCTCCATCAATGCCTCAGAATGTGCTTCCTCTGTACTTCAGAAAGTGCTCCCTCAGTACCTCAGATAGTGCTACATCTATACCTCAGAAAGTGCTCCCTCAATACCTCAGAAAGTGCTTCCTCAATACCTCAGAAAGTGCTTCCTCAATACCTCAGAAAGTGCTTCCTCAATACCTCAGAAAGTGCTCCCTCAGTACCTCAGGTAGTGCTCCCTCAATACCTCAGAACTTGCTCCCTCAGTACCTCAGATAGTTCTCCCTCAGTACCTCAGAAAGTGCTTCCTCAATACCTCATAAAGTGCTTCCTCAATACTTCAGAAAGTGGTCCCTTAGTACCTCAGATAGATCTCCCTCAGTACCCCAGATAGTACTCGCTCAGGACCTCAGATAGTGCTTCCTCAGTACATCCGAAAGTTCTCCCTCAGTACCTCAGATAGTTCTCCATCAGTACCTCAGAAAGTGCTCCCTCAGAACCGAAGATAGTGCTCCCTCAATACCGCAGATAGTGCTACCTCAGTACCTCAGATAGTTTTCCCTCAGAAACTCAGAAAGTGCTCCATCAATACCTCAGATAGTTCTCCCTCAGCACCTCAGATACTTCTCCCTCAGTACCTCAGAAAGTGCTCCCCCAATACCTCAGAAAGTGCTTCCTCAATACCTCAGAAAGTGCACCCTCAGTACCTCAGATAGTGCTCCCAGACTACCTCAGAATGTGCTCCCTCAATACCTCAGAAAGTGCTACCTCAATACATCAGATTGTGTTTCCTCAATACGTCAGAAAGTGCTTCCACAATACCTCAGAAAATGCTCCCTCATTACCTCAGATAGTGCTCCCCCAATACTTCAGAAATTTCTCCATCAATACCTCAGAATGTGCTTCCTGAATACCTCAGAAAGTGCTTCCTCAATACCTCAGAAAGTGCAATCTCAATAACTCAGAAAGTGATCCCTCAGTACCTCAGAATGTGCTCCCTCAATACCTCAGATAGTGCTCCCTCAATACCTCAGATAGTTCCCCATGAATACCTCAGATAGATCTCCCTCAGTACCTCAGAAAGTGATCTCTCAATACCTCAGATAATGCTCCCTCAATATCTCAGTTAGTGCTCGCTCAATACCTCCGACAGTTCTCCCACAATGCCTCAGAAAGTGCTCCCTCAATACCTCAAAGTGCATCCTCAATACCTCAGAAAGTGCTCCCTCAATGCCTCAGAAAGTGTTTCCTCTGTACCTCAGAAAGCGCTCCCTCAGTACCTCAGGTAGTGCTCCCTCTATACCTCAGAAAGTGCTCCCTCAATACCTCAGAAAGTGCTTCCACAATACCTCAGAAAGTGATTCCTCAATACCTCAGAAAGTTCTCCCTCAGTACCTCAGATAGTTCTCCCTCAATACCTCAGAACTTGCTCCCTCAGTACCTCAGATAGTTCTCCCTCAGTACTTCAGAACGTGCTTCCTCAATTCCTCAGAAAGTGCGCCCTCAATACTTCAGAAAGTGGTCCCTCAGTACCTCAGATAGTTCTCCCTCAGTACCTCAGATAGTACTCGCTCAGGACCTCAGATAGTGCTTCCTCAGTACTCCGAAAGTTCTCCCTCAGTACCTCAGATAGTTCTACATCAGTACCTCAGAAAGTGTTCCCTCAGAACCTCAGATAGTGTTCCCTCAGAACCTCAGATAGTGCTCCCTCAATGCCTCAGATAGTGCTCCCTCAATACCGCAGATAGTGCTACCTCAGTACCTCAGATATTTTTCCCTCAGTACCACAGAAAGTGCTTCCTCAATACCTCAGATAGTGCTACCTCAGTACCTCAGATAGTTTTCCCTCAGTACCTCAGAAAGTGCTTCCTCAGTACCTCAGAAAGTGCTCCCTCAATGCCTCAGAAAGTGTTTCCTCTGTACCTCAGAAAGCGCTCCCTCAGTACCTCATATAGTGCTCCCTCTATACCTCAGAAAGTGCTCCCTCTATACCTCAGAAAGTGCTTCCACAATACCTCAGAAAGTGATTCCTCAATACCTCAGAAGGTTCTCCCTCAGTACCTCAGATAGTTCTCCCTCAATACCTCAGAACCTGCTCCCTCAGTACCTCAGATAGTTCTCCCTCAGTACTTCAGAAAGTGCTTCCTCAATTCCTCAGAAAGTGCGCCCTCAATACTTCAGAAAGTGGTCCCTCAGTACCTCAGATACTTCTCCCTCAGTACCTGAGATAGTACTCGCTCAGGACCTCAGATAGTGCTTCATCAGTACTCCGAAAGTTCTCCCTCAGTACCTCAGATAGTTCTACATCAGTACCTCACAAAGTGCTCCCTCAGAACCTCAGATAGTGCTCCCTCAATGCCTCAGATAGTGCTGCCTCAATACCGCAGATAGTGCTACCTCAGTACCTCAGATATTTTTCCCTCAGTACCACAGAAAGTGCTTCCTCAATACCTCAGATAGTGCTACCTCAGTACCTCAGATAGTTTTCCCTCAGTACCTCAGAAAGTGCTCCATCAATACCTCAGATAGTTCTCCCTCAGCACCTCAGATACTTCTCACTCAGTATCTCAGAAAGTGCTCCCCCAATACCTCAGAAAGTGTTTCCTCAATACCTCAGAAAGTGCACCCTCAATACCTCAGATAGTGCTCCCAGAATACCTCAGAAAGTGCTCCCTCAATACTTCAGAAAGTGCTTCCTCAATACATCAGATTGTGTTTCCTCAATACCTCAGAAAGTGCTTCCTCAATACCTCAGATAGTTCTCCCTCAGTACCTCAGAGTGTGCTTTATCAATACCTCAGAAAGTGCTTCCTCAATACCTCAGAAAGTGCTCCCTCAGTACCTCAGATAGTGCTCCCTCAATACCTCAGAAATTGTTCCATCAATACCTCAGAATGTGCTTCCTCAATACCTCAGAAAGTGCTTCCTCAATACCTCAGAAAGTGCAACCTCAATACCTCAGAAAGTGATCGCTCAGTACCTCAGACAGTGCTCCCTCAATACCTCAGATAATGCTCCCACTATGCCTCAGATAGTGCTCCCTCAATACCTCAGATAGTGCTCCCTCAATACCTCAGATAGATCTCCCTCAGTACCTCAGACAGTGCTCCATCAATACCTCAGATAGTTCTCCCTCAGCACCTCAGATACGTCTCACTCAGTATCTCAGAAAGTGCTCCCACAATACCTCAAAGTGTTTCCTCAATACCTCAGAAAGTGCTCCCTCAGTACCTCAGATAGTGCCCCCTCAATACCTCAGAAACTGCTTCAACAATACCTCAGATAGTTCTCCCTCAGTACCTCAGAGTGTGCTTCCTCAATACCTCAGAAAGTGCTTCCTCAATACCTCAGAAAGTGCTCACTCAGTACCTCAGATAGTGCTCCCTCAATACCTCAGAAATTGTTCCATCAATACCTCAGAATGTGCTTCCTCAATACCTCAGAAAGTGCTTCCTCCATACCTCAGAAAGTGCAACCTCAATACCTCAGAAAGTGATCGCTCAGTACCTCGGACAGTGCTCCCTCAATACCTCAGATAATGCTCCCACTATGCCTCAGATAGTGCTCCCTCAATACCTCAGATAGTGCTCCCTCAATACCTCAGATAGATCTCCCTCAGTACCTCAGACAGTGCTCCATCAATACCTCAGATAGTTCTCCCTCAGCACCTCAGATACGTCTCACTCAGTATCTCAGAAAGTGCTCCCACAATACCTCATAAAGTGTTTCCTCAATACCTCAGAAAGTGCTCCCTCAGTACCTCAGATAGTGCTCCCTCAATACCTCAGAAACTGCTCCATCAATACCTCAGAATGTGCTTCCTCAATACCTCAGAAATTGCTTCCTCAATACCTCAGAAAGTGCAACCTCAATACCTCAGAAATTGATCCCTCAGTACCTCAGAAAGTGCTCCATACATACCTCAGAAAGTGCTTCCTCAATACCTCAGAAAGTGCTTCCTCAATAGATCAGAAAGTGCTCCCTCAGTACCTCAGGTAGTGCTCCCTCAATACCTCAGAACTTGCTCCCTCAGTACCTCAGATAGTTCTCCCTCAGTACCTCAGAAAGTGCTTCCTCAATACCTCAGAAAGTGCACCCTCCATACTTCAGAAAGTGGTCCCTTAGTACCTCAGATGGATCTCCCTCAGTACCCCAGATAGTACTCGCTCAGGACCTCAGATAGTGCTTCCTCAGTACATCCGAAAGTTCTCCCTCAGTACCTCAGATAGTTCTCCATCAGTACCTCAGAAAGTGCTCCCTCAGAACCTTAGATAGTGCTCCCTCAATACCGCAGATAGTGCTACCTCAGTACCTCAGATAGTTTTCCCTCAGTACCACAGAAAGTGCTTCCTCAATACCTCAGATAGTGCTACCTCAGTACCTCAGATAGTTTTCCCTCAGAACCTCAGATAGTGCTACCTCAGTACCTCAGATAGTTTTCCCTCAGAACCTCAGAAAGTGTTCCATCAATACCTCAGATAGTTCTCTCTCAGCCCCTCAGATACTTCTCCCTCAGTACCTCAGAAAGTGCTCCCCCAATACCTCAGAAAATGCTCCCTCATTACCTCAGATAGTGCTCCCCAATACCTCAGCAAGTGCTTCATAAATACCTCAGATAGTTCTCCCTCAGTACCTCAGAGTGTGCTTCCTCAATACCTCAGAAAGTGCTTCCTCAATACCTCAGAAAGTGCTCCGTCAGTACCTCAGATAGTGCTCCCTCAATACCTCAGAAATTTCTCCATCAATACCTCTGAATGTGCTTCCTGAATACCTCAGAAAGTGCTTCCTCAATACCTCAGAAAGTGCAAACTCAATACCTCAGAAAGTGATGCCTCAGTACCTCAGATAATGCTCCCTCAATATCTCAGAAAGTGCTCGCTCAATACCTCAGATAGTGCTCCCTCAATATCTCAGATAGTGCTCCCTGAATATCTCAGAAAGTGCTCGCTCAATACCTCAGATAGTGCTCCCTCAATATCTCAGATAGTGCTCCCTGAATACCTCAGATTAATCTCCCTCAGTACCTCAGAAAGTGATCCCTCAATACCTCAGATTATGCTCCCTCAATATCTCAGAAAGTGCTCGCTCAATACCTCTGATAGTTCTCTCACAATGCCTCAGAAAGTGCTCCCTCTATACCTCAGAAAGTGCTTCCTCAATACCTCAGAAAGTGCTCCCTCAATGCCTCAGAAAGTCCTTCCTCTGTACCTCAGAAAGTGCTCCCACAATACCTCAGAAAGTGCTTCCACAATACCTCAGAAAGTGCTTCATCAATACCTCAGAAAGTGCTCCCTCAATACCTCAGATAGTTCTCCCTCAGTACCTCAGATGGTAGTCGCTCAGGACCTCAGATAGTGCTTCCTCAGTTCTCCAAAAGTTCTCCCTCAGTACCTCAGAAAGTGCTCCCTCAATACCTCAGATAGTGCTCCCTCAATGTCTCAGATAGACCTCCCTCAGTACCTCAGAAAGTGCTCCCTCAATACCTCAGATAATGCTCCCTCAATACCTCAGAAAGTGCTCGCTCAATACCTCAGATAATTCTCCCACAAAGCCTCAGGAAGTGCTCCCTCAATACCTCAGAAAATGCTTCCTCAATACATCAGAAAGTGCTCCCTCACTGCCTCAGAAAGTGCTCTCTCAGAACCTCAGATACTGCTCTCTCAATACCTCAGAACTTGCTCCCTCAGTACCTCAGATAGTTCTCCCTCAGTACCTCAGAAAGTGCTTCCTCAATACCTCAGAAAGTGCTCCCTCAATACTTCAGAAAGTGGTCCCTCAGTACCTCAGATAGTTCTCCCTCAGTACCTCAGATAGTACTCGCTCAGTACCTCAGATAGTGGTCCCTCAACACCTCAGAACTTGCTCCCTCAGTACCTCAGATCGTGCTCCCTCAATACCTCAGAAAGTGCTTCCTCAATACATCAGATTGTCTTTCCGCAATACCTCAAAGTGCAACCTCAATACCTCAGAAAGTGCTCCCTCATTACCTCAGATTGTGCTCCCAGAATACCTCATAAGGTGCTCCCTCAATACCACAGAAAGTGCTCCCTCAATACCTCAGAAAATGCTCCCCCAGTACCTCAGAAAGTGCTCGCTCAATACCTCAGATAGTTCTCCCACAATGTCTCAGAAAGTGTTCCCTCAATACCTCAGAAAGTGCTTCCTCAATACCTCAGAATGTGCTCCCTCAATGCCTCAGAAAGTGCTCCCTCAGTACCTCAGATAGTTCTCCCTCAGTACCTCAGAAAGTGCTTCCTCAATACCTCAGAAAGTGCGCCCTCAATACTTCAGAAAGTGCTCCCTCAGTACCTCAGATAGTGCTCTCTCAATACCTCAGAACTTGCTCCCTCAGTACCTCAGAAAATGCTCCCTCAGTACCTCAGTAAGTGCTTCCTCAATACATCAGAAAGTGCTCCCTCAATACTTAAGAAAGTGGTCACTCAGTACCTCAGATAGTTCTCCCTCAGTACCTCAGATAGTACTCGCTCAGTACCTCAGATAATGCTCCCTCAACACCTCAGAACTTGCGCCCTCAGTACCTCAGATAGTGCTCTCTCAATACCTCAGAAAGTCCTTCCTCAATGCATAAGATTGTGGTTCCGCTATACCTCAGAAAGTGCTTCCTCAATACCTCAGCAAGTGCTCCCTCATTACCTCAGATAGTGGTCCCTCAATACCTCAGAAACTGCTCCATCAATACCTCAGAATGTGCTTCCTCAATACCTCAGAAAGTGCTTCCTCAATACCTAAGAAGGTGCAACCTCAATACCTCAGAAAGTGATCCCTCAGTACCTCAGAAAGTGCTCGCTGAATACCTCAGATAGTTCTCCCAAAATGCCTCAGATAGTGCTCCCTCAATACCTCAGATAGTGCTCCCTCAATACCTCAGATATATCTCCCTCCATACCTCTGAAAGTGTTTTCTCAATACCTCAGTTAGTGCTCCCACAGTACATCACATAGTTATCCCTCAGTACCTCAGATAGTGCTTCCTCAGTACGTCAGAAAGTGCTCCCTCAATACCTCAGAAAGTGCCCCCTCAGTACCTCAGATAGTTCTCCCTCAGTACCTCAGAAAGTGCCCCCTCAGTAACTCAGAAAGTGCTCCCTCAATACTTCAGAAAGTGCTCCCTCAGTACCTCAGATAGTTCACCCTCAGTACCTCAGATTGTACTCGCTCAAAACCTCAGATAGTGCTTTCTCAATACCTCCGAATGTTCTCCCTCAGTACTCAGATAGTTCTCCATCAGTACCTCAGAAAGTGCTAACTCAGTACCTCAGATAGTGCTCCCTCAATGCCTCAGATAGTTCTCCCTCAGTACCTCAAAATGTGCTTCCTCAATACCTCAGAAAGTGCTTCCTCAATACCTCAGAAAGTGCTCCCTCAGTACCTCAGATAGTGCTCCCTCAATACCTCAGAAATTGCTCCATCAATACCTCAGAATGTGCTTCCTCAATACCTCAGAAATTGCTTCCTCAATACCTCAGAAAGTGCAACCTCAATACCTCAGAAAGTGATCCCTCAGTACCTCAGAAAGTGCTCCATCAATACCTCAGAAAGTGCTTCCTCAATACCTCAGAAAATGCTTCCTCAATAGATCAGAAAGTGCTCCCTCAGTACCTCAGGTAGTGCTCCCTCAATACCTCAGAACTTGCTCCCTCAGTACCTCAGATAGTTCTCCCTCAGTACCTCAGAAAGTGCTTCCTCAATACCTCAGAAAGTGCTCCCTCCATACTTCAGAAAGTGGTCCCTTAGTACCTCAGATGGATCTCCCTCAGTACCCCAGATAGTACTCGCTCAGGACCTCAGATAGTGCTTCCTCAGTACATCCGAAAGTTCTCCCTCAGTACCTCAGATAGTTCTCCATCAGTACCTCAGAAAGTGCTCCCTCAGAACCTTAGATAGTGCTCCCTCAATACCGCAGATAGTGCTACCTCAGTACCTCAGATAGTTTTCCCTCAGTACCACAGAAAGTGCTTCCTCAATACCTCAGATAGTGCACCCTCAGTACCTCAGATAGTTTTCCCTCAGAACCTCAGATAGTGCTACCTCAGTACCTCAGATAGTTTTCCCTCAGAAACTCAGAAAGTACTCCATCAATACCTCAGATAGTTCTCCCTCAGCACCTCAGATACTTCTCCCTCAGTACCTCAGAAAGTGCTCCCCAATACCTCAGAAAGTGCTTCCTCAATACCTCAGAAAGTGCACCCTCAGTACCTCAGATCGTGCTCCCAGAATACTTCAGAAAGTGCTCCCTCAATACCTCAGAAAGTGCTTCATCAATACATCAGATTGTGTTTCCTCAATATGTCAGAAAGTGCTTCCACAATACCTCAGAAAATGCTCCCTCATTACCTCAGATAGTGCTCCCCCAATACCTCAGCAACTGCTTCATAAATACCTCAGATAGTTCTCCCTTAGTACCTCAGAGTGTGCTTCCTCAATACCTCAGAAAGTGCTTCCTCAATACCTCAGAAAGTGCTCCATCAGTACCTCAGATAATGCTCCCTTAATACCTCAGAAATTTCTCCATCAATACCTCTGAATGTGCTTCCTGATTACCTCAGAAAGTGCTTCCTCAACACCTCAGAGAGTGCAAACTCAATACCTCAGAAAGTGATGCCTCAGTACCTCAGATAGTGCACCCTGAATACCTCAGATAGATCTCCCTCAGTACCTCAGAAAGTGATCCCTCAATTCCTCAGATAATGCTCCCTCAATATCTCAGAAAGTGCTCCCTCAATACCTCAGATAAGTGCTCCCTCAATATCTCAGATAGTGCTCCCTGAATACCTCAGATAGATCTCCCTCAGTACCTCAGAAAGTGATCCCTCAATACCTCAGATTATGCTCCCTCAATATCTCAGAAAGTGCTCGCTCAATTCCTCTGATAGTTCTCTCACAATGCCTCAGAAAGTGCTACCTCAATATCTCAGAAAGTGCTTCCTCAATACCTCAGAAAGTGCTCCCTCAATGCCTCAGAAAGTCCTTCCTCTGTACCTCAGAAAGCGCTCCCTCATTACCTCAGAAAGTGCTCCCACAATACCTCAGAAAGTGTTTCCACAATACCTCAGAAAGTGCTTCCACAATACCTCAGAAAGTGCTCCCTCAATACCTCAGATAGTTCTCCCTCAGTACCTCAGATGGTAGTCGCTCAGGACCTCATATAGTGCTTCCTCAGTACTCCAAAAGTTCTCCCTCAGTACCTCAGAAAGTGCTCCCTCAATACCTCAGATAGTGCTCCCTCAATGTCTCAGATAGATCTCCCTCAGTACCTCAGAAAGTGCTCCCTCAATACCTCAGGTAATGCTCCCTCAATACCTCAGAAAGTGCTCGCTCAATACCTCAGATAGTTCTCCCACAAAGCCTCAGGAAGTGCTCCCTCAATACTTCAGAAAATGCTTCCTCAATACATCAGAAAGTGCTCCCTCAATGCCTCAGAAAGTGCTCTCTCAGAACCTCAGATAGTGCTCTCTCAATACCTCAGAACTTGCTCCCTCAGTACCTCAGATAGTTCTCCCTCAGTACCTCAGAAAGTGCTTCCTCAATACCTCAAAGTGCTCCCTCAATACTTCAGAAAGTGGTCCCTCAGTATCTCAGATAGTTCTCCCTCAGTACCTCAGATAGTACTCGCTCAGTACTTCAGATAGTGCTCCCTCAACACCTCAGAACTTGATCCCTCAGTACCTCAGATAGTGCTCCCTCAATACATCAGATTGTGTTTCCGCAATCCCTCAGAAAGTGCTACCTCAATACCTCAGAAAGTGCTCCCTCATTACCTCAGATTGTGCTCCCTCAATACCTCAGAAACTGCTCCATCAATACCTCAGAATGTTCTTCCTCAATACCTCAGAAAGTGCTTCCTCAATACCGCAGAAAGTGAAACCTCAATACCTCAGATAGTGATCCCTCAATACCTCAGAAAGTGCTCCCTCAATGCCTCAGATAATGCTCCCTCAATCCCTCAGAAAGTGCTCGCTCAATACCTCAGATAGTTCTCCCACAATGCCTCAGATAGTGCTCCCTCAATACCTCAGATAGTGCTCCCTCAATACCTCAGATATATCTCCCTCCATACCTCTGAAAGTGTTTTCTCAATACCTCAGTTAGTGCTCCCACAGTACATCAGATAGTTATCCCTCAGTACCTCAGATAGTGCTTCCTCAGTACGTCAGAAAGTGCTCCCTCAATACCTCAGAAAGTGCCCCCTCAGAACCTCAGATAGTTCTCCCTCAGTACCTCAGAAAGTGCCCCCTCAGTAACTTAGAAAGTGCTCCCTCAATACTTCAGAAAGTGCTCCCTCAGTACCTCAGATAGTTCACCCTCAGTACCTCAGATTGTACTCGCTCAAAACCTCAGATAGTGCTTTCTCAATACCTCCGAATGTTCTCCCTCAGTACTCAGATAGTTCTCCATCAGTACCTCAGAAAGTGCTAACTCAGTACCTCAGATAGTGCTCCCTCAATGCCTCAGATAGTTCTCCCTCAGTACCTCAAAATGTGCTTCCTCAATACCTCAGAAAGTGCTTCCTCAATACCTCAGAAAGTGCTCCCTCAGTACCTCAGATAGTGCTCCCTCAATACCTCAGAAATTGCTCCATCAATACCTCAGAATGTGCTTCCTCAATACCTCAGAAATTGCTTCCTCAATACCTCAGAAAGTGCAACCTCAATACCTCAGAAAGTGATCCCTCAGTACCTCAGAAAGTGCTCCATCAATACCTCAGAAAGTGCTTCCTCAATACCTCAGAAAATGCTTCCTCAATAGATCAGAAAGTGCTCCCTCAGTACCTCAGGTAGTGCTCCCTCAATACCTCAGAACTTGCTCCCTCAGTACCTCAGATAGTTCTCCCTCAGTACCTCAGAAAGTGCTTCCTCAATACCTCAGAAAGTGCTCCCTCCATACTTCAGAAAGTGGTCCCTTAGTACCTCAGATGGATCTCCCTCAGTACCCCAGATAGTACTCGCTCAGGACCTCAGATAGTGCTTCCTCAGTACATCCGAAAGTTCTCCCTCAGTACCTCAGATAGTTCTCCATCAGTACCTCAGAAAGTGCTCCCTCAGAACCTTAGATAGTGCTCCCTCAATACCGCAGATAGTGCTACCTCAGTACCTCAGATAGTTTTCCCTCAGTACCACAGAATGTGCTTCCTCAATACCTCAGATAGTGCTACCTCAGTACCTCAGATAGTTTTCCCTCAGAAACTCAGAAAGTACTCCATCAATACCTCAGATAGTTCTCCCTCAGCACCTCAGATACTTCTCCCTCAGTACCTCAGAAAGTGCTCCCCAATACCTCAGAAAGTGCTTCCTCAATACCTCAGAAAGTGCACCCTCAGTACCTCAGATCGTGCTCCCAGAATACTTCAGAAAGTGCTCCCTCAATACCTCAGAAAGTGCTTCATCAATACATCAGATTGTGTTTCCTCAATATGTCAGAAAGTGCTTCCACAATACCTCAGAAAATGCTCCCTCATTACCTCAGATAGTGCTCCCCCAATACCTCAGCAACTGCTTCATAAATACCTCAGATAGTTCTCCCTTAGTACCTCAGAGTGTGCTTCCTCAATACCTCAGAAAGTGCTTCCTCAATACCTCAGAAAGTGCTCCATCAGTACCTCAGATAATGCTCCCTTAATACCTCAGAAATTTCTCCATCAATACCTCTGAATGTGCTTCCTGATTACCTCAGAAAGTGCTTCCTCAACACCTCAGAGAGTGCAAACTCAATACCTCAGAAAGTGATGCCTCAGTACCTCAGATAGTGCACCCTGAATACCTCAGATAGATCTCCCTCAGTACCTCAGAAAGTGATCCCTCAATTCCTCAGATAATGCTCCCTCAATATCTCAGAAAGTGCTCCCTCAATACCTCAGATAGTGCTCCCTCAATATCTCAGATAGTGCTCCCTGAATACCTCAGATAGATCTCCCTCAGTACCTCAGAAAGTGATCCCTCAATACCTCAGATTATGCTCCCTCAATATCTCAGAAAGTGCTCGCTCAATTCCTCTGATAGTTCTCTCACAATGCCTCAGAAAGTGCTACCTCAATATCTCAGAAAGTGCTTCCTCAATACCTCAGAAAGTGCTCCCTCAATGCCTCAGAAAGTCCTTCCTCTGTACCTCAGAAAGCGCTCCCTCATTACCTCAGAAAGTGCTCCCACAATACCTCAGAAAGTGTTTCCACAATACCTCAGAAAGTGCTTCCACAATACCTCAGAAAGTGCTCCCTCAATACCTCAGATAGTTCTCCCTCAGTACCTCAGATGGTAGTCGCTCAGGACCTCATATAGTGCTTCCTCAGTACTCCAAAAGTTCTCCCTCAGTACCTCAGAAAGTGCTCCCTCAATACCTCAGATAGTGCTCCCTCAATGTCTCAGATAGATCTCCCTCAGTACCTCAGAAAGTGCTCCCTCAATACCTCAGATAATGCTCCCTCAATACCTCAGAAAGTGCTCGCTCAATACCTCAGATAGTTCTCCCACAAAGCCTCAGGAAGTGCTCCCTCAATACTTCAGAAAATGCTTCCTCAATACATCAGAAAGTGCTCCCTCAATGCCTCAGAAAGTGCTCTCTCAGAACCTCAGATAGTGCTCTCTCAATACCTCAGAACTTGCTCCCTCAGTACCTCAGATAGTTCTCCCTCAGTACCTCAGAAAGTGCTTCCTCAATACCTCAAAGTGCTCCCTCAATACTTCAGAAAGTGGTCCCTCAGTATCTCAGATAGTCCTCCCTCAGTACCTCAGATAGTACTCGCTCAGTACTTCAGATAGTGCTCCCTCAACACCTCAGAACTTGATCCCTCAGTACCTCAGATAGTGCTCCCTCAATACATCAGATTGTGTTTCCGCAATCCCTCAGAAAGTGCTACCTCAATACCTCAGAAAGTGCTCCCTCATTACCTCAGATTGTGCTCCCTCAATACCTCAGAAACTGCTCCATCAATACCTCAGAATGTTCTTCCTCAATACCTCAGAAAGTGCTTCCTCAATACCGCAGAAAGTGAAACCTCAATACCTCAGATAGTGATCCCTCAATACCTCAGAAAGTGCTCCCTCAATGCCTCAGATAATGCTCCCTCAATCCCTCAGAAAGTGCTCGCTCAATACCTCAGATAGTTCTCCCACAATGCCTCAGATAGTGCTCCCTCAATACCTCAGATAGTGCTCCCTCAATACCTCAGATAGATCTCCCTCCATACCTCTGCAAGTGTTTCTCAATACCTCAGATAGTGCTCGCACAGTACCTCGGATAGTTATCCCTCAGTACCTCAGAAAGTGCTCCCTCAGTACCTCAGAAAGTGCTCCCTCAATACTTCAGAAAGTGCTCAATCAATACCTCAGATAGTTCTCCCTCAGTACCTCCGAATGTTCTCCCTCAGTACTCAGATAGTTCTCCATCAGTACCTCAGAGAGTGCACCCTCAGCACCTCAGATAGTGCTTTCTCAATACCTCAGAAAGTTCTCCCTCAGTACCTCAGACAGTGCTCCCTCAGTACCTCAGATAGTGCTCCCTCAATACATCAGAAATTGCTCCATCAATACCTCAGAATGTGCTTCCTCAATACCTCAGAAAGTGCTTCCTCAATACGTCAGAAAGTGCAACCTCAATACCTCAGAAAGTGATCCCTCAGTATCTCAGAAAGTGCTCCCTCAATACCGCAGATAATGCTCCCTCAATACCTCAGAAAGTGCTCGCTCAATACCTCAGATAGTTCTCCCACAATGCCTCAGATAGTGCACCCTCAACACCTCAGAACTTGCTTCCACAATACCTCAGATAGATCTCCCTCCATACCTCTGAAAGTGTTTTCTCAATACCTCAGATAGTGCTCCCACAGTACCTCAGATAGTTATCCCTCAGTACCTCAGATAGTGCTTCCTCAGTACGTCAGAAAGGGCTCCCTCAATACCTCAGAAAGTGCTCCCTCAGTACCTCAGATAGTTCTCCCTCAGGACCTCAGAAAGTTCTCCCTCAGTACCTCAGATAGTGCTTCCTCAGTACCTCAGAAAGTGCTCCCTCAATACTTCAGAAAGTCCTCCCTCAGTACCTCAGATAGTTCTCCCTCAGTACCTCAGATTGTATTCGCTCAGAACCTCAGATAGTGCTTTCTCAATACCTCCGAATGTTCTCCCTCAGTACTCAGATAGTTCTCCATCAGTACCTCAGAAAGTGCTCCCTCAGTACCACAGATAGTGCTCCCTCAATGCCTCAGATAGTGCAACCTCAATACCTCAGAAAGTGCTCCCTCAGTGTCACAGAAAGTGCTTCCTCAATACGTCAGAAAGTGTTCCATCAATACCTCAGATAGTTCTCCCTCAGTACCTCAGATACTTCTCCCTCAGTACCTCACAAAGTGCTCCCTCAATACCTCAGAGAGTGCTTCGTCAATGCCTCAGAAAGTCCACCCTCAGTACCTCAGATACTGCTCCCACAATACCTAATAAAGTGCTTCCTCAGTACATCATATTGTGTTCCCTCAATACCTCAGAAAGTGCTTCCTCAATACCTCAGAGAGTGCTCCCTCATTACCTCAGATAGTGCTACCTCACTACCTCAGAATGTGCTCCATCAATACCTCAGATAGTTCTCCCTCAGTACCTCAGAGTGTGCTTCCACAATACCTCAGAACTTGCTCCCTCAGTACCTCTGATTGTGCTCCCTCAATACCTCAGAAAGTGCTCCCTCAGTACCTCAGAAAGTGCTTCCTCAATGCCTCAGAAAGTACTCCCTCAGTACCTCAGATGATGCTACCTTAATACCTCAGAAATTGCTCCATCAATACCTCAGAAAGTGCTTCCTCAATACCTCAGAAAGTGCTTCCTCAATACCTCAGAAAGTGCTTCCTCAATACCTCATAAAGTGCTTTCTCAATACCTCAGAAAGTGATCCCTCAGTACCTCAGAAATTGCTCCCTCAATACCTCAGATAATGCTCCCTCAATACCTCAGACAGTGCTCGCTCAATACCTCAGATAGCTCTCCCACAATGCCTCAGATAGTGCTCCCTCAATACCTCAGATAGTGCTCCCTCAATACCTCAGTTAGTTCTCCCTCAATACCTCTGAAAGTGCTTTCTCAATACCTCAGATAGTGCACCCACAGTACCTCATATCGCACTCCCTCAGTACCTCAGATCGTGCTTCCTCAGTACGTCAGAAAGGGCTCCCTCAATACTTTAGAAAGTGGTCCCTCAGTACCTCAGATAGTTCTCCCTCAATACCACTGAAAGTGCTCCCTCAGTGACACAGATAGTGGTCAATGCCTCAGATAGTGCTCCCACAATACCTCAGAAAGTGCTCCCTCAGTACCTCATATTGTTCTCCCTCTGTACCTCAGATAATTCCCCGTCAGTACCACAGAATGTGCTCCCTCAATACATCAGAATATGCTCCATCAGTACCTCAGATCGTTCTCCTTCAATACCTTAGAGAGTGCTTCCTCAATACCTCAGAAATTGCTTCCTCAATACCTCAGAAAGTGCTCCCTCAATACCTCAGAAAGTGCTCCCTCAGTACCTCAGATAGTTCTCCCTCAGTACCTCAGAAAGTGCTCCCTCAGTACCTCAGAAAGTGCTCCCTCAATACTTCAGAAAGTGCTCCCTCAGTACCTCAGATAGTTCTCCCTCAGTACCTCAGATTGTACTCGCTCAGAACCTCAGATAATGCTTTCTCAATACCTCCGAATGTTCTCCCTCAGTACTCAGATAGTTCTCCATCAGTACCTCAGAAAGTGCTCCCTCAGTACCACAGATAGTGCTCCCTCAATGCCTCAGATAGTGCAACCTCAATACCTCAGAAAGTGCTCCCTCAGTGTCACAGAAAGTGCTTCCTCAATACGTCAGAAAGTGTACCATCAATACCTCAGATAGTTCTCCCTCAGTTCCTCAGATACCTCTCCCTCAGTACCTCACAAAGTGCTCCCTCAATACCTCAGAGAGTGCTTCCTCAATACCTCAGAAAGTCCACCCTCAGTACCTCAGATACTGCTCCCACAATACCTCAGAAAGTGCTCCCTCAATA
Source organism: Chiloscyllium plagiosum (assembly GCF_037043375.1). Classification (NCBI taxonomy): domain Eukaryota; kingdom Metazoa; phylum Chordata; class Chondrichthyes; order Orectolobiformes; family Hemiscylliidae; genus Chiloscyllium; species Chiloscyllium plagiosum. The sequence continues at coordinate 69,285,548 of NW_028270178.1, read as the reverse complement.
CCTCATAAAGTGCTTCCTCAGTACATCATATTGTGTTCCCTCAATACCTCAGAAAGTGCTTCCTCAATACCTTAGAGAGTGCTCCCTCAATACCTCAGATAGTGCTACCTCACTACCTCAGAATGTGCTCCATCAATACCTCAGATATTTCTCCCTCAGTACCTCAGAGTGTGCTTCCACAATACCTCAGAACTTGCTCCCTCAGTACCTCTGATTGTGCTCCCTCAATACCTCAGAAGGTCCTCCCTCAGTACCTCAGAAAGTGCTTTCTCAATGCCTCAGAAAGTACTCCCTCAGTACCTCAGAAAGTGATCCCTCAGTACCTCAGAAATTGCTCCCTCAATACCTCAGATAATGCTCCCTCAGTTCCTCAGATACTTCTCCCTCAGTACCTCACAAAGTGCTCCCTCAATACCTCTGATTGTGCTCCCTCAATACCTCAGAAAGTGCTCCCTCAGTACCTCAGATAGTTCTCCCTCAGTACCTCAGAAAGTGCTCCCTCAGTACCTCAGAAAGTGCTCCCTCAATACTTCAGAAAGTGCTCCCTCAGTACCTCAGATAGTTCTCCCTCAGTACCTCAGATTGTACTCGCTCAGAACCTCAGATAATGCTTTCTCAATACCTCCGAATGTTCTCCCTCAGTACTCAGATAGTTCTCCATCAGTACCTCAGAAAGTGCTCCCTCAGTACCACAGATAGTGCTCCCTCAATGCCTCAGATAGTGCAACCTCAATACCTCAGAAAGTGCTCCCTCAGTGTCACAGAAAGTGCTTCCTCAATACGTCAGAAAGTGTACCATCAATACCTCAGATAGTTCTCCCTCAGTTCCTCAGATACCTCTCCCTCAGTACCTCACAAAGTGCTCCCTCAATACCTCAGAGAGTGCTTCCTCAATACCTCAGAAAGTCCACCCTCAGTACCTCAGATACTGCTCCCACAATACCTCAGAAAGTGCTCCCTCAATACCTCATAAAGTGCTTCCTCAGTACATCATATTGTGTTCCCTCAATACCTCAGAAAGTGCTTCCTCAATACCTTAGAGAGTGCTCCCTCAATACCTCAGATAGTGCTACCTCACTACCTCAGAATGTGCTCCATCAATACCTCAGATAGTTCTCCCTCAGTACCTCAGAGTGTGCTTCCACAATACCTCAGAACTTGCTCCCTCAGTACCTCTGATTGTGCTCCCTCAATACCTCAGAAAGTGCTCCCTCAGTACCTCAGAAAGTGCTTTCTCAATGCCTCAGAAAGTACTCCCGCAGTACCTCAGAAAGTGATCCCTCAGTACCTCAGAAATTGCTCCCTCAATACCTCAGATAATGCTCCCTCAATACCTCAGAAATTGCTCCATCAATACCTCAGAAAGTGCTTCCTCAATACCTCAGAAAGTGCTTCCTCAATACCTCAGAAAGCGCTTTCTCAATACCTCAGAAAGTGATCCCTCAGTACCTCAGAAATTGCTCCCTCAATACCTCAGATAATGCTCCCTCAATACCTCAGAAAGTGCTCGCTCAATACCTCAGATAGCTCGCCCACAATGCCTCAGATAGTGCTCCCTCAATACCTCAGATAGTGCTCCCTCAATACCTCAGATAGTTCTCCCTCAATACCTCTGAAAGTGCTTTCTCAATACCTCAGATCGTGCTCCCACAGTACCTCATATCGTACTCCCTCAGTACCTCAGATCGTGCTTCCTCAGTACATCAGAAAGTGCTCCCTCAATACCTTAGAAAGTGGTCTCTCAGTACCTCAGATAGTTCTCCCTCAATACCACTGAAAGTGCTCCCTCAGTGACTCAGATAGTGGTCAATGCCTCAGATAGTGCTCCCACAATACCTCAGAATGTGCTCCCTCAGTACCTCAGATTGATCTCCCTCTGTACCTCAGATAATTCTCCCTCAGTACCACAGAAAGTGCTCCCTCTATACATCAGAATATGCTCCATCAATACCTCAGATCGTTCTCCTTCAATACCTTAGAGAGTGCTTCCTCAATACCTCAGAAATTGCTTCCTCAATACCTCAGAAAGTGCTCCCTCAATACTTCAGAAAGTCCTCCCTCAGTTCCTCAGATAGTTTTCCCTCAGTACCTCAGAAAGTGCTCCCTCAATACCTCAGAAAGTGCTTCCTCAATACATCAGATTGTGTTTCCTCAATACCTCAGAAAGTGCTTCCTCAATACCTCAGAAAATGCTCCCTCATTACCTCAGATAGTGCTCCCTCAATACCTTAGAAACTGCTTCATCAATACCTCAGACAGTTCTCCCTCAGTACCTCAGAATGTGCTTCCTCAATACCTCAGAAAGTGCTTCCTCAATACCTCAGAAAGTGCAACCTCAATACCTCAGAAAGTGATCCCTCAGTACCTCAGAAAGTGCTCCCTCAATACCTCAGATAATGCTACCTCAATACCTCAGAAAGTGCTCGCTCAATACCTCAGATAGTTCTCCCACAATGCCTCAGATAGTGCTCCCTCAATACCTCAGATAGTGCTCCCACAATACCTCAGATAGATCTCCCTCGATACCTCTGAAACTGTTTTCTCAATACCTCAGATAGTGCTCCCACAGTACCTCAGAAATTGCTCCATCAATACCTCAGAAAGTGCTTCCTCAATACCTCAGAAAGTGCTTCCTCAATACCTCAGAAAGTGCTATCTCAATACCTCAGAAAGTGATCCCTCAGTACCTCAGAAATTGCTCCCTCAATACCTCAGATAGTGCTCCCTCAATACCGCAGATAGTGCAACCTCAGTACCTCAGATGGTTTTCCATCAGTACCACAGAAAGTGCTCCCACAGTACCTCATATAGTACTCCCTCAGTACCTCAGATAGTGCTTCCTCAGTACGTCAGAAAGTTCTCCCTCAGTACCTCAGATAGTTCTCCGTCAGTACCTTAGAAAGTGCTCCCTCAGTACCTCAGAAAGTGCTCCCTCAATACTTCAGAAAGTGCTCCCTCAGTACCTCAGATAGTTCTCCCTCAGTACCTCAGATAGTACTCGCTCAATGCCTCAGATAGTGCCTTCTCAATACCTCTGAATGTTCTCCCTCAGTACTCAGATAGTTCTCCATCAGTACCTCAGAAAGTGCTCCCTCAGTACCTCAGATAGTGCTCCCTCAATGCCTCAGATAGTGCTCCCTCAATACCTCAGAAAGTGCTCCGTCAATCCCTCAGAAAGTGCTCCCTCTGTGCCTCAGATCGTGCTCTCTCAACACCTCAGATAGTTCTCCCACAGTACCTCAGATACTTCTCCCTCAGTACCTCACAAAGTGCTCCCTCAATACCTCAGAGAGTGCTTCCTCAATACCTCAGAAAGTCCACCCTCAGTACCTCAGATACTGCTCCCACAATACCTCAGGAAGTGCTCCCTCAATACCTCATAAAGTGCTTCCTCAGTACATCAGATTGTGTTCCCTCAGCACCTCAGAGTGTGCTTCCTCAATACCTCAGAACCTGCTCCCTCATTACCTCAGATAGTGCTACCTCACTACCTCAGAATGTGCTCCATCAATACCTCAGATAGTTCTCCCTCAGTACCTCAGAGTGTGCTTCCTCAATACCTCAGAACTTGCTCCCTCAGTACCTCAGATAGTGCTCCCTCAATACGTCAGAAAGTGCTCCCTCAGTACCACAGAAAGTACTTCCTCAATACCTCAGAAAGTACTCCCTCATTACCTCAGATAGTGCTCCCTCAATACCTCAGAAATTGCTCCATCAATACCTCAGAATGTGCTTCCTCAATACCTCAGAAAGTACTTCCTCAATACCTCAGAAAGTGCTATCTCAATACCTCAGAAAGTGATCCCTCAGTACCTCAGAAATTGCATCCTCAATACCTCAATACCGCAGATAGCGCTACCTCAGTACCTCAGATAGTACTCCCTCAGTACCTCAGATAGTGCTTCCTCAGTACGTCAGAAAGTGCTCCCTCAATACCTCAGAAAGTGGTCCCTCAGTACCTCAGATAGTTCTCCCTCAATACCTCTGAAAGTGCTCCCTCAGTGACTCAGATAGTGCTCAATGCCTCAGATAATGCTCCCTCAATACCTCAGAAAGTGCTCCCTCAGTACCTCAGATTGTTCTCCCTCTGTACCTCAGATAAGTCTCCCTCAGTACTCCAGAAAGAGCTCCCTCAATAAATCAGAATATGCTCCAATCAATACCAAAGATCGTTCTCCTTCAATACCTCAGAGTGCTTCCTCAATACCTCAGAAAGTGCTTCCTCAATACCTCAGAAAGTGCTCCCTCAATAGTTCAGTAAGTTCTCCCTCAGCACCTCAGATACTTCTCCCTCAGTACCTCAGAAAGTGCTTTGTCAATACATCAGATTGTGTTTCCTCAATACCTCAGAAACTGCTTCATCAATACCTCAGATAGTTCACCCTCAGTACCTCAGAGTGTGCTTCCTCAATACATCAGAAAGTGCTTCCTCAATACTTCAGAAAGTGCTCCCTCAGTACCTCAGATAGTGGTCCCTCAATACCTCAGAAATTGCTCCATTAATACCACAGAATGTGCTTCCTCAATACCTCAGAAAGCGCTTCCTCAATACCTCAGAAAGTGCAACCTCAATACCTCAGAAATTGCTCCCTCAATACCTCAGAAAGTGCTCCCTCAATACCTCAGAAAGTGGCCCCTCAGTACCTCAGATAGTTCTCCCTCAATACCTCTGAAAGTGCTCCCTCATTGACTCAGATATTGCTCAATGCCTCAGATAGTGCTCCCTCAGTACCTCAGATACTGCTCCCACAATACCTCAGAAAGTGCTCCCTCAAAAGCTCATAAAGTGCTTCCTCAGTACATCAGATTTTGTTTTCTCAATACCTCAGAAAGTGCTTCCTCAATACCTCAGAGAGTGCTCCCTCATTACCTCAGAAAGTGTTCCATCAATACCTCTGATAGTTCTCCCTCAGTACCTCAGAGTGTGCTTTCTCAATACCTCAGAACTTGCTCCCTCGGCACCTCAGATAGTGCACCCTCAATATCTCAGAAAGTGCTCCCTCAGTACCTCAGAAAGTGCATCCTCAATACCTCAGGAAGTACTCCCTCAATACCTCAGATAGTGCTCCCTCAATACCTCAGAAAGTCCTCCATCAATACCTCAGAAAGTGCTCCATCAATACCTCAGAAAGTGCTTCCTCAATACCTCAGAAACTGCTTCCTCAATACCTCAGAAAGTGCGTCCTCAATACCTCAGAAAGTGCTACCTCAATACCTCAAAAAGTGATCCCTCAATACCTCAGATAATGCTCCCTCAATACCTCAGAAAGTGCTCGCTCAATACCTCAGATAGTTCTCCCACAATGCCTCAGATAGTGCTCCCTCAATACCTCAGATAGTGCTCCCTCAATACCTCAGATAGTGCTCCCTCAATACCTCAGATAGTTCTCCCTCAATACCTCTGAAAGTGCTTTCTCAATACCTCAGATAGTGCTCCCACAGTACCTCATATAGTACTCCCTCAGTACCTGAGATAGTGCTTCCTCAGTACGTCAGAAAGTCCTCCATCAATACCTCCGAAAGTCATCCATCAATACCTCTGAAAGTGATCCCTCAGTACCTCAGATAGTTCTCCCTCAACACCTCAGAATGTGCTCCATCAATACCTCAGAAAGTTATCCCTCAGTACCTCAGATAGTTCTCCCTCAGTACCTCAGATAGTGCTTCCTCAGTACTTCAGAAAGTCCTCCATCAATACCTCAGATAGTGCTCTATCAATACCTCTGAAAATGCTCCCTAAAAACCCCAGATAGTTCTCCCTCAATAACTCAGATAGTGCTCCCTCAATACCTCAGATATTTCTCCCTCAATGCCTCAGATAGTGCTCCCTCAATTCCTCAGATAGTGCTCCATCAATACCTCAGATAGTTCTTCCTCAATACCTCTGAAAGTGCTCCCGCAGTACCTCAAAAAGTGCTCCCTCAATACCTCAGATAGTTCTCCCTCAGTACCTCAGATAGTTCTCCCTCAGTACCTCAGAAAGTGCTCACTCAGTACCTCAGAAAGTGCTCCCTCAGTACCTCAGATAGTGCTCCCTCAGTACCTCAGAAAATGCCCACTCAGTACCTCAGAAATTGCTCCCTCAGTACATCAGATAGTGCTCCCACAATGCCACAGATAGTGCTCCCTCAATGCCTCAGATAGTTCTTCCTCAATACCTCTGAAAGTGCTCCCGCAGTACCTCAAAAAGTCCTCCCTCAGTACCTCAGATAGTTCTCCCTCAGTACCTCAGATAGTTCTCCCTCAGTACCTCAGAAAATGCTCACTCAGTACCTCAGAAAGTGCTCCCTCAGTACCTCAGATAGTGCTCCCTCAGTACCTCAGAAAATGCCCACTCAGTACCTCAGAAATTGCTCCCTCAGTACATCAGATAGTGCTCCCACAATGCCACAGATAGTGCTCCCTCAATGACTCAGATAGTGCTCCCTCAATACCGCAGATAGTGCTACCTCAGTACCTCAGATAGTTTTCCATCAGTACCACAGAAAGTGCTTCCTCAATACCTCAGAATGTGCTCCATCGATACCTCAGTTAGTTCTCCCTCAGTACCTCACAAAGTGCTCCCTCAGTACCTCAGATAGTGCTCCCACAATACCTCAGAAAGTGCTCCCTCAATACCTCATAAAGTGCTTCCTCAGTACATCAGATTTTGTTTTCTCAATACCTCAGAGTGTGCGCCCTCATTACCTCAGATAGTTCTCCCTCAGTACCTCAGAGTGTGCTTCCTCAATACCTCAGAACTTGCTCCCTCAGTACCTCAGATAGTGCTCTCTCAATACCTCAGAAAGTGCTCCCTCAGTACCTCAGAAAGTACTTCCTCAATACCTCAGAAAGTACTCCCTCAATACCGCAGATACTGCTTCCTCAATACCTCAGAAATTGCTCCATCAATACCTCAGAAAGTGCTTCCTCAATACCTCAGAAAGTGCTACCTCAATACCTCAGAAAGTGATCCCTCAGTACCTCAGAAAATGCTCACTCAGTACCTCAGAAATTGCTCCCTCAGTACCTCAGATAGTGCTCCCAAAATGCCTCAGGTAGTGCTCCCTCAATGCCTCAGATAGTGCTCCCTCAATGCCTCAGATAGTGCTCCCTCAATACCGCAGATAGTGCTACCTCAGTACCGCAGATAGTTTTCCATCAGTACCACAGAAAGTGCTTCCTCAATACCTCAGAAAATGCTCCATCAATACCTCCGTTAGTTCTCCCTCAGTACCTCACAAACTGCTCCCTCAATACCTCAGTGAGTGCTTCCTCAATACCTCAGAAAGTCCACCCTCAGTACCTCAGATAGTGCTCCCACAATACCTCAGAAAGTGCTCCCTCAATACCACATAAAGTGCTTCCTCAGTACATCAGATTTTGTTTTCTCAATACCTCAGAGAGTGCTCCCTCATTACCTCTGATAGTGCTACCTCACTACCTCAGAAAGTGCTCCCTCAATACCTCAGATAGTTCTCCCTCAGTACCTCAGATAGTTCTCCCTCAGTACCTCAGAAAGTGCTCACTCAGTACCTCAGAAAGTGCTCCCTCAGTACCTCAGATAGTGCTCCCTCAGTACCTCAGAAAATGCCCACTCAGTACCTCAGAAATTGCTCCCTCAGTACATCAGATAGTGCTCCCACAATGCCACAGATAGTGCTCCCTCAATGCCTCAGATAGTTCTTCCTCAATACCTCTGAAAGTGCTCCCGCAGTACCTCAAAAAGTCCTCCCTCAGTACCTCAGATAGTTCTCCCTCAGTACCTCAGATAGTTCTCCCTCAGTACCTCAGATAGTTCTCCCTCAGTACCTCAGAAAGTGCTCACTCAGTACCTCAGAAAGTGCTCCCTCAGTACCTCAGATAGTGCTCCCTCAGTACCTCAGAAAATGCCCACTCAGTACCTCAGAAATTGCTCCCTCAGTACGTCAGATAGTGCTCCCAAAATGCCACAGATAGTGCTCCCTCAATGCCTCAGATAGTGCTCCCTCAATACCGCAGATAGTGCTACCTCAGTACCTCAGATAGTTTTCCATCAGTACCACAGAAAGTGCTTCCTCAATACCTCAGAATGTGCTCCATCGATACCTCAGTTAGTTCTCCCTCAGTACCTCACAAAGTGCTTCCTCAGTACCTCAGATAGTGCTCCCACAATACCTCAGAAAGTGCTCCCTCAATACCTCATAAAGTGCTTCCTCAGTACATCAGATTTTGTTTTCTCAATACCTCAGAGTGTGCGCCCTCATTACCTCAGATAGTTCTCCCTCAGTACCTCAGAGTGTGCTTCCTCAATACCTCAGAACTTGCTCCCTCAGTACCTCAGATAGTGCTCTCTCAATACCTCAGAAAGTGCTCCCTCAGTACCTCAGAAAGTACTTCCTCAATACCTCAGAAAGTACTCCCTCAATACCGCAGATACTGCTTCCTCAATACCTCAGAAATTGCTCCATCAATACCTCAGAAAGTGCTTCCTCAATACCTCAGAAAGTGCTACCTCAATACCTCAGAAAGTGGTCCCTCAGTACCTCAGAAAATGCTCACTCAGTACCTCAGAAATTGCTCCCTCAGTACCTCAGATAGTGCTCCCAAAATGCCTCAGGTAGTGCTCCCTCAATGCCTCAGATAGTGCTCCCTCAATGCCTCAGATAGTGCTCCCTCAATACCGCAGATAGTGCTACCTCAGTACCGCAGATAGTTTTCCATCAGTACCACAGAAAGTGCTTCCTCAATACCTCAGAAAATGCTCCATCAATACCTCAGTTAGTTCTCCCTCAGTACCTCACAAACTGCTCCCTCAATACCTCAGTGAGTGCTTCCTCAATACCTCAGAAAGTCCACCCTCAGTACCTCAGATAGTGCTCCCACAATACCTCAGAAAGTGCTCCCTCAATACCACATAAAGTGCTTCCTCAGTACATCAGATTTTGTTTTCTCAATACCTCAGAGAGTGCTCCCTCATTACCTCTGATAGTGCTACCTCACTACCTCAGAAAGTGCTCCATCAATATCTCAGATAGTTCTCCCTCAGTACCTCAGAGTGTGCTTCCTCAATACCTCAGAACCTGCTCCCTCAGTACCTCAGATAGTGCTCTCTTAATACCTGATTTAGTGCTCCCTCAGTACCTCAGAAAGTGCTTCCTCAATACCTCAGAAAGTGCTTCCTCAATACCTCAGAAAGTGATCTCTCATTTCCTCAGAAAGTGCTCCCTCAATACCTCAGATAATGCTCCCTCAATACCTCAGAAAATGCTCGCTCAATACCTCAGATAGTTCTCCCACAATGCCTCAGATAGTGCTTTCTCAATACCTCAGATAGTGCTCCCACAGTACCTCAGATAGTACTCCCTCAGTACTTCAGGTAGTGCTTCCTCAGTACGTCAGAAAGTGCTCCCTCAAAACCTCAGAAAGTGATCCCTCAGTACCTCAGATAATTCTCCCTCAGTACCTCAAATATTTATCCCTCAGTACCTCAGAAAGTGTTCCCTCAATACCTCTGGAAATGCTCCCTCAGTGCCTCAGATAGTGCCCAATGCCTCAGATAGTGCTCCCTCAATACCTCAGAAAGTGCTCCCTCAGTACCTCAGATTGTTCTCCCTCAGTACCTCAGATAATTCTCGCTCAGTACCTCAGAAAGTGCTCCCTCAATACATCAGAAAGTGCTCCATCAATACCTCAGATCGTTCTCCCTCAATACCTCAGAGAGTGCTTCTTCAATACCTCAGAAAGTGCTTCATCAATACCTCAGAAAGTGCTTTCTCAATACCTCAGAAAGTACTCCCTCAATACTCAGAAAGTGCTTCCTCAATACCTTAGATAGTGCTCCCTCAGTACCTCAGAAAGTGCTCCCTCAATACTTCAGAAAGTTATCCCTCAGTACCTCAGATAGTTCTCCCTCAGTACCTCAGATAGTGCTTCCTCAGTACTTCAGAAAGTCCTCCATCAATACCTCAGATAGTGCTCTCTCAATACCTCTGAAAATGCTCCCTAAAAACCCCAGATAGTTCTCCCTCAATAACTCAGATAGTGCTCCCTCAATACCTCTGAAATTGCTCCCTCAATACCTCAGATATTTCTCCCTCAATGCCTCAGATAGTGCTCCCTCAATTCTTCAGATAGTGCTCCATCAATACCTCAGATAGTTCTTCCTCAATACCTCTGAAAGTGCTCACTCAGTACCTCAAAAAGTGCTCCCTCAATACCTCAGAAAGTCCTCCCTCAGTACCTCAGATAGTTCTCCCTCAGTACCTCAGATAGTTCTCCCTCAGTACCTCAGAAAGTGCTCACTCAGTACCTCAGAAAGTGCTCCCTCAGTACCTCAGATAGTGCTCCCTCAGTACCTCAGAAAATGCCCACTCAGTACCTCAGAAATTGCTCCCTCAGTACATCAGATAGTGCTCCCAAAATGCCACAGATAGTGCTCCCTCAATGCCTCAGATAGTGCTCCCTCAATACCGCAGATAGTGCTACCTCAGTACCTCAGATAGTTTTCCATCAGTACCACAGAAAGTGCTTCCTCAATACCTCAGAATGTGCTCCATCGATACCTCAGATAGTTCTCCCTCAGTACCTCAGAGTGTGCTTCCTCAATACCTCAGAACTTGCTCCCTCAGTACCTCAGATAGTGCTCTCTCAATACCTCAGAAAGTGCTCCCTCAGTACCTCAGAAAGTGCTTCCTCAATACCTCAGAAAGTACTCCCTCAATACCTCAGATAGTGCTTCCTCAATACCTCAGAAATTGCTCCATCAATACCTCAGAAAGTGCTTCCTCAATACCTCAGAAAGTGCTACCTCAATACCTCAGAAAGTGATCCCTCAGTACCTCAGAAAATGCTCACTCAGTACCTCAGAAATTGCTCCCTCAGTACCTCAGATAGTGCTCCCAAAATGCCACAGATAGTGCTCCCTCAATGCCTCAGATAGTGCTCCCTCAATACCGCAGATAGTGCTACCTCAGTACCGCAGATAGTTTTCCATCAGTACCACAGAAAGTGCACCCTCAATACCTCAGTGAGTGCTTCCTCAATACCTCAGAAAGTCCACCCTCAGTACCTCAGAAAGTGTTCCCTCAATACCTCTGGAAATGCTCCCTCAGTGCCTCAGATAGTGCGCAATGCCTCAGATAGTGCTCCCTCAATACCTCAGAAAGTGCTCCCTCAGTACCTCAGATTGTTCTCCCTCAGTACCTCAGATAGTTCTCGCTCAGTACCTCAGAAAGTGCTCCCTCAATACATCAGAAAGTGCTCCATCAATACCTCAGATCGTTCTCCCTCAATACCTCAGAGAGTGCTTCTTCAATACCTCAGAAAGTGCTTCATCAATACCTCAGAAAGTGCTCTCTCAATACCTCAGAAAGTACTCCCTCAATACTCAGAAAGTGCTTCCTCAATACCTCAGATAGTGCTCCCTCAGTACCTCAGAAAGTGCTCCCTCAATACTTCAGAAAGTGGTCCCACAGTACCTCAGATAGTTCTCCCTCAGTACCTCAGAAAGTGCTCCCTCCGTACCTCAGATAGTGCTCCCTCAATGCCTCAGATAGTGCTCCCTCAATACCGCAGATAGTGCAAACTCAGTACCTCAGATAGTTTTTCATCAGTACCTCAGATACATCTCACTCAGTACCTCGCAAAGTGCTCCCTCAATACCTCAGAAAGTCCTTCCTCAATACCTCAGATAGTGCTCCCTCAATACCTCCGAAAATGCACCCTCAATACCTCAGAAAGTGCTTCCTCAATACATCAGATTGTGTTCCCACAATACCTCAGAAAGTGCTCCCTCAGTACCTCAGAAATTGCTCCCTTAATACCTCAGAAAGTGCTTCCTCAATACCTCAGAATGTGCTCCATCAGTGCCTCAGTCAGTGCTCCCTCAATACCTCAAAAGTGCTCCCTCAGCACCTCAGATATTTCTCCCTGAATATCTCAGAAAGTGGTCGATCAATACCTCAGATAGTTCTCCCACCATGCTTCAGATAGTGCTCCCTCAATACCTCAGATCGTGCTCCCTCAATACCTCAGATTGTTCTCCCTCAGTACCTCTGAAAGTGCTTTCTCAATACCTCAGATAGTGCTCCCACAGTACCTCAGATAGTACTCCCTCAGTACCTCCGATAGTGCTTCCTCAGTACGTCAGAAAGTGCTCCCTCAGTACCTCAGAAAGTGCTCCCTCAATACCTCAGAAAGTGGTCCCTCAGTACCTTAGATAGTGCTTCCTCAGTACTTTAGAAAGTCCTCCATCAATACCTCAGATAGTGCTCTATCAATACCTCTGAAAATGCTCCCTAAAAACCCCAGATAGTTCTCCCTCAATAACTCAGATAGTGATCCCTCAATACCTCTGAAATTGCACCCTCAATACCTCAGATATTTCTCCCTCAATGCCTCAGATAGTGCTCCCTCAATTCCTCAGATAGTGCTCCATCAATACCTCAGATAGTTCTTCCTCAATACCTCTGAAAGTGCTCCCGCAGTACCTCAAAAAGTGCTCCCTCAATACCTCAGAAAGTCCTCCCTCAGTACCTCAGATAGTTCTCCCTCAGTACCTCAGATAGTTCTCCCTCAGTACCTCAGAAAGTGCTCACTCAGTACCTCAGAAAGTGCTCCCTCAGTACCTCAGATAGTGCTCCCTCAGTACCTCAGAAAATGCCCACTCAGTACCTCAGAAATTGCTCCCTCAGTACATCAGATAGTGCTCCCAAAATGCCACAGATAGTGCTCCCTCAATGCCTCAGATAGTGCTCCCTCAATACCGCAGATAGTGCTACCTCAGTACCTCAGATAGTTTTCCATCAGTACCACAGAAAGTGCTTCCTCAATACCTCAGAATGTGCTCCATCGATACCTCAGTTAGTTCTCCCTCAGTACCTCACAAAGTGCTCCCTCAGTACCTCAGATAGTGCTCCCATAATACCTCAGAAAGTGCTCCCTCAATACCTCATAAAGTGCTTCCTCAGTACATCAGATTTTGTTTTCTCAATACCTCAGAGTGTGCGCCCTCATTACCTCAGATAGTTCTCCCTCAGTACCTCAGAGTGTGCTTCCTCAATACCTCAGAAAGTGCTCCCTCAGTACCTCAGATAGTGCTCTCTCAGTACCTCAGAAAGTGCTCCCTCAGTACCTCAGAAAGTGCTTCCTCAATACCTCAGAAAGTACTCCCTCAATACCTCAGATATTGCTTCCTCAATACCTCAGAAATTGCTCCATCAATACCTCAGAAAGTGCTTCCTCAATACCTCAGAAAGTGCTACCTCAATACCTCAGAAAGTGGTCCCTCAGTACCTCAGAAAATGCTCACTCAGTACCTCAGAAATTGCTCCCTCAGTACCTCAGATAGTGCTCCCAAAATGCCACAGATAGTGCTCCCTCAATGCCTCAGATAGTGCTCCCTCAATACCGCAGATAGTGCTTCCTCAGTACCGCAGATAGTTTTCCATCAGTACCACAGAAAGTGCTTCCTCAATACCTCAGAAAATGCTCCATCAATACCTCAGTTAGTTCTCCCTCAGTACCTCACAAACTGCTCCCTCAATACCTCAGTGAGTGCTTCCTCAATACCTCAGAAAGTCCACCCTCAATACCTCAGAAAGTGCTCCCACAATACCACATAAAGTGCTTCCTCAGTACATCAGATTTTGTTTTCTCAATACCTCAGAGAGTGCTCCCTCATTACCTCCGATAGTGCTACCTCACTACCTCAGAAAGTGCTCCATCAATATCTCAGATAGTTCTCCCTCAGTACCTCAGAGTGTGCTTCCTCAATACCTCAGAACCTGCTCCCTCAGTACCTCAGATAGTGCTCTCTTAATACCTGATTTAGTGCTCCCTCAGTACCTCAGAAAGTGCTTCCTCAATACCTCAGAAAGTACTCCCTCAATACCTCAGAAAGTGATCCCTCAATACCTCAGAAAGTGCTTCCTCAATACCTCAGAAAGTGATCCCTCATTACCTCAGAAAGTGCTCCCTCAATACCTCAGATAATGCTGCCTCAATACCTCAGAAAATGCTCGCTCAATACCTCAGATAGTTCTCCCACAATGCCTCAGATAGTGCTCCCACAGTACCTCAGATAGTACTCCCTCAGTACTTCAGGTAGTGCTTCCTCAATACGTCAGAAAGTGCTCCCTCAATACCTCAGAAAGTGATCCCTCAGTACCTCAGATAATTCTCCCTCAGTACCTCAAATATTTATCCCTCAGTACCTCAGAAAGTGTTCCCTCAATACCGCTGGAAATGCTCCCTCAGTGCCTCAGATAGTGCTCCCTCAATACCTCAGAAAGTGCTCCCTCAGTACCTCAGATTGTTCTCCCTCAGTACCTCAGATAATTCTCGCTCAGTACCTCAGAAAGTGCTCCCTCAATACATCAGCAAGTGCTCCATCAATACCTCAGATCGTTCTCCCTCAATACCTCAGAGAGTGGTTCTTCAATACCTCAGAAAGTGCTTCATCAATACCTCAGAAAGTGCTCCCTCAGTACCTCAGATTGTTCTCTCTCAGTACCTCAGATAATTCACCCTCAGTACCTCAGAATTTGATTAGATTAGATTACTTACAGTGTGGAAACAGGCCCTTCGGCCCAACAAGTCCACACCGACCCGCCGAAGCGTAACCCACCCATACCCCCGCATTTACCCCTTTACCTAACACTACGGGCAATTTAGCATGGCCAATTCACCTGACTTGCACATCTTTGGACTTTGGGAGGAAACCGGAGCCCCCGGAGGAAACCCACGCAGACACGGGGAGAACGTGCAAACTCCACACAGTCAGTCGCCTGAGTCGGGAATTGAACCCGGGTCTCTGGCGCTGCGAGGCAGCAGTGCTAACCACTGTGCCACCGTGCCGCCCACTAATACTAAAGAAAGTGCTCCCTCAATACTTCAGAAAGTGGTCCCACAGTACCTCAGATAGTTCTCCCTCAGTACCTCAGAAAGTGCTCCCTCAGTACCTCAGATAGTGCTCCCTCAATGCCTCAGATAGTGCTCCCTCAATACCGCAGATAGTGCTACCTCAGTACCTCAGATAGTTTTCCATCAGTACCTCAGATACTTCTCCCTCAGTACCTCACAAAGTGCTCCCTCAATACCTCAGAAAGTCCTTCCTCAATACCTCAGATAGTGCTCCCTCAATACCTCAGAAAGTGCACCCTCAATACCTCATAAAGTGCTTTCTCAATACATCAGATTGTGTTCCCTCAACACCTCAGAAAGTGCTCCCTCAGTACCTCAGAAAGCGCTCCCTTAATACCTCAGAAAGAGCTTCCTCAATATCTCAGAATGTGCTCCATCAGTGCTTCAGATAGTGCTCCCTCAATACCTCAAAAAGTGCTCCCTCAGTACCTCAGATAATTCTCCCTCAGTACCTCAGAACGTGCTTCCTCAACACCTCAGAATGTGCTTCCTCAATACCTCAGAAAGTGCTCCCTCAATACCTCAGAAAGTGCTCCCTCAATACCTCAGAAAGTGCTCCCTCAGTACCTCAGATATTTCTCCCTCAGTACCTCAGGTCGTGATCGCTCAATACCTCAAAAGGTGCTCACTCAGTACCTCAGATAGTTCTTCCTCAGTTCCTCAGATAGTACTCCCTCAGTACCTCAGAAAGTGCTCCCTCAGTACCTCAGATAGTTCTCCCTCAGTACCTCAGATAGTGCTCCCTCAACACCTCAGAATGTGCTTCCTCAATACCTCAGAAAGTGCTCCCTCAAAACCTCAGATAGTTCTCCCTCAATACCTCAGAAAGTGCTCCCTCAATACCTCAGAAAGTGCTCCCTCAATATGTCAGATAGTTCTCCCTCAATAACTCTGAAAGTGCTCCCTCAATACCTCAGAAAGTGATCCCTCAGTACCTCAGATAGTGCTTCCTCAGTACTTCAGTTAGTCCTCCATCAATACCTCGGAAAGTGCTCCATCAATACCTCAGATAGTGCTCTATCAATACCTCTGAAAGTGCTCCCTAAATACCCCAGATAGTTCTCCCTCAATAACTCAGATAGTGCTCCCTCAATACCTCTGAATTTGCTCCCTCAATACCTCAGATATTTCTCCCTCAATGACTCAGATAGTGCTCCCTCAATACCTCAGTTATTTCTCCCTCAATGCCTCAGAAAGTGCTCCCTCAATACCTCAGATAGTGCTCCATCAATACCTCAGATAGTTCTTCCTCAATACCTCTGAAAGTGCTCCCGCAGTACCACAGAAAGTGCTCCCTCAGTATCTCATATAGTTCTCCCTCAGTACCTCAGAAATTGCTCCCTCAGTACCTCATATAGTGATCCCTCAATACCTCAGAAAGTGATCCCTCAGTACCTCAGATAGTACTCACGCAGAACCTCAGCTAGTGCTTCCTCAGTGCGTCAGAAAGTGCTCTTTCAATACCTTAGAAACTGCTCCCTCAGTACCTCAGATATTTCTCCCTCAGTACCTCAGATAGTTCTCCCTCAGTACCTCAGAATGTTCACCCTCAAAATCTCAGAAAGTGCTCCCTCAATAACTTAGAAAGTGCTCCCTCAATACCGAAGAATTCATCACTTTTTTGTGTTTAACACCCAAAGTCCCTCAGACAGTAGCTCCAGAAAACATTCACATCCTCAACACTTCAGGGCTCAGCCCAGCTCCCGCCTCAGACTGTGTTCAAACCACTTCAGGCTGTAAGGACCCACATCCACCCCTGTCCAAGATTGGAGTCCAGGTCCTCAGAACATTACCTGTCTCTCTGGATTAATTTTAGATTTCCTACAGTGTAGAAGCAAGTCATTCCATCCATTGGCTCCACACTGACTGTCTGAACAGCATCGCACCGAGACTCACATCCTCTACTCTATCCCTGCAATGCTGCATTTCCCATGGCAGCTTTGGGCGGTGGGAGGGAACTGGATCACCCGGAAGGAACCCGCACAGATAAAGAGAGAATGTGTAAACTCCACACAGGCAGTCACCGGGAGTTAGAATCAAACCACTGAGGCACCGTGCTGTCCTCTCTCCTTGGATGCCATCTCATCTAACCTTTTACTAAGCAATCTCCCATGTGAAACCTTCTCATCTGTTTCCTTGGTCATCCCTTCAAAAGCTCTATCAAGTTGGGCACATAATTTCCACAAACAAAGCCAAACTGACCATCTCTAATCAATTCTTGCTTTTCCAAATGCATTTAAATTGTGTCTCAGAATGCCCACCAACAGCTTACCCACCACTGCCATCAGGCTCACAGCTCCATCGTTCAATGGCTGTTCCTTGCAGCCTTACTTCAATAATGGCCCATCATTAATCACCCTCCAGTCTTCAGGCACCTCACCCGTTGTCACTGATCGGTCCATCTGACAAGGCCATCTACATCCTTCTGTAATCTAAGGCTATCCTCCTCAGTATTTATCACCCAACCAATCTTCATATCATTCATGAACCCAATGATTAACCCTCCACCATTCAAACCTAAATCTTTTCTAACAACCACATCAGCAAGACCCCAGCAGTGAGACATGAACAGACAGAGATTTCTAACTGGGCCATCACTGTCTGCTTCCTGCCACTCAGCATTCTGCACCAAATTCCTTGGATCTTGAGTTTTTATGTTCACTATCAGTTTCCAGTATGGGTCCTGATAAAAGCCTTACTGACTGCAAGCAGGCGACAGGAAAGTATTGCCCTTATTTACACAGCTGGTCACCTCCTTAAAAAGTACACTCCCATTGGTCAGACCTGAGCTCCCCTTAACACAGCCATTCTGACTGTTCATCATGAACTCCAGTCCCTGTAAATGCTGATTAATTCTATCTCCCAAAATTGCTTCCAACAGACGCCCCACCCACGACATTAGCCTGAATGGCCTGGAGCTGCCTGGTATATCCTACGTTCCTTCTTGAATAACAGGACCACATGGTCAGTCCGACGGCACCTCTCCTGTGGCCAGAGGGGATTTGAAAATGTTTGCAAGTGTCCCTGCTACTTCCTCCATCACCTCATTCGGTAAACCGAGATACATTTCCACCGTCTTTGAAGATTTCCTGGTTTGTAAGAAGGCCAGACCACTCAGAACCACCTCTCTCTCTATATATGCTAATTCATTTAATTGTATCACAGAGCATCTCCACGATTTCATACCGTCCCTGTCCCAATGAGCATTGACAAAATGCATCCATTCACTGTAGCCTCTGGGTCCATGCACAAATTCTCACTGTGTTCCACAACCTGCTCTTTCCCTCATTATCAATTCACCCTTAATGTCACTGTAAAGTACTGTCAGATTTTTATTTCCTCTCTTAGCACTCCTCGCTCCCAGGCAAATAGCCTGCAATACGATTTGGAGGAGTATGGGATGTCATTCTGGATGTGGATTAGCATTGGGAAGCTCAGAAATAAGGAACACATGACTGTGGAGCAGTGGGATTCATTTGAGATGAGCAGACGGAAGCTGAGGAATAAGCCTCAGCCCTGTCGGCTGCAAAGGGACTTGGATATTATGCAGAGCTGGGCTGAGGAGTGGCAGATGGAGTTCTACCCTGCCAAGTGTGAGGTTGTCCATTTTGGAAAGACAAATAAGAATGCGGAATACAGGGTTAACGGTAAGGTTCTTAGTAAGGTGGAGGAGCAGAAGGATCTTGGGGTCTATGTTCATAGATCTTTGAAAGTTGCCACTCAGATTGATAGAGCTTGTAAGAAGGCCTATGGTGTGTATTAGCGTTCATTAGCAGAGGGATTGAATTCAAGAGTCGTGAAGTGATGTTACAGCTGTACAGGACTTTGGTTAGGCCACATTTGGAGTACTGTATGCAGTGCTGGCCGCCTCACTTTAGGAAATATGTGGAAGCTTTGGAGAGAGTGCAGAGAAGATTTACCAGGATGTTGCCTGGAATGGAGAATAGGTCGTACAATGATAGGTTGAGAGTGCTAGGCCTTTTCTAGTTGGAACGGAGAAGGATGAGGGGTGACTTGATAGATTTTTATAAGATGATCAGGGGAATAGATAGAGTAGACAGTCAGAAACTTTTTCCCCGGGTACAACAGAGTGTTACAAGGGGACATAAATTTAAGGTGAAGGGTGGAAGGTATCGGGGAGATTTCAGGGGTGGGTTCTTTACCCAGAGAGTGGTGGGGGCATGGAATGCGCTGCCTGTGGGAGTGGCAGAGTCAGAATCTTTGGTGACCTTTAAGCGGCAATTGGATAGGTACATGGATGGGTGCTTAAGCTAGGACAAATGTTCGGCACAACATCGTGGGCCGAAGGGCCTGTTCTGTGCTGTATTGTTCTATGTTCTATGTTCTATATCCTCTGACAGTGCAGCGCTCCCTCAGTACTGACCCTCTGACAATGCAGCTCTCCCTCAGCACTGCTCCTTTGACCCTGCAGCACACCCTCAGAAATGACGATCTGACACAACAGCTTTCCCTCAGTACTGATACTCTGACTCTGCAGCACTCTCTTTGTACTGACATTTCCACAGTGCAGCATTCTCTCAGTACTGACACTCATACAGTGTGGCATCCCCTCAGTACTGACCCTCCGACAATGTGGCACTCCCTCAATACAGCTGCTCTTACAGTGCAGCACTCCCTCGGTACTGACCCTCCGGTAACGTGGCATTTTCTCAGTACCAACCCTCCGGCAGAGCAGAATCAATCAGTACAGACAATCTGACAGTGCGGCACTGCCTCATTCCTGCACTTCTGATAGTCCAGCAATGCCTCAAGACTGACCCTTTGGCAGTGCAGCACTCCCTCAGTACTGACCCCCTGAAACAACACTCCCTCAGAACTGACACACTGACAGTGTAGCTCTCCCTCAGTAATGTCCCTTTGAGTGTGCATCACTCTCTCAGTACTGACCCCCTGGCAATGCAGCAATCACTCAGTACAGACTGTCCGACAGATAGCATGGCACTCCCTCAGTACTGACCCCTCACAGCGCAGTGATCCCTCAGTACTCATCTCCTCAGAGTGCGTTGCTCCCTCAGTTCTAAACCTTTCACAGTGCAGCGCTCCCTCAGTAGTAACCCTCTCACAGTGCGACACTCTGACAGCAAGGCGATCCAGTAGTACTGACCGTCAGAGAGTGCGCACTTCATCATTACTGACCCTCTCCCTGCACAGCAATCCCTCCATCCTGACGTTCTGACAATGCAGCACTCCCTCCACACTGACCCTCTGACAATGCTGCACTCCCTCCATACTGACCCTCTGACAATGCTGCACTCCCTCCACACTGACCCTCTGACAATACTGTACTCCCTCCGCACTGATCCTCTGACAATGCTGCACTCACTCCACTCTGATCCTCTGACAATGGTGCACTCCCTCCACACTGATCCTCTGACAATGCTGCACTCCCTCCACTCTGATCCTCTGACAATGCTGCACTCCCTCCGCACTGATCCTCTGACAATGTTGCACTCCCTCCACACTGATACTCTGACAATGCTGCACTCCCTCCACACTGACCCTCTGACAATGCTGCACTCCCTCCACACTGATCCTCTGACAATGCTGCACTCCCTCCACACTGACCCTCTGACAATGCTGCACTCCCTCCACACTGATACTCTGACAATGCTGTACACCCTCCATACTGACCCTCTGACAATGCTGCACTCCCTTCACACTGACCCTCTGACAATGCTGCACTCCCACCACACTGATCATCTGACAATGCTGCACTCCCTCCACACTGATACTCTGACAATGCTGTACACCCTCCATACTGACTCTCTGACAATGCTGCACTCCCTTCACACTGACCCTCTGACAATGCTGCACTCCCACCACACTGATCATCTGACAATGCTGCACTCCCTCCACACTGACCCTCTGACAATACTGTACTCCCTCCGCACTGATCCTCTGACAATGCTGCACTCACTCCACTCTGATCCTCTGACAATGGTGCACTCCCTCCACACTGATCCTCTGACAATGCTGCACTCCCTCCACTCTGATCCTCTGACAATGCTGCACTCCCTCCGCACTGATCCTCTGACAATGTTGCACTCCCTCCACACTGATACTCTGACAATGCTGCACTCCCTCCACACTGACCCTCTGACAATGCTGCACTCCCTCCACACTGATCCTCTGACAATGCTGCACTCCCTCCACACTGACCCTCTGACAATGCTGCACTCCCTCCACACTGATACTCTGACAATGCTGTACACCCTCCATACTGACCCTCTGACAATGCTGCACTCCCTTCACACTGACCCTGTGACAATGCTGCACTCCCACCACACTGATCATCTGACAATGCTGCACTCCCTCCACACTGATACTCTGACAATGCTGTACACCCTCCATACTGACTCTCTGACAATGCTGCACTCCCTTCACACTGACCCTCTGACAATGCTGCACTCCCACCACACTGATCATCTGACAATGCTGCACTCCCTCCACACTGATCCTCTGACAATGCTGCACTCCCTCGACACTGACCCTCTGAAAATGCTGTACACCCTCCATACTGATTCTCTGACAATGCTGCACTCCCTCCACACTGATCCTCTGACAATGCTGCACTCCCTCCACACTGATCCTCTGACAATGCTGCACTCCCTCCACACTGGTCCTCTGACAATGCTGCACTCCCTCCACACTGATATTCTGACAATGCTGCACTCCCTCCATACTGACCTTCTGACAATGCTGTACACCCTCCACACTGACACTCTGACTATGCTGCACTACCTCCACACTGACCCTCGGAGAATGCTGCACTCCCTCCACACTGACCCTCTGACAATGCTGCACTACCTCCACACTGACCCTCTGACAATGCTGCACTCCCTCCATACTGACCCTCTGACAATGCTGCACTCCCTCCATACTGACCCTCTGACAATGCTGTACTCCCTTCAACTGACCCTCTGACAATGCTACAGTCCCTCCTCACTGACCCTCTGACAATGCTGCACTCCCTCCACACTGACCCTCTGACAATGCTGCACTCCCTCCATACTGACCCTCTGACAATGCTGCACTCCCTCCACACTGATCCTCTGACAATGCTGCACTCCCTCCACACTGATCCTCTGACAATACTGCACTCCCTCCACACTGATACTCTGACAATGCTGTACACCGTCCACACTGACCCTCTGACAATGCTGCACTCCGTCCATACTGATGCTCTGACAATACTGCACTCCCTCCACACTGACCCTCTGACAATGCTGCACTCCCTCCACACTCACCATCTGACAATGCTGCACTCCCTCCATACTGACCCTCTGACAATGCTGTACACCCTCCAAACGGACGCTCTGACAATGCTACACTCCCTCCACACTGATCATCTGACAATGCTGCACTCCCTCCACAATGACCCTCTGAGAATGCTGCACTCCCTCCATACTGACCCTCTGACAATGCTGCACTCCCTCCACACTGATCCTCTGACAATGCTGCACTCCCTCCACACTGATACTCTGACAATGCTGTACACCGTCCACACTGACCCTCTGACAATGCTGCACTCCCTCCATACTGATCCTCTGACAATACTGCACTCCCTCCACACTGACCCTCTGACAATGCTACACTCCCTCCACACTAACCATCTGACAATGCTGCACTCCCTCCATACTGACCCTCTGACAATGCTGTACACCCTCCAAACGGACGCTCTGACAATGCTACACTCCCTCCACACTGATCATCTGACAATGCTGCACTCCCTCCACACTGATCCTCTGACAATGCTGCACTCCCTCGACACTGACCCTCTGACAATGCTGTACACCCTCCATACTGATCCTCTGACAATGCTGCACTCCCTCCACACTGATCTCTGACAATGCTGCACTCCCTCCACACTGATCCTCTGACAATGCTGCACTCCCTCCACACTGATATTCTGACAATGCTGCACTCCCTCCATACTGACCCTCTGACAATGCTGCACTCCCTCCACACTGATCCTCTGACAATGCTGTACACCCTCCACACTGACACTCTGACAATGCTGCACTACCTCCACACTTACCCACTGAGGATGCTGCACTCCCTCCAACTGACCCTCTGACAATGCTACACTCTCTCCACACTGACCCTCTGACAATGCTGCACTCCCTCCACACTGACCCTCTGACAATGCTGCACTCCCTCCATACAGACCCTCTGACAATGCTGCACTCCCTCCACACTGATCCTCTGACAATGCAGCACTCCCTCCACACTGACCCTCTGACAATGCTAAACTCCCTCCACACTGATCCTCTGACAATGCTGCACTCCCTCCACAATGACCCTCTGAGAATGCTGCACTCCCTCCATACTGACCCTCTGACAATGCTGTACACCGTCCACACTGACCCTCTGACAATGCTGCACTCCCTCCACACTGATCCTCTGGCAATACTGCACTCCCTCCACACTGAACCTCTGACAATGCTGCACTCCCTCCATACTGACCCTCTGCCAATGCTGCACTCCCTCCACACTGATGTTCTGACAATGCTGTACACCGTCCACACTGACCCTCTGACAATGCTGCACTCCCTCCACACTGATCCTCTGACAATACTGCACTCCCTCCACACTGACCCTCTGACAATGCTGCACTCCCTCCACACTGATACTCTGACAATGCTGCACTCCCTCCACACTGATGTTCTGACAATGCTGCACTCCCTCCACACTGATCCTCTGACAATGCTGCACTCCCTCCACACTGACCCTCTGACAATGCTGCACTCCCTCCACACTGATCCTCTGACAATACTTCCATCCCTCCACACTGACCCTCTGACAATGCTGCACTCCCTCCATACTGACCCTCTGACAATGCTGCACTCCCTCCACACTGATACTCTGACAATGCTGTACACCGTCCACACTGACCCTCTGACAATGCTGCACTCCCTCCACACTGATACTCTGACAATGCTGCATTCCCTCCACACTGATCTTCTGACAATGCTGCACTCCCTCCACACTGACCCTCTGACAATGCTGCACTCCCTCCACACTGATCCTCTGACAATACTGCACTCGCTCCACACTGACCCTCTGGCAATGCTGCACTCCCTCCACACTGATCCTCTGACAATACTGCACTCCCTCCACACTGACCCTCTGACAATGCTGCACTCCATCCATACTGACCCTCTGACAATGCTGCACTCCCTCCACACTGATACTCTGACAAGGCTGTACACCGTCCACACTGACCCTCTGACTATGCTGCACTCCCTCCACACTGATCCTCTGACAATACTGCACTCCCTCCACACTGACCCTCTGACAATGCTGCACTCCATCCATACTGACCCTCTGACAATGCTGCACTCCCTCCACACTGATACTCTGACAAGGCTGTACACCGTCCACACTGACCCTCTGACTATGCTGCACTCCCTCCACACTAACCCTCTGACAATGCTGTACACCCTCCAAACGGACTCTCTGACAATGCTACACTCCCTCCACACTGATCCTCTGACAATGCTGCACTCCCTCCACACTGAACCTCTGACAATACTGCACTCCCTCCACACTGACCCTCTGACAATGCTGCACTCCCTCCACGCTAACCATCTGACAATGCTGCACTCCCTCCATACTGACCCTCTGATAATGCTGTACACCCTCCAAACGGACTCTCTCACAATGCTACACTCCCTCCACACTGATCATCTGTCCATGCTGCACTCCCTCCACACTGATCCTCTGACAATGCTGCACTCCCTCGACACTGACCCTCTGACAATGCTGTACACCCTCCATACTGATCCTCTGACAATGCTGCACTCCCTCCACACTGATCCTCTGACAATGCTGCACTCCCTCCACACTGATATTCTGACAATGCTGCACCCCCTCCATACTGACCCTCTGACAATGCTGTACACCCTCCACACTGACTCTCTGACAATGCTGCACTCCCTCCACACTAACCATCTGACAATGCTGCACTCCCTCCATACTGACCCTCTGACAATGCTGTACACCCTCCAAACGGACTCTCTGACAATGCTACACTCCCTCCACACTGATCATCTGACAATGCTGCACTCCCTCCACACTGATCCTCTGACAATGCTGCACTCCCTCGACACTGACCCTCTGACAATGCTGTACACCCTCCATACTGATCCTCTGACAATGCTGCACTCCCTCCACACTGATCCTCTGACAATGCTGCACTCCCTCCACACTGATCCTCTGACAATGCTCCACTCCATCCACACTGATCCTCTGACAATGCTGCACTTCCTCCACACTGACCCTCTGACAATGCTGTACACCCTCCACACTGACTCTCTGACAATGCTGCACTACCTCCACACTGATCCTCTGACAATGCAGCACTCCCTCCACACTGATCCTCTGACAATACTGCACTCCCTCCACACTGACCCTCTGACAATGCTGCACTACCTCCATACTGACCCACTGACAATGCTGCACTCCCTCCACACTGATACTCTGACAATGCTGTACACCGTCCACACTGACTCTCTGACAATGCTGCACTACCTCCACACTTACCCTCTGAGGATGCTGCACTCCCTCCAACTGACCCTCTGACAATGCTAAACTCCCTCCACACTGATCCTCTGACAATGCTGCACTCCCTCCACAATGACCCTCTGAGAATGCTGCACTCCCTTCATACTGACCCTCTGACAATGCTGTACACCGTCCACACTGACCCTCTGACAATGCTGCACTCCCTCCACACTGATCCTCTGACAATACTGCACTCCCTCCACACTGACCCTCTGACAATGCTGCACTCCCTCCATACTGATACTCTGACAATGCTGTACACCGTCCACACTGACCCTCTGACAATGCTGCACTCCCTCCACACTGATCCTCTGACAATACTGCACTCCCTCCACACTGACCCTCTGACAATGCTGCACTCCCTCCACACTGACCCTCTGACAATTCTGCACTCCCTCCACACTAACCATCTGACAATGCTGCACTCCCTCCATACTGACCCTCTGACAATGCTGTACACCCTCCAAACGGACTCTCTCACAATGCTACACTCCCTCCACACTGATCATCTGACAATGCTGCACTCCCTCCACACTGACCCTCTGACAATGCTGTACACCCTCCATACTGATCCTCTGACAATGCTGCACTCCCTCCACACTGATCCTCTGACAATACTGCACTCCCTCCACACTGACCCTCTGACAATGCTGCACTCCCTCCATACTGATACTCTGACAATGCTGTATACCGTCCACACTGACCCTCTGACAATGCTGCACTCCCTCCACACTGATCCTCTGACAATACTGCACTCCCTCCACACTGACCCTCTGACAATGCTGCACTCCCTCCACACTGACCCTCTGACAATTCTGCACTCCCTCCACACTAACCATCTGACAATGCTGCACTCCCTCCATACTGACCCTCTGACAATGCTGTACACCCTCCAAACGGACTCTCTCACAATGCTACACTCCCTCCACACTGATCATCTGACAATGCTGCACTCCCTCCACATTGACCCTCTGACAATGCTGTACACCCTCCATACTGATCCTCTGACAATGCTGCACTCCCTCCACACTGATCCTCTGACAATGCTGCACTCCCTCCACACTGATACTCTGACAATGCTGTACACCGTCCACACTGACCCTCTGACAATGCTGCACTCCCTCCACACTGATCCTCTGACAATACTGCACTCCCTCCACACTGACCCTCTGACAATGCTGCACTCCCTCCACACTGATCCTCTGACAATGCTGCACTCCCTCCACACTGATATTCTGACAATGCTGCACTCCCTCCATACTGACCCTCTGACAATGCTGTACACCCTCCACACAGACTCTCTGACAATGCTGCACTACCTCCACACTTACCCTCTGAGGATGCTGCACTCTCTCCAACTGACCCTCTGACAATGCTACACTCCCTCCACACTGACCCTCTGACAATGCTGCACTCCCTCCACACTGACCCTCTGACAATGCTGTACACCCTCCACACAGACTCTCTGACAATGCTGCACTACCTCCACACTTACCCTCTGAGGATGCTGCACTCTCTCCAACTGACCCTCTGACAATGCTACACTCCCTCCACACTGATACTCTGACAATGCTGCACTCCCTCCACAATGACCCTCTGAGAATGCTGCACTCCCACCATACTGACCCTCTGACAATGCTGTACACCGTCCACACTGACCCTCTGACAATGCTGCACTCCCTCCACACTGATCCTCTGACAATACTGCACTCCCTCCACACTGACCCTCTGACAATTCTGCACTCCCTCCACACTGACCCTCTGACAATGCTGCACTCCCTCCACACTGATACTCTGACAATGCTGTACACCGTCCACACTGACCCTCTGACAATGCTGCCATCCCTCCACACTGATCCTCTGACAATACTGCACTCCCTCCACACTGACCCTCTGACAATGCTGCACTCCCTCCACACTGATACTCTGACAATGCTGCACTCCCTCCACACTGATCCTCTGACAATGCTGCACTCCCTCCACACTGATCCTCTGACAATGCTGCACTCCCTCCACACTGATACTCTGACAATGCTGTACACCGTCCACACTGACCCTCTGACAATGCTGCACTCCCTCCACACTGATCCTCTGACTATACTGCACTCCCTCCACACTGACCCTCTGACAATGCTGCACTCCCTCCACACTAACCATCTGACAATGCTGCACTCCCTCCATACTGACCCTCTGACAATGCTGTACACCCTCCAAACGGACTCTCTGACAATGCTACACTCCCTCCACACTGATCCTCTGACAATGCTGCACTGCCCTCCACACTGACCCTCTGACAATGCGTCACTCCCTCCACACTGATCCTCTGACAATGCTGCACTCCCTCCACACTGATCCTCTGACAACGCTGCACTCCCTCCACACTGATCCTCTGATATTGATCCGATCCCTCAGTACTGACTCGCTGGCAGAGTGGAAGTGGCCCTTTTCTGACCCTCCGACATTGTGGACCAATCTCAGGACAAATCCTCCGACAGTACAGCACTCCATCACAAATGACACTCTGACAGTACAGCACTGCCTCAGGACTGACTCATTGACAGTGTAGCACTCCCTCAGCACTGATCCATTGACAGTGCAGCACTCCCTCAGTACTGACCCTCTGACAGTGCTGCACTCCCTCACGACTGACACTCTGACAGTGCAGCACTCTCTCAGTAATGACCCTCCGACAGTGCAGCACTCTCTCAGTAATGACCCTCCGACAGTGCAGCACTCCCTCAGTAATGACCCTATGACAGTGCAGCACTCCCTTAGTACTGACCCTCTGACAGTGCAGTACTCCCTCAGTACTGACCCTCTGACAGTGCAGCACTCCCTCAGTACTGACCTCTGACAGTGCAGCACTCCCTCAGTACTGATCCTCTGACAGTGCAGTACTCCCTCAGTACTGACCCTCTTACAGTGCAGCACTCCCTCAGTACTGACCCTCTGACAGTGTAACACCCCCTCAGTAATGACCCTCTGACAGTGCAGCACTCCGTCAGTACTGACCCTCTGACAGTGCAGCACTTCCTCAGTACTGACCCTCTTTTCTTCTATTTCATAGAGTCTTGTGGAAATTTGGGGACATTGGGTCTGCAGATTCTGAGGAAGCACGAGAGAGACACACAAACCAAACACTGTCTGAAACTCTCTGTTATAGACTATTCAGAGGCACTGAGTCACAGAGATGCACATCTTGGAACCAGCCCCTCCTGTCCAACTCGTCCAAACCAACCAGATATTCTCATCTCATTTCATTCCATTAGCTAGCACTTGGCTGATATCCCTCTAAACCCTTCCTATTCACATACTCATCCTGATGCCTTTTAAATGTCACAATTGTACCAGCCCCCATCACTTCCTCTGGCAGCTACCTGCATGCCCTTGAATAAGTGCTCAAACATTCATACTGTCGATACATACTCTAATAAACACCAACGTACGAAAGCTATCATTGTCATTTTCAAACCACCCGTAGCTCCTTCATTCCGCTGATTTCAACACAGGTAAAGAAACAGAGTTAGTGACCATCCACCGTGACCCTGTTATAAAACTTATTTTCACATGTGGCTTGTATGTGATTCCCACACCCTCTAATAGTTGCCTGGAAGGTGGGGGTGAGCTGTACTCTCCTGCTGCAGTCCTTGGGTATCCCACAGTGATGTTAGGGAGGGAGCTCCAGGATTTTAACCTGAACCACGTAAAGAGCTCTCTTACTGGAGTGCCCTTTTAAAGTTGGGAAGTTATTATAGACCAGTCGGACCCGAGAGCTGCTGTCTTGTCAAAGAGAGAGGCCTGGTGAGTCACACACCTCAGGTGAGGGGCGAGGTTGAGAAGCTGCGGGCTTCATGGTAATTTCAGACATGATAGAGATTGAGCCAACAATGTTGGCATCACGAAACTGTTAGCTGAGGTAACTGACCCTCCTTTGTAGCAGAGGGATTCAATCCCTTTAATCGACCAAGCTTGAGAATTCAACCCTAAAATCAATCTGTACGGACGCGCTGGAGACCTGAACCATCAATCCAGAGATTGCTGAAGAAACTCAGCATGTCCGGCAGCAAGTCTGAAGGGGGAGGGAGAAAGAGACAGAGAGAGAGTTCACCTTTCAATCCAGTGATTTCTGCGGGAAGGTTCCATCAGAACAGACCGTTTTGAGGAAGGGTCACTAGAAATGCGAATTGTTCCTCTCTCTCTTCACAGTTGCTACCTGCTGAATTCTGCTGAATATCCCCAGCCATCTGTTTGCTTGAGAATTTGACCTGATCCAAGCGTCACTGAGTCATTCAGTCTGTGTTCAATGCCCTGAGGCTGCTTCTGCTGAAAGTTGACAAACAGGTGTAAGGCTTTGTGAGGTATTGTGTTCGGAAGGCGGGGTACATGGGAGAACAGATACAGAACACAGGCACTTCACAAAGATCCTTCTCAATGTAACTTTGTGATGTTAATTCAGAAGGAATAGCTCAGAGCTAACATTTCAGTTTATCAGCCAAGGGGAGTATATATGTCATTGCAAAGACTTGTTTTAAAGACTGTACAGAACCGAACTTTAGTGACTATGTTTGTACGTAAAGTTTTTTTGTGAATAAAGTCTCTTTTTGAAATTGATATAAATATTTTTTCGAGGGGGACCAAGCATCTTGAGGTTGTGGAGGCATTGCCCTTGTCCCTAATCTTTCTTAAATAAACGCTAGACAAGTTCGATACTCCCCGGGTACAGACATCAAACAGTCATCAACAGGGAGGAGATGGTGGGATGGTCACGGGGGGTCAGTGTTGCCTCACCCCACCCGGGTTCGATTCCAGCCTCGGGCGAGTGTCTGTGTGGAGTTGGCACATTCCCCCCGTGTCAGCCTCCGGGTGCTCCAGTTCCCACCCACTGTCCAAAGATGTGCAGGCTAGTTGGGTTAGTCAGAGAAAATGAAGGGATCCGGGGATAGAGGGGGAATGGGATGCTCTGCTGAGGGTCAGTGTGAACCTGATAGGCCGAATGACCTGCTTCCACATCTTAGGGATTGTATGGTCAATCCAGAGACTCAAATACTGTTCTGGGCCCTGGGCTCCAATCTTGGAGGTGACTGTGGGTCATCGCAGTGAGAACAGGTTTGGGGATGAACACGATCCAAGGGGGCAACAGGTTTGCTTTCTGAGGTGTTGAAGGCATGAATGTTCCGTCGAGGTGCTTTGGGGATAAACATACTGAGGGGATGGTTTCTAAGGTATCGAGGGAGCACTATCTGTCAGTACAGGGTGCAGATGGTCGAAAGGTACAGATACACTTCATAGAACATAGAACATAGGACATCGAACAGTACAGCCCTTGATGCTGTGCCGACCATCGATCCTCATGTTAGGTAAACCTAATGTATGACCCCTCAAATTTCTATGACCATATGCTTGTCCAGCAGTCACTTAAATATCCCCAATGAACTCGCTTCCACAACTGCTGCTTGCATCGCATTCCATGCTCTCGCAACTCTCTGCTTAAAGAACCCGCCTCTGACATCCCCTCTATACTTTCGTCCAAACAGCTTAAAACTATGACCTCTCGTTTTAACAATTTCTGCCCTGGGAAAAAAGCGTCTGGCTATCAACTCTATCTATGCCTCTCATTATCTTGTATCCCTCAATTAGGTCCCCTGTCTTCCTTCTTTTTTCCACTGAAAGAAGTCCGAGCTCAGTCAATCTCTCTTTGCTAGATAAGCCCTCCATTCCAGGCAGCATCCTGGTAAACCTCCTCTGAACCCTTTCCAAAGCATCCACATCTTTCCAATAATAGGGCGACCAGAACTGGACACAGTATTCCAAGTGCGTTCTAACCAAAGTTTTATAGAGCTGCATCAAGATCTCACGGATCTTAAACACAATCCTCCTGTTAATGAAAGCCAAAACACCATATGCTTTCATAACAACCCTGTACACTTGGGTAGCCATTTTAAGGGATCTATGTACCTGCACACCAAGATCCCTCTGTTCCTCCACACTGCCAAGAATCCTGTCTTTAATCCTGTACTCAGTTTTCAAATTTGACCTTCGAAAATGCATCACCTCGCATTTATCCAGGTTGAACTCCATCTGCCACCTCTCAGCCCATCTCTGCAACCTGTCAACGTCCCGCTGCAGCCAACAACAGCCTCTATACTGTCAACGACACCTCCAACCTTTGTGTTTTCTGCAAACATGCTGACCCATCCTTCAATCCCCTCATCCAAGTCATTAATAAAAATTACAAACAGTAGAGGCCAAGGACAGAGCCCTGTGGACACCAGTCTCCACTGACTTCCAGGCAGAATATTTTCCTTCTACTACCACTCGCTGTCTTCTGTTGGCCAGCCAATTCTGTATCCAGACAGCTAAGTTTCCCGGTATCCCATTCCTCCTGACCTTCTGAATGAACCTACCATGGGGAACATTATCAAATGCCTTACTGAAGTCCATATACACCACATCCACAGCTCGACCCTCATCAACTTGCCTAGTAACATTCTCAAAGCACTCAGTAAGGTTTGTGAGGCATGGCCTGCCCCTCACAAAGCCGTGTTGATTGCATTAAATCAAGTCATGCTCTTCCAGATGCTCATAAAGCCTGTCCCTCAGAATCCTTTCTCACTCCTTACAGACGACAGACGTGAGAATGTCTGGTCTGTAATTGCTGGGGATTTCCCTATTTCCTTTCTTGAAGAGAGGAATGTTATTTGCATCCCTCCAGTCCTCAGGTATGACTCCAATGGAGAGCGAGGATGTAAGGATCTTCGCAAGCAGCGAAGCAATCACATTTCTCACTTCCCAAAGCAGCCGAGGACAAATCTCGTCTGGCCCTGGTGACTTGTCAATCTTAATGTTTGTCAAAATGTTCAGCACATCAGCTTCCTCAATCTCTATCCATCCCAGCATGCATACCTGCTCCTCAATAGTTTCATTCACTACAAGGTCCTTTTCTTTAGTAACGACAGAAGCAAAAAACTCATTTGGGCGGTTCCCCTGCTATCCTTGAGCGGCCCTACTCTTTCTTTGATCATTGTCTTACTCCTCACATACACGTAAAATGTCTTTGGATTCTCCCCAATCCTTCCTGTCAAGCCATTTTCGCGCCCCCTCCTGGCTCTCCTCAGGCCATTTTTGAGCTCCTTCCTCGCCTGCCTGTAATCCTCTAGAGCTGAGCAAGACCCTTCCTTCCTCCACCTCACGTAAGCTGCCTTCTTTCTTTCGAAAAGAAGCTCCTCCGCTCTCTTCATCCAAGATTCCTTTATCTTGACCCTTCTTGCCTGTCTCAGAGGAACACATTTGTGCATCACTCGCAACAACTGTTCCTTAAACCATCTCCACATGTTTATAGTGGCCTTTCCATGGAATAATTGCTCCCAGTCCATGGTTCTCAACTCACGTCTGATAGTATCATAGTTTCCTTTTCCCCAATTAAATATCCTCCCATTGTGCCAGCTTCTCTCCTTCTCCATAGCTATATAGAATGTGAGGCAGTTGTGATCACTATCACCAAAATGCTCTCCCACCGCAAGATCTGACACCTGCCCTGGCTCATTGCCGAACACCAAAATCAAAATGGCCTTTCCCCTCGTCGGCCGCTTCAAGGTGCTGAGTTAGGAAACCCTCCTGAACACACCTTACAAAACCATCTGCTCGAAGGAGGTTCCAATCAATACTGGGAAAGTTAAAGTCACCCATTACAACAACCCTATTACATTCACTCTTTACCAAAATCTGCTGATCTATGCTTTCTTCAATCTCCCTGCTGCTATTGGGTGGTGGTGGGGGGGGGGGGGGGGTGCGGATCTGTAGTAAACCCCTAATGAGGTGACTGCTCCCTGACTGTTTCTAATTTCCACCCATACAGACTCAGTAGGCAGACCGTCCTCGACAATGGTAACTTCTGTAGCTGTGATACCCTCTCTGATTTCCTTTCTGAATTCATTGAATGTGGTGTCCCTCAAGGGTTGGCCAGCACGGTGGCTCAATGGTGAGCACTGCTGCCTCGCAGCATCTGAGACCCAGGTTCGATTCCAGCCTTGGGCGATTGTGGAGTTTGCACTTTCTCCCAGTGTCTGCGTGGGTTTCCTCCGGGTGCTCCGGTTTCTTCCCACAGTCCAAAGATGTGCAGGTCAGGTGAAATGGCCATGCTAAAGTGCCTGTAGTGTTAGGTGCATCAATCAGTGGTAAAAATAGGGGAATGGGTCTGGATGGTTTCCTCTTCGGAGGGTCGGTGTGGACTTGTTGGGCCGAAGGGACTGTTTCCACACTGTCGGGAATCTAAGGATCTATCCTTGGACTCTCCTTTTTCTCACCGACATACTGCCAGGAGGTGACATTGTCCAAAAGCACTGTGTTCAGTTTCACATGTACACTGACACTGCCCAGCTCTCCCTCCCCATCATCCCTCTCCATTACTCCACTGTGACTCAGTTATCAAACTGCTTACCACGTTCCCACTACTCGATTAGCTGCAGTTTTCTCCAATGAAACATTGTAATGGTAAGAACCATTGCCTTCAGTTGCTATTACAAATTCCTTCCACTTACTGCTGAGCCCCTCCCTCCCACTGGGAAATATCTGAGGTACACTACATTCTTCACAATATTGCTATTATATCTGACCCCAAGGTGACCTTCTGATCAGACATCCACACAATCACAAACACCAGGAATTCCATTCTGTTAAACGTTCCTTGTCTCCCCCTCACCCCAGCTCCATTGCTACAGAAACCCCTGACCCGTGTCGGTGTTGCCTTAAACTTGACAATTCTGAAGCCGAACCCTTGATTCCGTTACTGACCCAGAATCTGCTGCTTTCTGTGTTTCCTGCACAATTACCCCCTGGTCCCTTTGTGGTGCAGCTTTCTACAGTTTCCACCATTTAAATAGCACTCTGTTCTTTTATTATCCCCACCAAAATGACCAACTTCCCATTTTCCCAAATTATACTCCATCTGGCAACTTGTTGCCCCCTTCTCCTGTGCATTTCTCTCACTTCACAATCCTCTTAGACCTTTACAGTTATGCCTTTTCTGACAGATATCCCCACCACCCCCCAATTCTTCTAACCGTTTACTGGGAATCCTGGGCAGTGGGAAGCGTGCAGTGTTGCTCTGTTTTTCGTGAGACTCTATGGGATGACTGGGAGGAGCTTGCTGTCCATTGGTCAGTATGGAGACAACTTGCCCATCGAGCTGCATGAGCCTTTCACCCCCCATGTCTTATTGATGAGGCACAGAGGCAACACGGAAGGAAAGAAAAGGAAGGAAATCCTGCTCTCCACATCTCACTGACTCTTGGATCATTCTGTCCCATCTATGAAAGATCTGCCCTGTTCAGTCACATGAAGTCCCAAGGTGGAAACTCCTAGAAACCCACATAGATTTCCCCCTGAACTAACTGCTGACCGCCACAAGGGATAATGTGTCCAGTCATCCTGGGCCAGGAGGAGGGGACGGTGTGAGTTTCTAACCTGAACTGACAGTGACATATTTTATAACTTGTATTACAGGATACTACAGGTGGACATTCAGATGGTAATCTCGGTAACTGGAACGCCAAATTCTGACAGAATTACTCAATTCATCAGGACCTGGATATTCACATTGTGCGTGAACATTGTGTTCCAGCTCAATCCCATTTACTGCATAAAAGTTCTCCTTTAAATCATCCCATTCTCTCAATAGTTCTCCCCACACCTTCAATGTGTCCTGTAATCCTTGTATAATGAGCTGATGGGTGTAAGGTTTATTATTATAACGGGTAACTTTTGTAAACCCCTCTGTCACAGCTCCCCAAATTTCCTTTGCTACAAGGAGAGCAATCTCAGTTTCTCCAAACCCCTGATTCCCCAATGTTTGTTTGCTCTCCATAAGGTACACATCAGAGTTGTGTTGGAACAGTGTCCACTCACCAACATCAGTGCACACCCCCCCAGCAATGTTAAAGAACGTGAACATCCTCCAGGAAAAAGCACTGTGTCTGAGTGGTGTTCCATCCACCACCTTCAGCATTCCCTCTCCCCACCCTCGAGGTACAGTGACATCACTGTGTAGAGGCAAAGTCAGTAATGTCCTACCAGACCATAGGGCTGCTCTCTCATTAGGGAGAGATGACTGGTGGTGGTTTAACCTGAAGGTTACCCCAGCCCAAGCAAGGGGAGAGGTTGGGAAGGAGAGTCCATCTATTGTAGATCGATATTATCTACCCAATGTATCAGCAACAACTATATCAGACCAATGAATAATGTAAAAGAATATCCAAAACATGCTACTACTACCATCCCCCATTCCTTGAACCATCCTGGTAAATCCCCTGTGCCCCATCTCAGGGACCCTGCCATCCTTCCCAATATATGGCCGATCTCTGGTTTGCACAGACCCAGCTGCTCTTTGTTCCTGTGAGTGATTCCATCATCGAGCACCATTTGCACTAAACCTCACTGTCTGGAAGGGTGGGAGACAAGGAATTCCCAATAGCATTTAAGGCATATTTAGGTGCACACTTGTGATACCAAGACAGATGGTGCGAATGACAGTGTATTGGAAAATGGATCAGGATAGTTTGGTGATAGTTTTCTTTACTGGCACAACTCAATGGCCCACAGAGCTTTTTTTCTGTGCTGTAAACCTCGAGACACTTAATATAGGAATATGACAGGCCACCTTTGAAACCAGGTCAGAAAAAATGATAGTAGAATAGATGACACATGATTGGTCAATGTGTTTGGGAGGAAAGTGAGATGGAGAGGTTTAGGAGGAAATTCTGGAGCTCGATGCACGAATCTGAAAGGGCCATCATCAAGTGAGAAATGAAAATGGGGTATCTTCAAGGCTGGAATCAAAGAAAGGCACATATAGCACAGCTTTGAGAGACTGGAGGGGTTAGAGTTAGGGAGGGGTC